>NC_041738.1:62003782-62304231 GCF_004115215.2 Ornithorhynchus anatinus
TGCTTACTTTGTGCCAAGCATTATTCTAAGTTGGGGGGGGGCGGGTAACAAGGCAATCAGGTTGCCCCACATGGGGCTCACAGTCCCAATCCCCATGTTACAGATGAGGTCACTGAGGCCCTGAGAAGTGAAGTGACTCACCCAAGGTCACACAGCAGACAAGTGGCGGAGCCGCAATTAGAACCCATGACCTCTGACTCCCAGGCCCATGCTCTATCCATTACGCCGAAGTTGTGGAAGGTTGGATTCAAGCCGCGGCCATGTGCCCTTGACCTCCCACACCTCCGGGTTGCTGGGCAAGGCCACCGGGCCTCCCCTCTGGCCCCCAACCCAGGCTGCACCGGGGTCCTGCTTCGCGCCGTGCGAACCCCGCGGGCTGTGAGGTAACCCTGGAGGCCTCTCAGGACTCTGGTAAGCCCTGGGTTGTGACAGGTCTCCAGATGACCCGGGCGGTGCCCCGAGACCTTCATCTGGGCCCGATGCCCCCCGACCTGGTGGGCTTGGGAACTTGGTCGTTCAGGTTGTTTTCGGATTTCTCCGGTATTCACCTTCCGTACTGTGTTGGGGCCAGACCCCTCCCCATTCTTAGTCTAAAGACTGTGAGACCCTGGAAGACTGGGTGGGGGGGTGTGCTGAAATTCCACCCTGCGACTTCCCCCAGTGCTGAATAATGGGGCTTTAATAAATCACCATCACTCCTAGTACTGTACATAAGAAAGATCCGGGCTTCACAATAGTCACTGCTAAAATTGTTATGACCTATAGAGTAGGAAGAACACGCCCTACCATTTCTAATGAAATTTTTAACTTAAAAAGGTTAAGAAACCTAAGTCTTCTCATGTGCAACAGTGTTCTTTTTTGTAGGTATTTACTTTTGCTAAACACGGTACTGCTCAACTAAACCTAGTCTAAACACATTCCCTTCGGGGTCACCTAAGGATCTGTGACCTTTGGGAATTTGATATCTGTCCCACCTCTTACCCCACAGCCCTTATGTACATAACTATATATTATGAATTATTCATTTATATTAATGTCTGCCCTTACAGACTGCAACCTCCTTGTGTGCAGGGGACGTACCTACCCGTTCTATTGTACCGTGCTTTCCCAAGTGCTTAGGACAGTGCTCTGCACACAGTGAGCGCTCATTGACGATAACAGCGGGGCAAAGAGAATCAAACGGCGGGCCTGTAGGGTTCAGAGATCCCATAATTTCCCTAGGGAGCCTGTTCCAAAGGACTCTATTTTCAAAGGCAAAAGAGAGCAAATTATTGGACTTTATAATCAATTATATTTACTGAGAGCTTACCATGTGCAAAGCCCTGTACTAAGCACTTGGGAAAGTACAATATAACTATATAACTATATATTTATATATGCATATATACATAGGAGCTCAGGGTAAAATACAAGCAAGAGAAGATTCATTCATTCATTCAATAGTATTTATTGAGCGCTTACTAGGTGCAGAGCACTGTACTAAGCGCTTGGAATGTACAAATCGGTAACAGATAGAGACAGTCCCTGCCCTTTGACGGGCTTACAAAAGAGGAAGTTATGGCAGTCAAAACGATAACTGAAGAACTTTAAATGGTACAGAAATGATCTTTCTTGGGGTAGGGGGCAGGAAAGAGAAATCAGCTCTGGAGGAGGATGTGAGGGGAAGGGCACCACTTGGAGGTACGTGACTTTGAGCTACGTCCGACCGCTCGGTCTGGAAACTATAGGGAAGACTGGGAATGGAGTGGCCACCACAGACTTGCCAGGCTGTCCGGGTCAAATGGAGGGTGGTAGAGGCCACAGTGACCATTCATACGGTTGCCAACGGCAGATGAATAATCAATTCATCATATTTACTGTACACAGCACTTGGGAAGTACAATATAATAGAGTTTCCTGCCTACAACTTGCTAACAGTCTATAATGCTAGGGTCTGACAGCATGTCTGAAGAAAATTGAAGTTATATAGCAACTTACATTCAGGGAACCCTATGTACCCCCAGAAATTCCCGGGAGTGTCATATAACTCAATGCTGTCACTAAATTCTATCACCTCAGCACAACACTATTCAATGATACACAGAGAGCTAAGGAATTAAGAGGGGGGAGAAAAGGCCGGCAAGGCTTTGGGTAGATTGACTGACCAAATGTGATGACAATAGGGCATCAACCTTCACACCAAGTTGAAGGTGTAGGAAGTGGTTTGATGTCCAACTTTCAATATGTCCAACTTTGAAGCTGTGTGGCTCAGTGGAAAAAGCCCGGGCATAGGAGTCAGAGGTCATGGGTTCTAATCCCGGCTCCGCCACCTGTCAGCTGTGTGACTCTGGGCACGTCACTTAACTTCTCGGTGCCTCAGTTCCCTCATCTGTAAAATGGGAATTAAGACTGTGAGCCTCAAGTGGGACAAACTGATTACCCTGTATCTCCCCCAGCGCTTAGAACGGTGCTCGGCACACAGTAAGCGCTTAACAAATACCAACATTATTATTATTAATATTAATATGACTGTAAGATCTGAACAGGAAGATGAATGAATGAATGAATTGATGAGCGCTTACTGTGTGCAGAGCTAACCGTGTGTGAAAATGGTGATGGAGTCTCATCTTGAGAAATACAGTTGAGGGCCTAAACCTAATACAGTAGACACTTACAGCTTCTCGAATAGGTTCACTAGCTTCACCCAAGTGCTTAGTACAGTGAGAAGAAGCAGGGCCTAGTGGATAGAGCACGGGCCGGTTATATACATAAGTGCTGTTGGGGTGGGGTGAATATCAAAGTGCTTGGAGTTACAGACCGTAGCGCAACCTGTTCTCTTTTGTTGTCTGTCCCCCTTTTAGATTGTGAGCCCGTTGTTGGGCAGGGACTGTCTCTACCTGTTGCCAAACTGTACATTCCAAATGCTTAGTTCAGTGCTCTGCACCCAGTAAGCGCTCAATAAACACGACTGAATGAATGAATGAAAGGTGACGCAGAACAGAGGAGGAGGAGTGGGAGAAGCAGCATGGCATTGGATAGAGCACAGGCCTGGGAGTCAGAAGGAACTGGGTTCCGATCCCAGCACCGCTGCTTGCCTTCTGTGTGACCTTGGGCCAGTCATTTCACTTCTGAACCGGCACGTGGAAGTCCGGGGGATCACGTAAACTCTCGGGAAACTATGACGTCAGGCCAGGCTGCCACGTAGCAATCGGATCCGGGGCAGCACTTTTCGAGCAAGTGCTCTGAGGAGTTCATGAGGCCCGGGCAGAAACACAGCCAGCCACCTGCAACCAGAGTGAAAACCAAAGACCTCTTTTCCAGGCACTCAGTATGGAAGCTGCTTTTGGTTGTTCAATGGTCTTTTAAGCCAAATGTGCCCCCAGAAACAGGCATCGCTGGAACAGTGGTATCATAGAAAATGGATGGCAACAATAGAGAGAAAGGCAAAAGGAGGAGGAGATGAAACGCGCTGGAAAGTTAGCTTTACGGAATCTGAGAGGATAGTAATTATCAACAACAGATAAAAGGGGGAGGAAACAGAACTAAGGAGAAATGATAAAGAGCTCCTTTCCTTTGCCACATTCATGTAAATGTGACATTTTATGAGATCGTTTTTTTCTGTAAATAACCACTTTTGACCCAATCGCCAACTTGTCCTTAAGCTAACATTTGCAAGGAGAACTGTGTCGAACAGGGAATCACCTGTGGAGTCACAACCCTGTTACAGAACCGACCTCGACCTGTCTTTCCAGCCCTCTACCACCTTGGTGCCTGGGAGTTCAGGCAGACTGGAGCCAAAGGTAGAATGGCATTTACTCAGCGCACAGTACAGTGCCTGGCACAGAGTAAGCACTTAACAAATACCATTATTATTATTAAGCACCTGTGTGCAGAGCACTGGACTAAATGCTGGGGAAAACTACTCAGGTGAGAATTAGGCACGGTCCCTGACCCTCTAGGGGTTCACAATCTAAAGATTCCCCCATTCCCCTCCCCTCAGCTGAGCCCCCTTCCCCCCTGCTCCCCCTCCCCCTCTCCCCTCAGCACTGACCTCATTTGTAAATATTATTTGTTACCCTATTTATTCCGTTAATGAGATGTACATCCCCTTGATTCTATTTATCATGATAATGTTGTCTTGTTCTGTTTTGCTTTGCTGTCTGTCTCCCCCGATTAGACCGTGAGCCCGTCACTGGGCAGGGATGGTCTCTATCTGTTGCCGAATGGTCCATTCCAAGCACTTAGTACAGTGCTCTGCACCTAGTAAGCGCTCAATAAATACTATCGAATGAATGAATAAAGGCGGCAGAGAGGTCTGGTTTCTGGGAACCAACTGGCAGACGACGCAAATGCCCAGCCCAAACAAGGCTGCCCACCTTTCAGCCTCCGTGGGAAGATCGTTTTGAAGTCACCCCATCGTTTCCTGAAAACAACGATACAAACCGGGCATCCGGGTGCTGAAATGTATTTTTCCCAACAAGCATTAGCTTGGCCCTGGGTGGACAGAAGCCCTAGAATCGAAGACACCAGTGTTGAGTCATCGTAATGCGGAGGACGGCACGTGGTTAACCTCACACATACACCCTGTTTGCCTACAGTGCGGCCGGGGTTGGGGACGGACTGGACGGATGTGGGAAAACTCATATAGTAGGATCCATCCTGTGCCTGAAGCCGCCCACCCGCACGCAACCGTTCCTTCTGACACCCCGCTGGGCGGTGTCCAGACAGGCACGCGTTGGAGGAAAAGGTGCCCTAATTCCGCCATTGGCTTCTAGTCAAAATAGCGAGTGAAAGCATAAGCTGTGGCAGAACGGTGTGTGAATGTGCGTGCGTACGTGCTCGTGTCTGTGTGTTTTACAATTCTGCCCCTTTCTCCGCAGCATCTGTGGGACAAGCTGCATGGCCTATTGGAAAGAGCACAGGCCTGGGAAACAGAGGACCTGGCTTCAAATCCTAGTTCTGCCGCTTACCAGGTGTGAGGCCTCAGGTGCCTCATCTCTACAATGGGGATTCAATCCCTGTTCTCCCTCCTACTCAGACTGTGAGCCCCACGTGGGACCTGATGATTTTGTATCTACCCCAGTGCTTAGTAAAGCGCTTGACACCTAGCAGGCGATTAACAAATACCACTATCATTTTTATTAAGCCCGTGCCAGCCTCGTGGAACACACCAATTAGCCAGGCCACATGGAAGGAAGCGTGCCCAGGGTGGACAACCAAGGTGAGGGCATGAGGGGGCCCCAGACCCCTGGCAAGAAAGATGCTATTTCAAGCACTCCCTCTCAGACTGGAGACGCAGGGGAACCCAGCCCTCCCCGCAAAATCATTTCAGGTCCTGGGGTGCGGCCCCGGAGGACACACATATCCAACGGAGAGGAACACAAAAGCCCAGAACCGACAAGCAGGAAACACAGGGGAGACGGAGGAATGCAAAGACCCGTGACTGCTTCCCCGGCTTAGTTGGTTTAATATATGGTTTTAAAATCCCACCTCTGCTTCTCCTTCCCTTTTGTGTACTAAGTCAGGGCTCCTGTCATACGCATTTTCTTCTCCTCCCACTTCTTCATCCCCAAACACTATTATGCATTTCTTCTCCCCTCTCCACCTCTTTCCATTCCGTACGGTACATAATTAAAAGATTTCCATTCTTTGCTTTTCTGCTGTCACCTCCACGCGAGGCTCTCAAGTACCAAATAACGTGAACACAAACATCCCTTCAAAAATGGATCACAGACATTAATTACGGCCAGGGAGAGGACAGACGCTGGGAGCATTAGAACATCAGGGGATCTGTTTCCTCCACACAGCCTGGACCTGCAGAAGCACAAACGGAAAGTGAGGTGGGTGAGGGGCGGGAGGTGGGGGGTGTCCAATGATAAACTGAGACAATCTCCTCACCAACAGTGTTTGCTCTCCACACATGCGTCAGAATGCCATGTGTGTGCAGAATCTTTTTTTTTTAATAGTATTTGTTCAGCGCTCTCTATGAGCCAGCTACTGAACTAAGCGCCGGGATAGATCCGGGATCATCAGAGTGAACACAGTCCATGTCCCACATAATAATGATAATAATAATAATGATGATGGTATTTGTTAAGCGCTTATTATGGGCCAAGCACTGTTCTAAGCGCTGGGGTAGATAGGAGGCAATCAGGTTGTCCCACGAGGGGCTCCCAGTCTGAATCCCCATTTTACAGATGAGGGGACTGAAGTGTGGAGAAGCGAAGTGACTCGCCCAAGGTTACCAAGCCGACAAGCGGTGAAGCCTGGATTAGAACCCAGATCCTGGGCCCGTGCTCCTTCCGCTAGGCCACGCTGCTTCCCTCAGGAGTTGACACGGCTACCGCCCCGCTCGTCACCCTCTCCTCTTGGCAAACAGCCAGAGATCGACTGCTTGACGCCAGACTGAATCCGACCGAAAATGAGCATTCTGTTTCTCTGCGGAGAGCAACGAAATTCCCCAGTCAACGCCAGTGCTGCCCGGGCCCACGTGGAGAATTCTTCGGGAGAAAAGGCACAAGATGGCTCAGAGGGCTGATGCTCATCTGATCCTTTTAGGAAGGCAAGCTCCCCCGATTAGACCGTAAGCCCGTCAAACGGCAGGGACCGTCTCTATCTGTTGCCGACTTGTTCATCCCAAGCGCTCAGTACAGTGCTCTGCACATAGTAAGCGCTCAATAAATACTATCGAATGAATGAATGAATGCAAGCGGGCAGACGGCGACACTTGCAATGAGGTGAGCTGATGGGGCTTGAGACCCACCGCTGTGTAATTCCCCCCGTCCCACCTACGGGAGACAGGATGCCCTCATTCTTCGGGGGAAAAACGGGGTGTAGAATGAGAGACCGGCTTGGGGCCAGGTGATACCGAAATTCCCCAGGCAATTAGGAATCCGTTTTTCCGGTGCTCATTCCAGCTCCGCCCGCTTGATGTTGGAAATCAGGCCGGAATGTCCCGTCACCTACTGCACGAGCCCCTCGATGGTGATTCGCAAATGAGGAGGTGAAGCCCCCTGGTTGTGGGCAGGGATTGTGTCTCTGTATTGATGAGCTGTACTCTCCAAGCGCTTAGTACAGAGCTCTGCACACAGTAAGCGCTCAGCAAATCTGACTGATCGAATGAGTGAATGAATGAATGAAAGAACCGGTCCAAGAACGGCCACTCTTTGCTAAGTCGTCGCAAAGCAGCTGCAATCAGTCAGGATCCACCCGCTAGAAGTTCCATCTTCTAGGGAGGGCCAGGTCTCCGAAATTCCTTTCTGCGGGAGATCCGGCAAGACCTGAATTTGTTTACTCTCGGGATTTAGGACAAAACATGGGGTTGAATTTGTGACTCAAAACCAGGGTGAGCACAAACCGGGCCCCATCTGGTGCCTGCCCCTCCTAAATCATCCTTAACCTTCACCCTCCCTGCCTTCTCTCTGGACCACTGCAGTCAGTTTTATGTTTCTGCTGCTTTCCGTAGTGTCCGTACCGTATTTACTCGCATAATTGCCCCACTTTTTTTTCTTATGGTATGTGTTAAGCGCTTACTACCAGCCTGGCACTGTACTAAGCGCTGGAGTAGATACAAGCTATTCGGATCGGATCCAGTCCATGTCTGACATGGGGCTCACAGTCTTAATCCCCACTGTACACACGAGGTAACAGCGTGGCTCAGTGGAAAGAGCAGGAGCTTTGGAGTCGGGGCTCATGAGTTCGAATCCCAGCTCTGCCACTTGTCGGCTGTGTGACTGTGGGCGAGTCACTTCACTTCTCTGGGCCTCAGTTCCCTCATCTGTAAAATGGGGATGAAGACTGTGAGCCCCACGTGGGACAACCTGATTCCCCCGTGTCTACCCCAGCGCTCAGAACAGTGCTCGGCACATAGTAAGCGCTTAACAAATACCAACATTATTATTATTAGGTAACGGAGGCACAGAGAAGTGAAGTGACTTGCCCACGGTCCCACGGAAGAAATGTGGTGGAGTCAGGATTAGAACCTAGGCCCGTGCTCTATCCACTAGGCCACGCTGCTTCTCCCCAAAAAGCGATGCTTTTTACGCATCACTCTCGCATCTCAAAAACAGAGGGGGTGCTAATTGGGGCAGGATAAAATCTAGCAATAAAGGGAACCAGGGACAAATGAGGAAGAGAAAAAAGCGAGGGGGAAAGGAGCGGAGCGGGAAGAGAAGGATAAGAGGGCACTCCAGATCGTGCCTCATTTCTTTCATGACCTGTCCAGTGCCGTTCACAACCGGCAGCCTTCCTATCTCTGAGCTGTTTTAAAGAACAACCTTCACCATTCCCACAGAGAGAACATTCTGGCTCTTTCCTTTTTTCCCTGTAGAACGAAAACTCCCTGTGAGCAGCGATGAGGTTCATCCACTCTGTTGAACTGTACTCCCTCAAGCACTCAGTACAGCGCTCTGCACCCCGAAAATGTCCACTACATACCGCTGACTGACTGACCTCATCCCAGAAGCCCGCCGTTTTTAAAGATGAAACTCCCTGCCCTGCATAAACCCATCTCTTTGGAGTTACTGCGTGCTGACCCGCCTCCTCTTTCCTAGACATAACGCTAGCACTGCTTTTGGTGATCTGTGTGTGGTTTAAAAAAAAAAAAAAATTCCTTCTCAAAAATCACGGGCCGGCGGGGAGAGAGCTGTGGAGGCAATTCCGTGATTAGGAATGGCATTCCTGCTTGTCCTGCTTCTTCTTTTGGAGAATAAATGTCTTCAGGGCTGGGTCCTCCTTCCTCTGTAACTCCTTCGCCCTCTAGGATGCCACCGAGCCAAAGGTGGGTACGAAGTAACCAAGCTGACGGGCCGCACTTCTCCTTCCGATACCAAAACTCTGAAATCAATAAAAGACGATTCTCGGGAGATTATTCACCCAGCTAATTTACTTTTCGCTGGGATGTCAAGGGAATTTCGGGGACACCTGAAATGCGATTAAAGAAGGACGATGGGAATGCTTTCGAACTGCCGGCAGATGGGGCCCCGGGCTCTATCTCCGCTGGCCCAGATGGCCCCGTCCCCGCCCGCGCGGGCCTGTCCGGCCGAGTCAGGCCGGGCCGGCCAGCCCCGGCATCGGCCGGCCCGGGCCTGCTCAGCCTCACTCGGCTATCACCGCGATAAGCCTGATTAGGTGAAAACCTTCTGGCTGGGAGCCCTGGACTGTTTAAGTGCCTTCTTGGATCTCGACTCTCTCACTGACACCTGATACGCTCATCCTTCAAATACATGCTCGGCCCATAAATGCACTCATATCTAAGAACAAAACCGAGCTTCCCTTCTTCAAAGCTTCCTCCAGGATAGTTCACTGAACAGTTCAGACGATCCCGCTGAACATATACATTTCGCCAACGCGGTCGTCCAAAGGTGATTCCGCTGCAGCAGCTGTTGACGGGAGGACACCGGGGAACGGCTGAGTCTTCTCAGACCACTCGGGCCGGATCTTCTCTCGGCGAATGTTTCCACACTACGCCGCATTATTTTGGTTGAAAACAGTTTTACTTTCTTCCTGTGGATCAACAGTGGCCCAGAGGAGGTAGTGAAGATGTGGACTTAGCCAAGGCGATTTATCGGTGGCTAACCGGAAGATTTATGTTCGAGATATCTCCGCCGCACACAGCAGAAACAAAAAATTCTGGTATTGCGAGGAGGTACTGTACGCTCCCAAGTGCTTTAGTACATGGCTCCGCACACAGGAGGCGCTCAGTAAATACCATCGATTGGTAATGGCAAAACACGACTTCGGCTATTTCAGGAGACATTTTTTCAGAGTTTGTGGGAGGCCAGACCACTCCTCCAGTTCCCAGTGTGTGACTGAAGATACAGGGGCTCTTGTAATGGCTTCGGGGAGGATACACGTTGCCCAGGGTAAGCGGATGCCAGTGTACAAAGCAGACCAACTCAACGTTTCCTTTTCGCAGGACCGACTGATGGACCGACTGGTTGATGACAGGCGGGGAAGCAATGTTGGACGGTCAGATTCCCGAACCAAAGCCCCAATCTCGACACTTGTACCCGAGCTGGTCAGCCAACCCAGATCTGTGCCTCTCGCCGCCCCACACCGGTCACTCTCAGAGGAGGCAGGGGCCATTAACCAACACGACACAGCTCACAACAACATGAGCAACTCCAGAACAGAGTGTTGAGACTATCTGGTGAGGGACCTGACGGGAACCAGGAAACAAAAGGCAAATGGAGTTTCTAGCTGCGGACCACACCGTGCTCTAAAGGTCTACCAGTGCCTGTTCCCACAGGTGCTCGTCGGGAAAATTCCCCCATCGCAGCGGGGGCTCCCCTCTGTAGTTTCAGGAGAGATAGACCAAAATACTCACAGACAATGATCAAACCTGGTAAACTGAGGGGGGCAGGATGGGGAAGCAGCATGATCTAGTGGATAGAGCCTGGGCCAGGGTTCTAATCCACCACTTGTGTGACCTAGGGCAAGTCGCTTCACTACTCTGGGCCTCAGTTACCTCATCTATAAAATGGGGATTAAGAGTGTGAGCCCCATGTGGGACAGGGACTGTGTTCAATCTGATTAGCTTGTATCTACCCCGGCACTTAGAACAGTGCTCGATACGTAGTAAGCGCGTAACGAATACTATTATTACTACTGGGAGCAAGAGAGCGCAGCCAGCCCACGTCTCTGGCACGGGGGCTGGATTCCTCCAATGCCGACATGCTGCCCATCTTGGTGGTCCCAAAGCAGGGGCAAGGGGCGGTAAAACCCAGCCGACACGGTACCAGCATCCCACAGGGAAGTTGCAGCCCTCAGAATCAATCGATCCATCCATCGGTCAATGGTACCCAGTGAATGCTTCCTGTGTGCAGAGCTCCGTACTTCATATATACCACAGAGATCTACGTGTGCGTGTATGGTATATACAGAATCATATATGGTACCATATATACACGCCCAGTACAGTGCTCCGCACACAGTAAGCACTCGATATATACCACTGATCGACTGACTGTACTAAACACTTAGGAGAATACGACAGAGTTGGTAGGCCTGTTCCCTGACCACGAGGAGCCTACAGTCTAGACGGGGGAGACGGCCACGAAGATGAACTCCGGACGTGGACGTACGTGCGATGGGGCCGAGGGCGGGGTGAATATCGAGTGCTCAAAGGGTGCACGGGTGATGCGGAAGGGAGAGAGAGTAGGGGAAATGAGGGCAGACAGCAGAACTTGCAGTCTGCTCCTCCCCAGAGGCAGTGACCCCTCCGGGTGGCATTTTAGTACTTGCCAGCATCCTCACACTTCAACCAGGGATGGGTAGGAGCCAAGAGAGGAAGGCTCCGTTGCCACAGCCGGGAGCGCACACAGCACGGAGATTTCTGGGACTTGGCTGGGATTAGAGGAAGCCGTCAAGGATTTCTTCCTGCCTCCTCCTCCGCCCTCAGGGGAGGAAGTTCCAGCTGCTCTCTCCGTTCCACTTGGTGAAAATCGGCCCGTGTCCGTGTCGCCCTCCCTCTCCACCTCTACTCGGTCCCCCTACCCCTTTCTTCTCCTTGCCCTGCACCTGGAAAGTACCTTCCTCTGGGAATTTCCCACCTCCAATCCTGGCCCCGACTGCAAACGCACTGCTCTCCCTCAAGTTTCAAATAAGAAACTGGTCTTTGGTTCCGAGGTAAACTGATAATAATGCTAATCATCAGGCAGTCATAATTACTGAGCACTTACTGGGTGCACAGTACTGTACTAAATGCCTGGGAGAGTACAACACAACAGAGATGGTAGGCACGTCTCATGCCCAGAATGAGTTTACAGTTTAGAGTGGGAGACTCTATATTATATTATTATAATTATATATATATATATAGAGTATATATTATACTCTAAATTATATTATTAATATAATAATAATAATGGTATTTGTTAAGCGCTTACTATGTGCGAAGCACTGTTCTAAGCGCTGGGGGGGATACAAGGTGATCAGGTTGTCCCACGTGGGGCTCACGGTCTTAATCCCCATTTTCCAGATGAGGGAACTGAGGCACGGAGAAGGGAAGTGATTCGCCCGAAGTCTCACAGCTGACAAGCAGCGGAGCCGGGATTAGAACCCATGACCTCTGACTTCCAAGCCCGGGCTCCTTCCACTGAGCCAGGCTGCTTCTCCATATAAATCCATATAAATGGATGAGTTACAGATATGGACACAATAAGAACGACGACAGTATCTGCTATTTGCTTACTATGTGCGGGCACCGTACTAAGCGCTGGGGTGGATACAAGCAAATCGAGTTGGATGCGGTCCCTGTCTCACGTGGGACAGTCTTAATCACAGTCTTAATCCCCACTTTACAGATGAGATAACCGAGGCACAGAGAGGTGAAGTAACGTAAGTGCTGTGGGGGTCGAAGGAGGGGTGAATAGAGGGTAATAATTATAATGTTGGTATTTGTTGAGCGCTTACTATGTGCAGAGCACTGTTCTAAGTGCTGGGGGAGATACAGGGTCATCGGGTTGTCCCTCGTGCCGCTCTCGGTCTTTATCCCCATTTTACCTCTGACTCCCAAGCCCGGGCTCTTTGCCCTGAGCCACGCGGCTTCTTTTATCCAGCGCACGGGTGACACAGAAGGGAGCGGGAGACGAGGAAACGAGGGCCTAGATGGGGACGGCCTCTTGGAGGAGTTGTGGCTTCAGTGAGGCTCTGAAGGTGGCGAGATGAACTGTCTGTCATATATGAAGAGGGAGGGCGTTCCAGGCCAGAGGAAGGACGTGGGAGAAGCTGGCGGCAAGTTAGATGAGATCGGGCCACTGCCAGTAGGTTGGCATTAGAGGAGTGAAGTGTGTGGGATGGGTTACAGCAGGAGAGCAGCACAGTAAGATAGGAGGAGGCTAAGTGATTTAGTGGTTTAAAGTGGACGGTAAGGGGTTTCCGTTTGCTACGGAGGTGGATGGGCAAGCGCTGGAGGTTCCTGGAGATGTGGACTGAACAGTTCTGTGGAAAAATCATAATCATGTTGGTAAATAATAATGTCGGCATTTGTTAAGCTGGAGGTTCCTGAGGAGCGGGGAGTTGTGGACTGAACAGTTCTGTGGAAAAATAATCATAATGTCGGTATTTGTTAAGCGCTTACTACGTGCAGAGCACCGTTCTAAGCGCTGGGGGAGATACAGGGTCGTCGGGTCGTCCCACGTGAGGCTCACGGTTAATCGCCATTTTACAGATGAGGGAAATGAGGCCCAGAGAAGTGAAGTGACTCGCCCACAGTCACACGGCTGACAGGTGGCCGAGCCGGGATTCGAGCCCGGGACCTCTGACTCCCAAGCCCGGGCTCTCTCCACTGAGCCACGCTGCTTCTCATTTTCCGGAAAAATGATCCGGAAAGCAGACTCAAGTGTGGACAGGAGTGGGGAGAGACAGGAGGTAGGGAGGTTCAGCAAGGAGGCTGATTCCGTCAATTGAGGTGGGACAGGATAATAATAACAATAATAATGATAATAATGGCATTTGTTGAACGCTTACAACGGGCCAAGCACTGTTCTAAGCACTGGAAGCGGGGGGGGGGGGGGGGGTTAACCTCTTCTGTGGAAAGAGCCCGGGCTAGGGAGTCAGAAGTCATGGGTTCTAATTCTGGCTCCGCCAATTGCCAGCTGTGTGACTTTGGGCAAGTCACTTCACTTCTCTGGGCCTCAGTTACCTCATCTGTGAAATGGGGATTAAAAACGGGGAGCCCCAGGTGGGACAACCTGATCACCTTGTATCTCCCCAGCGCTTTGAACAGTGCTTTGCACAACGTAAGCGCTTAACAAATACCACCATTATTATTATTACTTTCAGGCAGTGTTGGGTTTAAGTAGTAATAATTGGGGTGTTTATTAAGTGATACACAGCCACTTTCTGTTCAATATAGGATCCCATTACTGGATAGAGCATCGCTTCCGTTCCACGTTCTTAGCTCCGACACGCTTGAAAAGGCTCTAAAGAAATCAAGAAATCCAAACAATGGTACAATATTCCCATGCGGCTCCCGCCGGCATCGTTAATACAGTCATCACAAGACACAGGATACAAAACAGAAACCAAAGGCAAAAGCATCCGAATCCCCGTTTCAGAAACCACAATTAAGGATCCCAATTGATAGACCCTGAGTCGGTCAGACCGAGGTTTCAAAATAAAATGACGTGTGTCTCATTTTTGGTAACGGTAGAGAAAGCTCCTGCTGAACTTTTCGTTTTCACTTTGCCCTTTGGAGATGCGAACTAAAATCCCCCCAAACTAGAGAGGAACCTGTCCGCTAATCTACCACTCTTCTTTGAGCTACTCTACTCCGGACACCCAAAACACTCGTTTCTAGGTTTGAGCCTTCCAGGAGAGAGAAGGGAGATTTCTTTTCCCAGACATTCCTTGATTGTTTCATCTCTGAATGTCTAACTCTGGAGAGGTAAGTCCAGGCGTGGCTCAGTGGAAAGAGCCCGGGCTTGGGAGTCGGAGGTCATGAGTTCGAATCCCCGCTCTGCCACTTGTCAGCTGTGTGACTGTGGGCGAGTCACTTAACTTCTCTGCGCCTCAGTTACCTCATCTGTCAAACGGGGATTAAACTGTGAGCCTCACGTGGGACGACCTGATGATCCTGCATCTCCCCCGGCGCTTAGAACGGTGCTCTGCACATAGTAAGCGCTTAACAAATACCAACGTTATTATTATTAGCCCGTCAAAGGGCAGGGACTCTTTCTATATGTAACCCATTTGTACATTCCAAGCGCTTAGTACGGTGCTCTGCACATAGTAAGCGCTCAATAAATACTAGTGAATGAACGAAAGGAGTCTACATTTCTGAGGAGACGGATGTCATACAGAACCTGGGACTCCCTCAAGCAAACCACTGCTGATGTGACGTCTCACAGTTTTGATCCAGAGAGGAAGACATATATCCTGACGGAGTGCAGTAAGGGAAGGTAATTTTCAACTACCTTCATCTTCATTAAGAATGCATTTTAACTCTTCAAAAATTACTTATTCCCTTCAGCAGCTCAAAGGGGTCCAAGGGTCCCAAATGCTTTAGCGAGAGTTCTTCTTTCTATGCACGTATGATTGAAAGAGAACATCCAAAGAACTCGATTTGCAAGGGAGATTTTCCCAGAGACATTTGTTCATGCGTGAGATCAAGAAACCTTAGAGAAGCAGGGTGGCCTAGCGGACAGAGCCCAGGCCTGGGAGTCAGAAGGGCGTGGGTGCTAATCCTGATTCCACCACTTGTCCGTGTGACCACGGGCAGTCATTTCACTTCTCTCTGCCTCAGTTACCTCACCTGTAAAATGGGAATTAAGTCAGTCAGTCAGACTGAGTCATCTGTAAAATGGGGATTAAGACTTTGAGCCCTATGTGGGACAGGGCCTGGGTCCGAACCGACGAACTCGTTTCTACCCCAGCACCTAGTACAGTGCCTGGCACATAGTGAGGGCTTAATAAATTCCATAAACAACCCCCACACCCCACAACAAAAAAACCCCAAACTCTGCCAGCTCTGCTCCAACCTCTAAGGAACACAGTCTACGGTAATGGCCCCGGTCTCTCAGTGACTCAATTTATTCACACTAAAATGGGATGCGAAGAACCTTAGTTCTCCCTTCTTTATCTCCCCTTTGTGGCTTGATCCCCCCTTTCCCTCTTCCCGTCCCAGGTAACGTGGGCATTCCAGAGGACAGCGTGGAGGGAAGGGAAGGTCATAGATCCGTCCATCAGTCGACAGTACGTACTGAGCGCTTATTGCAGGCAGAACCCTGTTCTAAATGCTTGTGAGAGTACAAGAGTGTTCACAGGCATGATCCTGCCCGCTCAAGGAATTTACAGTCTAGCAGATCTGGTCCTTTCCCGAACCGGCTCTAGTGACCCCTCCACAGAACACACACTGATCTAACAGAGAACCAAAGGGATAAGAGAAGAAACAAAGGACAAGACAAAATAATCAATCAGTGGTATTTACCGATCGCTTACCGTATGCAGAGGACTAAGCACTTGGGAGAGAGTACAATATAACAGAGTTGGGAGACGCGTTCCCTGCCCACGACGAGCCAGTGGGTCTAATAATGAGAACAAGATGCACGGAAGGACAGAAGAATGATGCCATAACCGTTGTGGAATTTGTTAAGCCACAGTTATCTAGTAAGTACTGGGGTGGTGCAAGATAAAGAAAAAGTTAAAGGGAGAAAAATAAGTGGGCAACCGGTTTTGAGAGCATCCAAAAAATGCATGAGTTGATGAGTGACGAGTGAAAGGGAAAGGTCTGTGGACAGAGAAGTACAAGAAGCTGGGAAGGGGAAGGAGAAAGTGGGTAAGACGGTGGTCGGGTGGTCGGTTCAGGGATCAAACGATAGCAGTCGATCAATCAGTGGCGTGTATTGAACGCCCACTGTGTGCTTAGTGCCATTGTTCTTGTCTGTCTGTCTCCCCCGATTAGACCGTGAGCCCGTCAAAGGGCTGGGACTGTCTCTATCTGTTACCGATTTGTGCATTCCAAGCGCTTAGTACAGTGCTCTGCACATAGTAAGCGCTCAATAAATACTATTGAATGAATGAATGAATGCTGAGCACTGCACTGAACGTTTGGGAGAGTACAATACAACTGAGTTGGGAGACTGGTTTCCTGCCCACAGGGAACCAGTCTTAACGGACTTAACCAGAGGCCCAGTGAGATTGCCTCTGTTGGCTGTGTAGTCGAATAAATAGGAGCCAAGCAAATTGCAAGTAATGTATTTCATCACCTAGATCGTAATCTCTAGGAAAACTGGAGAGAAGATTTGTCTCAAAATAAGCCTCTATTATTCCCCAAATGGGCTTTAACTGTTTTTAGATGGCATCTTTAAAAATGATTCAATTAACGCGGTGTGTTTATAAAATCGGTAAAGATGTAGATGATCTACTGACTACTATAATTAAATCAGAACATGAACATTCTCAAAATACTTAAGACTTGTGAAGAAGTCGATAGAACTTACAGAAGAATCTAGAAATAGAAAAGGATGTTTCTGTTCTAGCGCATTTCGAACGGAAGATACAAAGTGTTCACTAGAGTTTCACAGATTAGATACAGATTAGGTCAAATGATTCCTAAATTGGGTGAGCTTGAAATGATGGATGAGAATGACAAGGGGGTGGAAATGCAGCTCAAGTGATGGTCTATATCCGCTGGCCCCCGTCGTCTGACAAGTTGGGAAGAGGAGAAAAATGAGAAAGTATCAATCCGCGAATGGTATTTTTTGAGTTTTTTCGGCCACGGGCAGACACTGTACAGAGCTTTTGCCGGAGTAAAATTCAACAGAGTTGGGAGGCACATTCCAGGCCCACAAGGAGCTTACAGTCGAGAAGGGGGGACGGACATTAACGTAAATTACAGTTATGTACATGAGTGCTGTGGGCGGGGTGAATATCAAGTGCTTAAAGGGGAGAGCTCCAGGGGCACAGGTGATGCTGAAGGGAAAGGGAGTAGGTGATGATAATAATAACGGTATTTGTTAAGCACTTAATATGTGCCAAGCACTGTTCTAAGCGCTGGGGGGGATACGAGGTAATCAGGTTGTCCCACGTGGGCTCACAGTCTCAATCCCCATTTGACGGATGAGGTAACCGAGGCACAGAGAAGTGAAGTGAGGGCTTAGTCAAGGAAGGCGCCTTAGAGGAGATGTGATCTTAGGAGGGTTTTGAGGGTGGGAGCATGGGGGGGGGGGGGGGTCTGTCAGATATGAACGGGGGGGGGGGGGGGGAGTTCCAGGCCAGAGGGAGGGCGTGAGCCCGGGATAAGGAAACACCTGATCTTTTTCCCTCTTGAAGCACTTGGCCATCGTGGTTACGTAGAATGTGTGCTAAGACAGGAATTGCTTGGGAAAACTTTAAAATATATCCGAGTGCCATATAGTTGCCAAAGGGTGCTACGGGGGCACCTGGAGGTTAGGAATATGGGGAGAGTGAAAGGGAAAGAAGGGGTCCCTCTCAAACGAATGTCAAAAATAATGGTCGCCTTTGAAACTTACAGAAAATAACATGATGAAAGGGAGACCCTTCAAAGAAACGATGCGTCGTTTACATGAGTAGGATCAACAAGGGCACTTCTGTACTGCCAGTAAGATTTTTCTCGGGCCTTCCACGTTAAACCACGCCCTACACTTACTAGCAAACCCCAAGGGGAAAATTATGAACGGACAGAGATGGTTTGAAAATTAGGCCTTTAAAAAACTACAAGGTCCACATTTACCAAGCTCGTCGAATTACAATTTTAATGGGGCTGCGTTCCCTCTTCCCCATCTACGAGACTTCGTCGCTCATAAACTGATCCCGAGACGGAGGCTGGATCTTCAAATCTGGACTCCCAGACGAAGGAGTGGAAGTAAACGGAACTGGATTTGGGTTTTACGTTCTATTCATTTAGCGGATTTTATCGGCAACATTCATCTGGCTGACGGGATGAACGCAAATGTCTCAAAATTCTACAAACCGATTACGACGAATTAAGTCTCTACAGTGGGGAAGGCAGAACTAATCAACCGGAGAAGGAATCGGAAAGGGCAATCTGTCCAATTTTTCAAGATTTCATATGAAATTTGTAGACTAGAGTTCCTGGGGCGTGCAATAGGGGAGAAAGGATAAATCTTAGGTACGAAAACACACGGGTGATTTACTGATACTGTATAACGCTCATATCTTGAGACCCCAAAGATTATTTCATAGCAGTCTACCTTAAACAACCCTGTGAGTCTATACATATATATATATATATCATAAATATATACACACACACATAAATATTTATTTTTATGGTATACGTTGAGCACGTACTATGTGCGAGAAACTGTACTAAGCACTGGGGTAGATACAAGTTAATCAGATTGGATAAAGTCCATGTCCTCCATGGGGCTCATCTGGGCAGAGATTATTATTAATAATAATAAAATGACGACAATAATAAAAACAATGACAGTGACGATGATTACGGTATTTAAGTGCTTACTATACGTCAAGCACCATTCTAAGCCCTGGGGTAGATACAAGTTAATCAGGTCTGACACAGGACTCCCAGTCTAAGTAGCAGGGGGGACATGTATTGAATCATTTTGCAGATGAGCTAACGGGCCGAGGGAGTGAAGTGACTTGCCCAAGGTCGCAGAGCAGGCAAGTGGTGGAGCCGGGATTAATGATAATGATCATAATGATGATAATAATTACAGTATTTGTTAAGCACTTACTACGTCCAGGCACTTTTCTAAGCGCTGGGGTAAATGTCGTCATTATTATATAAGATGATCGGGTTGGACATTGTCCCTGTTCCAGGTGGGGCTCACAGCCTTAACTCTGCAGATGAGGTAACTGAGGCACGGAGAAACTGAGTGACTCGCCCAAGGTCGCACAGCGGAAAAGTGGCGGAGCCGGGATGAGAACCCATGGCCTCTAACTACCAGGCCTGCCGTCTTGCCACTAGGCCATTATGGTACCCTAGGGATTAGAACCTAGGTTCTCTGAATCCCAGGCCCGGGGCTCTTTTCACTAGGCCACGCTGCTTCTCCAATGTAAAAATGTCCATTTTGCTTTAGGCTATTAAGCTCCTGGGGTGGGCAGGAGATGTCTCAGTCTAAAGAATCCCCCCCCCCCCCCCCCCCCCCCGGCGGGGCGGGCCCAGCTGATTGCCGGCTATCGTGGCCTGGGCCACGTCCCAGAGGGTCCTGGGGCTCTGAGCCTGGTCACCCTGGCCGTAATTAGGGCACGCACACCAAGCGCCTGTGTGCTGGGCCCCCCGCCCGCCCTCCTACCTCCCTGCACGCCGTGTCCCGGCAGCAGAACCACGGGTGACGTTGTCTCTCTCCCCCTCTAGCCTGTAAGCTCACTGTGGGCAAGGGAAGGTGTCTATTACGCTGTACTCTTCCAAGTGCTCAGGAGAGTGTTCCGCACGCAGAAGACGCTCAATAAATATGACGAATTGAACACCGGACCCATCATCAATTCCTCCACGTTGCTTCTCTACCCCGAAGCTTCCAAACTCCTTGGGAGCAGGGATTGTGTCTACCGACTCTACCGTTCCATAACCCCCACAGTAATAACGATTTAATAATAATAATCATGTTGGTATTTGTTAAGCGCTTACTAGGCGCCGAGCACTGTTCTAAGCGCTGGGGTAGTTACAGGTCATCAGGTTGTCCCACGTGAGGCTCACAATCTTAATCCCCACAAGCGCTTGGGATAGTGATCTGCTCACAGAAAGTGCACGATCAATACCATCGATCGACTGACCGATGAACCGAGGCTCACATCCACCGTTCTCTACGGGAAAGTCCATCACGGGTCTCGTGGCCACCGGCAGAGTCATGTGAAGCTGCCCCGTGTCTGAGCCGGTGGGCCAGGAGCTCCAGTCTCAGACCCCAAGAACCAAACCGCGTCAAGACAAATAGCAAGATAGTAGCCCAGTGGCCGAGAGGGCTGTGGGGAATTAGGGTGTCGATAATAACGATGGCATTTGGTAAGCGCTTACTATGGTCTTTGATCCCGACGTAAACTGATAATAATTATAATCATCAGGCAGTCGTAATTATCGAGCACTTACTGGGTGCACAGCATTGTACTAAATGCCTGGGAGAGTACAACACAACGGAGTTGGTAGGCACGTCTCGTGCTCACAGTAACTTTAGAGTTTGGGGGGGGGGGGCAGACGTTAATATAATAATAATAATGGTATTTGTTAAGCGCTTACTAGGTGCCAAGCACTGTTCTAAGCGCTGGGGAGGATACAAGGTCATCAGGTTGCCCCACGTGGGGCTCACGGTCTTAATCCCCACTTTACAATTGAGGGAACTGAGGCACAGAGAAGTTAAGCGACTTGCCCACAGTCACACAGCTGACAAGCGGCGGAGCTGGGATTTGAACCCATGACTTCTAAGTCCCCAGCCCGGGCTCTTTCCACTGAGCCACACTGTTTCTCTAAGACAGACGCAGGGAGTGGTGAGAATCTCACTCCTCAATTACGTCTGGGTGGTGTGCGCCGCCTTGCCCGCTGCTGACTAGAAGCAGAAGCAGCAATGCGTAGTGGATAGAGCACAGGCCTGGGAGTCAGAAGGTCATGGGTTCTAATCCCAGCTCCGCCCCTTGTCTGCTGTGTGGCCCTGAGCAAGTCACTTCACTTCTCTGGGCCTCAGATACTTCAACTGTAAACAGGGATCGAGAATGTGAGCTCCACTTGGGCTAAGGCTCTTACCGGTACAGGCTCTCATAATATCCCGGTTGGATTATTGTGTCAGCCTTCTCTCTGATCTCCCTTCCTCCTCTCTCTCTCCACTCCAGTCTATTCTCCATTCCGCCGCCCGGCTCATCTTCCTGCAGAAACGTTCCGGGCCTGTCACTCCCCTTCTTAAAAACCTCCAGTGGTCCTATCGACCTCCGCACGAAACAAAAACCTCTCACTCTAGGCTTCGAGGCTCGCCATCCCCTTGCCCCCTCCCACCTCTCCTCCCTTCTCTCTTTCTCCCGCCCACCCCGCACGCTCCGCTCCTCCGCCGCCCGCCTCCTCACAGTCCCCGGGTCTCGCCTCTCCCGCCGTCGACCCCCGGGCCGCGTCCTCCCACTGTCCCGGAACGCCTTCCCTCCTCACCTCCGCCAAACTAATTCTCTTCCCCTCTTCAAAGCCCTACGGAGAGCTCACCTCCTCCGAGAGGCCTTCCCGGACTGAGCTTCCCCTTTTCCCTCTGCTCCCTCTGCTGCCTCTCTGCCCCCCCCCTCCACCCCCCCTCAGCTAAGCCCCCTTTTCCCCCTTTCCCTCTGCTCTTCCCCCTCTCCCTTCCCCTCCCCGCAGCACTGGGCTCATCCGCTCATTTGTCTATATTTTTATTACCCTATTTATTTTGTTAATGAGATGTACATCCCCTTGATTCTATTTATTGCTTTTGTTTTTGTCTGTCTCCCCCGATTAGACCGTAAGCCCGTCATTGGGCAGGGACTGTCTCTATCTGTTGCCGATTTGTCCATTCCAAGCCCTTAGTCCAGTACTCTGCACATAGTGAGCGCTCAGTAAATACTATCGAATGAATAAAGACTGTGTCCAACCCGATTTGCTTCCATCCATCCCAGTGCTTAGTACACAGGCTGCGGCACATAGTAAGCACTTTACAAATACTACCATTAATACGACTGAATGATATTGCTGATGATTAATTTTATAATAATAATAATGGCATTTGTTAAGCGCTTTCTATGTGCCAAGCACAGTTCTAAACACTGGGGGGGGGGGGATACAAGGTA
This sequence comes from Ornithorhynchus anatinus, assembly GCF_004115215.2. Classification (NCBI taxonomy): domain Eukaryota; kingdom Metazoa; phylum Chordata; class Mammalia; order Monotremata; family Ornithorhynchidae; genus Ornithorhynchus; species Ornithorhynchus anatinus. Next base: position 62,025,983 of record NC_041738.1, read on the forward strand.
ATCAGGTTGTCCCACGTGGGGTTCACAGTCTTAATCCCCATCTGACTGCTGAGGTAACTGAGGCACAGAGAAGTTAAGTGATTGGCCCAAAGTCACGCAGCTGACAAGTGACGGAGCCGGGATCAGAACCCACGACCTCTGACTCCCAAGCCCGGGCTCCTTCCACTGAGCCACGCTGCTACTCTATCCAGTTGCGGGGGCGGTCTTAAAGGCTGGCCACATCCTTCAATACTGGGTGATATGTAGGTAAAATGCTAAAAATGAGAAGAGGAAGAGAGGAAAAGAGGGCTCAGTGGGGACCATCGTAAGGGAACTGCACTCTACGTCCAAACGTGGAAAAGTTACCACTAAGTCTATTTACATTTGAGTCTAATTAACCTTTTGGAGTGGGAAAATGTAACATCTGAGGTCCCGGAACAAAATAAAATTGGAAAACAAAGAGCGATTACTGCAGTTCGATTTTTCAAATGAAACCTATGAAACGACCTCTTCAAGGATAGGAGAGACTAGATAAGGGTTTATCCCAAATAAACATATGTTCTATTTTACTCAGTCTATTTGAAACACATACTCCTAATTATGGTTTTTTGACGTCATAGCTTTAACACTTGCAATCATATTCAATAATGCTTTCCAGACTGTTTATTTACTTGTGGCTGTGGGCGGGAAATTATTTGTACCAAAAGGCGTGATGGATCCTATTTAACGTGTACCGAGTGGGTTTAAGGAGAGACTACTAAAAATACTCTGGATGCAAAATGAAGTTTGCACAAACCCAGAGCAAGGAAGCACACATAAACTTCTTCAGCTCAAATACACCTATATACTGGAGCTATCAGTTCATCACGGCAATGACGTTTTCAGATAACTGTATTTAATACATTTAATAATCTGGTTTAATAGAAACTTTCCTCCGGTTGCCCAGCGTGGCTCAGTGGAAAGAGCCCGGGCTTGGGAGTCAGAGGTCATGGGTTCGAATCCCCGCCTCTGCCACTTAGCTGTGTGACTGTGGACAAGTCAGTTCACTTCTCTGTGCTTCAGTTACCTCATCTGTAAAATGGAGATTGACTGTGAGCCTCACGTGGGACGACCTGATGACCCTGTATCTCCCCAGGCACTTAGAACAGTGTTCTGCACATAGTAAGCGCTTAACAAATACCAACATTATTATTATTATTATTGCAGTGCTGGAAGAGACTGTGAGTTCTATGAAAGAGGGCCAAGCCAGAGGCAGAAGGACACTCCAGAAAAAAAGAAGCAGAGTGGCCTAGTATATAGAACATAGGCCTGGGAATCAGAGGATCCGGGTTCTGATCTAGCCCCCCCCCCCCGCCCCCCCCCAAGATGTCTGCTGCCTGATCTCAGACAAGTTACTTCACTTCATCTTAATCCCCTCAGCTGTAAAACGGGGATTAAGACCGTAAGCCCCATGTGGGACATAGACTGTGTCCAACCTGATTAGCTTTGCCCCTGGCTTAGTACAGTGCCTGGCTCATAGTAAGTGCTTAGCAAACGCCATGAAAGAAAAAAATGGTTGACCCAGGTGAGTTAGGGAGTGTGCAGATGCCATAAAAGAAAAAAAAATGGTTGAGCCAGGTGAGTTAGGGAGTGTGCCCTCACCACCTGAGTGACACTGAGGGAATCCCACTTCACTAGCTCGTCAGTGAAGGAAAGGAAAGGGCAAAGGGGAAAGAAGCCTTGAAGACAGACAAAACCGAAATGGAGTCCACTAGCAAAGCGAGAGGGTACTCAACTAGGAAACAGAATTATGGCTGAAGGAAAGTTAAGGAAAACTATTCTAAGAAATAATCTATTAACCTAGTGGATCTTGGGTATGGTGCAGTATTTTGGCTCTCACTGACATGAAACTTCTCTCAGACAGGATTTCTGTGACACATTCTCTCCGTGAAAATATTTCTGCAATCAAAATTTTGAATAAAACAAAACCAAAGCCTTAATAAGGAGAAATAATTATGCTTTAAATATACACCCTATCACCAAAATTTTTTTTTAGGAGGAAGGAGAGGCTGGTATTAATACAATTTTTCACCAACTACTAATTTTGTGTTTCCTTTTCATCTGAAGCTAAATAACGATAATACTTAAAAAAACATTAATTGTGGAAACTATCAAGCACTTACTATGTGCCCAGCACCATGCTAAGCACTAGGATAGCTATAATAATAATAATAATAATAATAATGATGATGATGATATCTGTTAAGCGCTTGCTATATGCCAGGTATTGTACTAAGCCCTGGGGTAGATACAAGCAAATTGGGTTGGACACAGTCCCTCTCTCTATTTATTTGCTATTGTTTTAATGAGATGTTCACCCCCTCGATTCTATTTATTGCTATTGTTCCTGTCCGTCCGTCTCCCCCGATTAGACCGTGAGCCCGTCAGAGGGCAGGGACCGTCTCTATCTGTTGCCGACTTGTACATCCCAAGCGCTTAGTCCGGTGCTCTGCACATAGTAAGCGCTCAATAAATACTACTGAATGAATGAATGAATGAATGAATGAACATGGGGTTCACGGTCTCAATCCCCATTTTACAGATAAGGACAATGAGGCACCGAAAAGTGAAGTGTTGTGCCCAAGGTGACAGAGGAGCCAAGTGGCGGATCCAGGATTAGAACCCAGGTCTCCTGGCTCCCAGGCCAGTGCTCTTTCCGCTAGGCTACACTGCTTCTACCCAAGTGACCCACAGACGAACGAGAAGAACAAGAACAAGAAGTGCCTCTCCTAAGAGCTGGATGAGGCCCCAGGCGAGCCTAGTACCCAGTCCCTCGGCTAGTCCCTTCCCATCACATCTGCCACAGCTGCTGAGCACAGTGAAGACGGAAGGGAAACTGGTGGGCCAGATAATAATAATGATAACAGCAACAGTAATTTTTGTATCCGTTAAGTGCTTACTATGTACCGGGCACTGTACTGAGCCTCGAAGCGGATACGAGCAAATCAGGTTGGAAACAGCGTGGCCTTGTGGAAAGAGCGCGGGACTGGGAGTCAGAGAGCCTGGGGTCTAAACCCAGCTCTGACACATGACTGCTGTGAGACCTCGGGCAAGTCACTTAACTTCTCCGGGCCTCAATGACCTCATCTGTAAAAAGGGGATTAAAGGTGTGAGCCCTACGTGGGCCATGGACTGGGTCCAACCTGACGATCTTCTATCTACCCCTGTGATGAATACAATGCCTGGCATGTAAGTGCTTAACGCATACATTTTTTTTTTTTTAAAAAAAAAAGCAGTCCCTCTCCTACATGGAGTTCACAGTCTTAATCCCTATTTGACAGAAGAGGGAAGTGAGGCAGAGGAAGTGACACCCAGCACAGGTCACACGGCAGGCAACCGGTGCAGCTGGGGTTAGAACCCAGTCCCTTCCGACTCCCAGCCCCAGGCTCCATCCATTAGGCCGGGCTGCCTCCCGGCTCTCCCTCGAAGACTGTAATTTGCCCATCCCTAGCCTGGGAGGATCTGACAGCTAGTTAGAGACACCTTTCCATGAAATAACAGGCTTTCACCGTGACTAATACTCGAGAAGGGAGGCAAAGAAGAGACTGCCTGAACGACGTTACGTGTCTCTGAAGACTGGTTAACGGTAAATCTCTTTAAAGGCAGGGAACGTGCCCGCTAATTCCGCTGCATTCTACTCTCCAAAGTGCTTAATGGAGGGCTCCGCCCACAGAAAGCGTTCAGTAAATACCATGGATTGAGTGACCAAACCAGTCAGGCTAGAGGGAGGGGGGAAGGACTCTTCTTGGTTGTTATCAAAGAACCTCCCCTGTCTCAAGCCTTGGGCTTTGGCCTGTCCAGGTCTCCCACCCTGGAAGTGCTCGGTGTGAGAAGACAAGTCACACCTCCACCAATCGGCCCTTCCTTTAATCGGGCCACTGAGAGCATTAATCGACCGTCTCTCTCTAATTTATTTGAACGTCTCCTCTTGTAGACCGTAAGCTCCTTTTTTATGGTGTTTGTTAAGCGCTTATTAATGATGTTGGTATTTGTTAAGCGCTCACTATGTGCCGAGCACTGTTCTAAGCGCTGGGGTAGACATAGGGGAATCAGGTCGTCCCACGTGGGGCTCACGGTCTTAATCCCCATTTTACAGATGAGGGAACCGAGGCACAGAGAAGTGAAGTGACTCGCCCACAGTCACACAGCCGACAAGTGGCAGAGCTGGGATTCGAACTCATGAGCCCTGACTCCAAAGCCCACGCTCTTTCCACTGAGCCACGCTGCTTCTCATTATTATGTATCAGGCGCTAAGTGCTGGGGTAGGTACCCGTTTATCGGGTTGGACCCAGTTCCTGTCCCACCCACACTGGGCTCACAGTCTAAGCAGGAGGGAGAAAAAATATTGAATCCCCCCATTTTACAACTGAGGAAACTGAGGCCCCAGAGAAGTGAAGTGACTTGCTCAGGGTCACATAGCAAGCCAGTAGCAGAGCTGGGATTAGAACCTAGGTCCTCTGACTCTCAGGCCCGGGCTCTTTCCACTAGGCTCGCTTCTCGATGGCAGGAGTCGCCGTTCATTCATTCAGTCGTATCTACTGAGCGCGTACTGTGTGCAGAGCACCGTACTAAGTGCCTGGAAGGTACAGTTCGGCAACGGATAGAGACCGTCCCTACCCAGCGACGGGCTCCCGGTCTAGAACGGGGAGACAGACAACAAAACAAAACAAGCGGAGAGGCAGCAAGAGCATCAAAAGAGATAAGCAGAATTATAGATATATATATAGATGTAGACATCATTGATAAAGAGAATAATAAATACGCACAAGTCCTGTGGGGTGGGGAAGGGGGAGGGAGTCGGGGTGATGGGGACGGGAGGAGGAGCAGAGGAAAAGGGGGGGCTCAGTCCATAATATGATCGTCCATACCTACTCAACTGTATTGTCCTCTCCCAAAAGCTCAGTAAAGTGCTCTGCCCTCAGTAAGCACTCAATAAACTCATCCATTCATTCAGTCGCATTTACTGAGTGCTTACTGTGTGCAGAGCGCTGTACTAAGCGCTCGGGAGAGTACAGCGCAACAATAAACTGACACATTCCCCGCCCACAATGAGTTCAGAGCCTAGAGGGCGGGAGGCAGACATCAATAAAAATAGATAAATTGACGCAGGGTGCCCAGTTCTGCCCCAGGCACCGGGAAGAGTACAGAATTAGCGTTCACGATCCCTGCTCTCAAAGAGCTTACAGTCTAGCGGGGGCGGCAGACAGACCCTTAAATGAATTCCTGACGGGGTTGGTAACGGAATGTCCGCCTGACAGGTAGAGTCGGAAGAAGCAGCGCGGCTCAGTGGAAAGAGCACGGGCTTAGGAGCCGGAGGTCACGGGTTCTAATCTCGGCTCTGCCAACCTGTCAGCCGTGCGACTTCGGTCAAGTCACTCAACTTCTCGGTGCCTCAGTCACCTCGACTGTAAAACGGGGATGAAGAATGTGAGCCCCACGTGGGACAACCCGATTCCCTTATATCTCCCCCCAGCGCTCAGAACAGTGCTCGGCACATAGTAAGCGCTTAACAAATACCAACATTACTATTATTAGAGTCCGCTGTAGGTAAGGGGAGACTGTGTGTCCCACCCAGTGGGAAGCCTGACCTCAGCCAGGCCACGGGCGGTTCCGTCCGTCCCCCGAGAGCGAACGGCTGGCACGGTGTCTTGGTGTTTCCGGCCCTGGCCCTAGAGGTGGAGGGGATGGGGAAGGGGGAGCCTGGAAATAAGGAGAAGTCTAGAGACCCCTTCATTTCTCAACCAGTGTCCTGCACTCTGAGGGCGTGTGGGCTGGACACGTGGCTCAGTGGAAAGAGCGCGGGCTTCGGAGTCAGAGGTCATGCGATCGAATCCCTGCCCTGCCACTTGTCGGCTGCGTGACTGTGGGCGAGCCACTTAACTTCTCTGTGCCTCAGTTCCCTCATGTGTAAAATGGGGATTAAAACTGTGAGCCCCACGTGGGACAACCTGATCATCCGGTATCTCCCCCAGCGCTCAGAACAGTGCTCTGCACATAGTAAGCGCTTTACAGATACCAACATCATTATGATAACCGTGGGATTTGTGTGGTGCTTACACTGTGCCAGGCACGGTACTAAGTGCCGGGGTGGATACAAGTTAATCGGGTGTGGGCTGTATGAGCTCGTCGTCTTAATCCCCATTTTACAGGTGAGGTAATGGAGGCACAGAGGAAGGGAAGTGCTTTACCCGAGGTCAAAAGTACCGAATCCCCATTTTACAACTGAGGAAACCGAGGCCCCAGAGAAGTGAAGTGCCTTGCCCAAGGTCACACAGCAAGCCAGTGGCAGAGCTGGGATCAGAACCCAGCTCCTTCTGCACCCCAGGCCCGTGCTCTCTCCACTGGGCCACGCCGCTCATCACACGATGGGGCGGCCTGCTGCCGCCCTTCACCGTCCCTCCCTTATTAGATAGAGCACCCTCCTCCGGAAGCTCAACGGGTGATGGACGTTTTGCCAAGAGCTCTCTTTGACACAGCTTCACCTCCATATGCTTCACTTGCTCGACTCTGCGATCTCCACTTGACCTTCCCCCTCATTCTCCAATAATAAAACGCGGCCTTCCCTTGGCCGTTTAAAGGGAAAACGTAAGATGGCAGACTCCGGGACGGAAGACGTTGAGGCGTAACGCAAGAGGGGGTGGCTACGACTTTGTTCGGGAGCAACTGGAAGAGCGCCGGGGGTCCCCAGGGCCCTCGGCAGAACAGGCACACCGCCCCTTCGGCTTCCCGGTCAGCATCCCGTTCGGGTCCCGGCGCCGACCCGATCACGCCGGGTTGCTTTCCACTACCCACGTGTGACCCGTGCTGCAGTGCTATTGATCCCGGCAAGTCCGGAAACTGATCACTGGCGGTCTTACGAAACCGGACCACACCCAACTCATCCCTGTTTTCAGATTTCACTCTTTCCCGGGTTTCCCGTTCCCTCTTTGCTCAGGTGCTGGGGAGAAACAAGCACAACGGCTCTTCATCTCGCACGATGCCCGTCCACGGGTAGATGAATACTGGTGGATGTCACGAGAAAATGAGATTTCCCAACGCCTAGATGGGTCAGGCCTGACCACCTGCCAAAGACGTCGAGGCAGACACGTTGAGCGATGAGAGTCAAACCGAGAGAAGGTAAATAAATGGCCAGCCCTCAAGCCCCCAAATCATTTACTTTCTCCCAGAGCCCATAAAGGGGGGTCGGCCAACTTGCTCATCTGGCCAGCGAGCCAGATCGGCTTAGGGATCGCTTCCCGCAGTCAGCCTGGGAATGGTCCCAGGTCTGCGGGGATGGGGGTAGGGGAAATGGGGAAAAAGCGGAGGGGGGAAAGGAAGACGTGAGAGCATCACACAGCGGGGAACGGCTGCCGGGCCGCCCGGGGAACCAGCCGCAGTGTAAGCGGCGTGGCCTAGTGGAAAGAGCCGGGCCTGGGAGTCAGAGGACCTGGGTTCTAATCGCGGCTCTGCCCCTACCTGCCGGGCGACACCGGGCAAGTCGCTTAACTTCTCTGGGCCTCGGTTCCCTCATCTGCAAAATGGGGATTCAATATCTGGTCTCCCTCCTACTTGGACTGGGAGCCCCACGTGGGACCTGAAGATCTTCTATGTGCCCCAGCGCTTAGTACAGCAGCGTGGCTCCGTGGAAAGAGCACGGGCTTTGGAGTCAGGGCTCGTGAGTTCGGATCCCAGCTCTGCCACTTGTCGGCTGTGTGACCGTGGGCGAGTCGCTTCACTTCTCTGCGCCTCGGTTCCCTCATCTGTAAAATGGGGATTAAGACCGTGAGCCCCAGGTGGGACGACCTGATTCCCCCGTGTCTACCCCAGCGCTCAGAACAGTGCTCGGCACATAGTAAGCGCTTAACAAATACCAACGTTATTATTATTATTGTTACAGCGCTTGGCCACAGTAAGCATTTAGCGCATTCCACCGTTCTTACTCTTTTTCTTTAGTGTAAGAGCTGGATTCCAAGTCAGACTGACTAACGTGTCCTTCAGATGGCTTGGACTTAAATCAACTGCACCACCACCCCAGTAAACCTACCGAACCCATACTGTTTCCATCCAACGTGAACCGGGGTGGCTGTTTACGCTCCAGATGTTTATTTTCAGTTCTCTTCTTCTTTAAATCTTAGCCACGGAGCCTCTTTCGAGAAATCCATTCTGTTGTACTCTCCCAAGCGCTTAGGACAGCACATAGTCAGCGCTCAATGAATACCACTGATTGACTGACAGAGAGAGAGAAACACATTTCACCAGGGCTAGTCAGAGCAGGGACCGGCTGTACAAATCAGGTAGAATGCCCAGGCAGAGATGGAGAGGGACGGATTTCATGGGTAAAATGAAGTACGTATCAAATGATAAAATGCTCGTGTTGCTCGAAGATAAACGTCACCTAAGTGCAGAACTAAAAAGCGATCAGAAGCAGAAAAGAAATCTAAGAGGGCTGCTTGCCTTTCCTATCATTAGAGAGAAAAAAATTGGTTTTGCTTTATTTTAGCCTCGTGATAGGAGTAACAGGAGGGAGGGGTGGGAATGACACAGGGATGAGCACGAGGAGGCAGCTAAAAACTTCTCCGAACAAAGGCGAAGATATTAAATCTGACTTTTAAGAGCGACGCAGATACAGACTGCTCTGCCACTTCTCGCACGAACCCCTTTCCCATCCGGTGCAGCCAGAATAAGCATTTAAATTCAGAAGCTGTTCTAGAGTGTGACTCAATCTCCTGGCTTCTTAGTAGGAGACCTTAATGGCTTTTCAAAGCTCCTGACTCACTTTGCCTCTGAAATGGATTCTTCAGTAAGAATTATTCTTCATTTAATATTTACCCTCTTGGGATTTTATTTACTCTTACAAGAAAGCACTTAGACTTTTCTGGCGTAGCATATTTAGGGTCAAGATCTTTTCAGTCGTGGTCAACATTTCATGGGCTTATAACATTATGGAACCACATTCTGCCATGGCAACTCTCTAACCGGAGAGGGAACTACAAGGTGGATATGAGGTAGCGAAAGAAAATCCACTCAGTCATTTTGGGGGCCGTGATCAATTTCCCCCGAAATTCCGTTTCTCGTGCCTTAAAACGTCGTATTCCTCAACTTGGAAGAGGAAGGCCAGAGGAGGCAGATGAGGGGTGCAGACAGGCGAAATCAGGTTCCTTCAACGAGGCAACAGGGTCTTAGTGGAAAAAGCACCGTGCTGGGAATCTGGAAATTCTCCTGTGGGACGTTTGTCTTATTTAAAATCAAATCCAGGCCTAAGGCCCCAAATTCCTTCTAGCAGCAGTAGTGATAATATTTATTAAATGCCGACTTTGGAAAGAGCGCTATACTAAGTGCTGGGAGAGAATACGCGGGGCGGGGGGAAATTGCGCAAGGTTTCCGTTCCTCGGGAGCACGCGATTTAAGAGCATAGTGGGGAGGGGGGCTTGGTGACAGACACGTCAGGAGTGACGAAACATTAAAACACAAGGCAAAAAGATACACAAAAAGGGCTCAAAGTCTGAGTGGGGCGAAACAGGAGTAGCAGTAATAATAATAACAATAATGTCGGTATCTGTTAAGCGCTCACTACGTGCCAAGCACTGTTCTAAGCGCTGAGGTAGAGACAAGGTCAACAGGTTGTCCCAGGTGGGGCTCACAGTCTTTATCCCCATTTCCCGGATGAGATAACTGAGGCCCCGAGGAGTGAAGTGACCTGCCCCAGGTCACACAGCTGACAAGCGGCGGAGCCGGGATTAGAACCCACGACCTCTGACTCCCAAGCCCGCGCTCCTTCCACTGAGCCACGCTGTTTCTCCGTATTATCAGGAGTAGTCGGAGCAGAAGCACTTATCGAGCCCCCATCTGACGTGGGACACCATACTGGGAGACTGGTAAGCACACGATAGGAAAAAAAAGTAACTCAGAGTTGGAAGATGAAAGGGAAAACGATCCACAGAGATCAACCACCGTATTGACCTGGAAGCTGAGAGGTTGATCCGAGACCAAGATAAAGCAGTGACTCTGCTATTTTAATAATCTAGTAATTCGCTGCTCTATCACTATCATTACTATTACTAATAATAATCATTCCCAAAGCATCTCCTTTGGAAGGAAAAGGAGTAAGTTCTATATTCATTCACTCATTCAGTCGTATTTACGGAGCGCTTACCGTGTGCAGAGCACTGTACTAAGTATTCTTACAGGGGACCAGAGAAGACAATAATAACAAGAAGGATGGCATTTGTTAAGCGCTTACTATGTGCAAAGCACCGTTCTAAGTGCCGGGGAGGATACCAGGTCATCGGGTTGTCCCACGTGGGGCTCACAGTCTTCACCCCCATTTTACAGTTGAGGGAACTGAGGCACACAGAAGTGAATGGCGCAAAGTCACACAGGTGACCAGCGGCGGAGCTGGGATTTGAACCCATGACCTCTGAGCCCCCAGCCGTGCTCCTTCCACCGAGCCACGCTGCTTGGATTTCTGCTGGCCAAGCTACTGCGTTCTGTCGGGTCCGAGGCACGGAGGTGAGATCGGAAGGGGACAGCGGTAAGCGCTCGACTGAATACGACTGAATGAATCCTACAGAGAAAGGATGACGACTCGGCAAGACTCGGTCACGAGTTCAGGAACTTCCGCTGAGAAATTTCCCCAGGCTAAATAGATCAAGCAATTGATCGATGGCATTTACTGAGCACTTGCTGTGTGTGCGCAGCACTGCATTAAGCGCTCGGGAGAGTTGGTAGATGTTATTCTCGCCCACAAGAAGCTTGCAGTCTACGGGAGGCAACCGACTGGTCTCCTCGTTTCCCGGCCTGACTTCAGCAACCTCCGGGATGAACTTGATTCTATTTATTGCTATCGATTTTGTCCGTCTCCCCCGATTAGACCGTAAGCCCGTCAGTGAGCAGGGACTGTCTCTGTTGCCGATCTGTACATGTGAAGCGGCTTAGTCCGGTGCTCTGCACATAGTAAGCGCTCAAATAAATACTATTGAATGAACTTAAGAGGCCACTAGATCCAGCCCCGGGAAGGCAGCGGGTATCACTAGACTATTCCTTTCACTCCACTGTACCTCTGCACTTAAATTACCCAATTTAAGGGAAGCAGCGTGGCTCAGCGGAAGGAGCTTGGGCTTCGGAGTCAGAGGTCACGGGTTCGACTCCCGGCTCTGCCACTTGTCCGCTGTGCGACTGTGGGCGAGTCACTTCGCTTCTCTGTGCGTCAGTTCCCTCATCCGTAAAATGGGGATTAACCGTGAGCCTCACGAGGGACAACCCGATGACCCCGGATCTACCCCAGCGCTTAGAACACTGCTCGGCACGTAGTAAGCGCTTACCAAACACCAGCATTATTATTATTAAATTTCAGAAAGTGGATACATTTGAACGAATGAATATGTCCATTGCCGGGCTCTCCAGGCCTTAATCGTCCTTGGGCAAATACGGTTATTTGATTTATCCGAGAAGAGGCTGTGGGCCGAACAGCGTCCCAAGGGCGAGCTCCTCGCGGGTAGGGAATATTTTGTTCTATTGTACTCTCCCAAGCGCTTAGTATACGCCCCGCTCACAGTAAGCCCTCATGAAATACGACGGACTGATTGGCTAAGAGGACTTACAAAAACGCCTGCCCTCAAATACCTTCTGATAGGAAAATTGAGAAGGCACACGCAGGCAGAGGCACAAGCAAGAGGTAGAAGAGCCGGCTGAGGGCTGGAGAGAATACAGGTGAATAAATCCACAACAAATGAACAGAAAAATGCGGAAGAGGAGCGGCAAACCCCTAATGCTCTCCACAGACATTTCGAAGCAGGAAGCCGCCGAGTTCCCGAGTCCTCTGATTGACTCTTCTGCGTTCACAAACGGAAAAAATATGCATTTTCCATTCATTTTTCATCAGCGGTAATAAATTCAACCCATTTCTCTTTTGTAATATTCAAAAGGACACGCTGACTGTACTGAGAACCACAGTACTTCATCTGGGATTAAAAAAAAAAAAAAAAAATTGCGGAAGGGGAAAGGCGATAAAGACAGAGTTGGGTAATCCAAGGGGAAGCTAGACCCATCAAGGTGAAAAATCACTGGAAGTACGCATACGATTCATGCCGCTCGAAATCCTTGTATCTCTAGGACAGCAAAAGAATTATCGATCTATAAGAATCAATGAGTTTTTCCAAAAAGGATCCAATCATGAGGTCTCTGCAGAATCTGAATCCTGAGAAGCCCTCAGTTAATCAAGTGAACTGTACTCGCGGTATTTGTTAAGCGCTATCTGCCAAGCACTGTACTAAGCATTCGCGCAATGGTATTTATTGAGCGCGTACTACGTGCAGAGCGCTGTACTAGGCACTGGGTAGGATACGAGCAAACCGGGCTGGACACGGTCCCCGTCCCATGTGGGGCTCGCGATCTCAGTCCCCATTTAGCCGATGAGGTAAACGAGGCACGGAGTAGTGACGTGACTTGCCCAAGGTCACACGGCAGACACGGGGAGGAACCGGGATCAGAACCCATGACCCTCTGACTCCCAGGACTGGACTTAGTGGAAAGCTGGGCTCTCCTCCTAGGAATGCTAGAAAATGGCACTGGGAGCTTGGGAGTCGGAAGACATGCGTTCTAACCCCGCCTCTGCCACTTGTCTGCCGTGTGACCTCGGGCAAGTCACTTCGCTTCTCTGTGCCTCAGTCTACCGCCTCTGTACAATGGGGATTCAAAGTGTGAGCCCCACGTGGGGCAACCTGATTGCCCTGTAGCTACCCCAGCGCTCAGAACAGTGGTTGGCACACAGTAAGCGCTGAACAAATCCCACCCTCATTATTATTATTATCTCCGGTTAAAGGGGAAAGGTAGGGTAACACCTGCTAGGTACCCAATCAAAGGTATTTGGTGAGAACTTACTGTGTGAGAGCTTACCGACTAGACCGTGAGCCGTCAGTGGGCGGGCGTCGTCTCTATCTGCTGCCGAACTGTCCATTCCAAGCGCTTAGTACAGTGCTCTGCACACAGTAAGCGCTCCACAAATACTACTGAATGAGTGTGTAGACCACTGCACTAAGGGTTTGATCAACAAATACTCACTGTGGGGCTCCATGGTAGCATAAGGGAAGCAGCGTGGCCCAGTGGAAAGAGCCCGGGCTTGGGAGTCAGAGGTTGTGGGTTCTAATCCCGGCTCTGCCGCTTGCCAGCTGTGCGCCTTTGGGCAAGTCGCTTCCCTTCGCTGTGCCTCAGATACCCCATCTGTGAAACGGGGACTGAAACTGTGAGCCCCACGTGGGACAACCTGATCACCTTGTATCCCCCAGCGCTTGGAACGGTGCTTTGCACATAGTAAGCGCTTAACAAACACCACCGCTTATTTTATCTGTCTCTATTTCCATATTCTTTATGGAGGGTTATGGGGCTTGGCCTCGGATTTCTGTCACTATTTTCCCCCGGCCTCTAATGGCTTGCGTATTTATTGAATTCATTCATTCAATCGCATTTGTTGAGCGCTCACCGTGTGCAGAGCACTGTCCTAATTTATCTGATGCACCCCGACACCCTTCGGTAAATTCAGCGTGCCAGGAACGAGACGCTCTTTGGCTCGGCTTCGTGCTCCCTTCCCTGTCTCCCTCCCTCCCTCCCTCCCTCCCTCCTCCTCCTCTCCGAACACCAACTTTCTGGCTGTCCACCCCCACACCTCCACCCACGCCCACACTCAGCGGCAGCGTCCTCAGAAATGCAGATGAGCACTTTACCCTCCTGGTGTGGGCGGGAGCACCGGCTCCTTGGATAGTAATGTTGGTATTTGTTAAGCGCTTACCATGCGCAGAGCACTGTTCTAAGCGCTGGGGTTAGACACAGGGTCATCAGGTTGGCCCACGTGAGGCTCACGGTTAATCCCCATTTTACAGATGGGGTCACTGAGGCACCGAGAAGTGAAGTGACTCGCCCACAGTCACACAGCTGACAAGTGGCGGAGGCAGGACCCGAACCCGTGACCTGTGACTCTCGCCACTGAGCCACGCTGCTTCTCTATGAGGCGCAAACAGCCCACTGAGTGAGTGGAGTGAGAGGACCGATGATGGGCACAGGGCTCGGCACACAGCAAGCGCTCAGGAAACGCCACCGGTCGACTGTTGGCCGCAAGGATGGGTCGGCGGCGAGAGACGGCGAGAGGCTGGATCCCGCCCCGGGGCTACCACGAAGATGCTGCTTGGGCCAAAAGGGCATTAATAATAATAATAATAAGAAGAAGAAGAAGAAGAAGAAGAAGAATGTTGGTACTTGTTAAGCGCTTCCCAGGTGCAGAGCACCGTTCTAAGCACCGGGGGAGATACAGGGTCATCGGGTCGTCCCACGTGGGGCTCCCGGTCTTCAGCCCCATTTGACAGATGAGGGAACTGAGGCACAGGGAAGCGAAACGACGCGCCCGCAGTCGCACAGCTGACGGGGGCAGAGCCGGGATTCGAACCCATGACCCCCGGCCCCCGAGCCCGGGCTCCTTCCACTGAGCCACGCTGCTTCCGGACTGTGAACTAGTGGAAAGAGCCGGGGCCGAGGAATCAGAGGATCCGGCTTCTACTCTTGGCTCCACCACTGACCTTGGGGCAAGTCACTTACCTCCTTTCTACCTGTCCACTTCTCTGTGCCTCAGTCCCCGCACCTGTAAACTGGGGATGAAGACTGAGAGCCTCACGTGGGACAACCCGGTTACCCCGTATCTCCCCCAGCGCTTAGAACGGCGCTCTGCACGTAGTAAGCGCTTAACGAATACCAACGTTATTATCCCCTCAGTGTCTTCATCTGCAAAATGGGGATTCAACACCTCTTCTCCCTCCTACTCGGACTGCGAGCCCCACGTGGGGCCTAATGATCTTCTCCTCTACCCCGGTGCTTAGCAGCCTGCTTGGCACCTCTTAAGGACTTGAAGAATACCACAGTCATTCTTCTTATCGCCCTCGCTGCCTTCACTCGGGGTCCTGGCAGGACCGGTAAGAAAGGCGAAAGATCAGACTGCGCCGGTCGCCACCGGACCTCTCCGTCGCCGGCGAGACCGTAGCCAGAAAACGTCTGGCTCGAGCCCCGGAGACGATCGCCGTGGCTCTGGATCACAGAGGGGCACCATTCCGGACAGAGTAAGCGCTCAAGAGATATTACCGAATGAACGAACGAATGACCTCCACAGCACGTCGGGCGTCGGGAAAGTACAAGGAGGGTCAGCGTGGTCTCTGCTCCGTTTTCCTGGACCACGGAAAAGCAGCTGACACAGGTTCGTGTCGCCTGCCCCGATAACTTCACTGAGACAGGAGAGGGTTCCCTTCTCTCCTTCTACAGCCCACCCCGTACACTCCAGTCCTCTGCCGCTAACCTTCTCACGGTGCCTCGTCCTCGCCCGTCCCGCCGTCGACCCGCGGTCCCCGTCCTCCCGCCGTCCCGGAACGCCCTCCCTCCCCACGTCCACCAAACTGACTCTCTTCCCCTCTTCAAAGCCCTACTTGAGAGCTCACCTCCTCCGGGAGGCCTTCCCAGACTGAGCCCTCCCTTTTCCTCCACCCCTCCTCCCATCCCCATTCCCCCCTCGGCTCTACCCCTTCCCCCCAACCACAGTACCCGTGGACATCTGTATATACAATTTATCACTCCATTTTATTGACGATGTATATACAGCTATGAGTCTATTTATCCCGATGGTATCGATAACAACTACTCGTTTTGCCGTCTGTCTCCCCCTTTTAGACTGTGAACCCACTGCTGGGCGGAGACTGTCTCTATCTGTTGCCGAACTGTCCACTCCGAGCGCTCGGTACAGTGCTCTGCACGCAGTAAGCGCTCAGTAAACACGATGGAATGAACGAACGAACGAACGAACGAGCCTACTATCCGACAGCAGGCTGGCCAGGGCGAGAGCAGGGGAGGGGGGTCGGGGAGGGGGCCTGGGGCCCCGTCTCGAAGCAAGACCGCCGGGAGATATCCAGGCGGGGTTTAGAAATCCAGAACTGAGAAGGCTCGAGAATCGAGAAGCAGCGAGGCTCGGTGGAAAGGGCCCGGGCTTGGGAGTCGGAGGTCGTGGGTTCTAATCCCGGCTCCGCCGCTTGGCAGCTGGGTGACTCTGGACAAGTCACTTCACTTCTCTGGGTCTCAGTGACCTCAACTGGAAAACGGGGATGAAGACTGCGAACCCCCCTCTGGGACAACCTCATTACTCTGTATCTCCCCCAGCGCTTAGAACAGTCCTTGGCACACAGTAAGCGCTTAACAGAAACCATCATCATCATCATCATCATCCTCCTCAGCCTGGATCCAGTCCAGAGCTTAGCACAGGGCCCAGCCCATAGTAAACACTCGACGAACGCCACAGAAAACACCAAAATACAAAACGCCAACGGGGTCGTCTACCGGCAGTTCAGAAGGCAGCCGCGGAATCGTCCGAGGCTCCCGCCGACTCGGTGCCAGCTGCGAAGGAGAATGGAAGCGAGGACGGGAGCCCCCGCCGATCTTCCGCTGGGACCGACGGCCACCTCCGTCCACGGATAACAGCGGTCCCGGGGAAGGGACGTCGAGCGTCGACGAGGAGCGGATTTCTCTGAGAGGCATTCATTAGGTTTTGTCACACGTCGTCTTTTAACGACCACGGTCGCCCACGGCATTTGATTAGCGGTTTTCTTAAGAGCGGGCTACTCGAGAAAACAAAAAGCGAAGCGTCAAAGGCAATACTGGAAGCACAGAACGATGTCTAAGGAAGGAGGGGAAGATTAAGTGCACCCAGACAAATGGTGAGCCTGCACGTTTCCAACTAAAACCCCGAAGAGTCTCTCAGAGAATGACACAGAGCAGTTAGGAGGGTGAGAAAATTCGAAATCGCTGTGGGCGGGGGGAGAGAGCTGGTAGTTCGCGTGTGCCCCTCGTCCCGGCGGAGACGACCCTGCCGAAGTAGCTTCCGTGCACAGAGATCCTTGAGACGGAGGGTGACGGTCATCGCTATGCCGGTAAAGATCCAGCCTATCGAAGCCGTCGACGCACTGGGGGGTGGCGGGCGGATGGTCCGGGGGCGGGAGGGAGGGAACGCTGATCAATGAATACGACTGACTGAACTGTGGGTGCTCGCTCGTGAACGGTTCCCCCAAGGAGGGTGTGTGGGCACCCACACGAACTGACAATCCTCTGAATGGCACCTTCCTTCAAAACAGCTCCAAGACCTTCCGCGTCACCATCCTCCCGGTTAACTCTCCGAGAGAAAAGCCAGATTCCCCTCGATGAGAGGGAAGCCCTTCCCTAACCTCCCGCGGAGGCTCCCCGACGGACGCTCCGAGTCCGCAGGAGGGCCGAGCAACGCACTGGCCGGGGTGGGGAAGGCCCGGAGAGACGGCGGCTACGCCACCGGCCGCCCGGAGGGAGAGCGACCTTCCCCGGAGCCCTCGGGGTGGCCCGTCCGGCCCCGCTGGCGTCGGCCGTCACGGAGGAGGAGACGTCGCAGGAGCCTGAACTCCCTCCGCCGCCGACGCGAGCCTTCGCGAGCTGGAGGCGGGCGGGCAGAGCGGTTTAAGGTTCTGAAGAAACCATTCGATTCAAAGGACGGAGCCATTTTAGAAGAAAACTGCGGGATTAGAGAACACTAATGCTGCTTCCCAAGAGGATAAAACTTTGATTTAGAAAGAGGAGCTAAGTTCTGAAAAATGAATGTTATAAGGGATCCAAATATACCCCAAGATTCCCTAAAATGGGGCAGATCATGGCAGGGGATTCAGTTTCAATATGAGCCCCGGTCCACTGGCCTTAGCAGCGCAGAGTCGCGGAGGCCTGACTTTAATTTCACGCTGCTGCTTTTTCCTTCCCCCTTTTCATACAATTTCTAATAAGAATAATAAGAATAATGATGATGATTTCTCTTCAATGAAGTGGGATCATTTGGTTCCCACCGTGTCAGGAAACCCGGTTAGTCAGAACTAGATGTTCAAACCTAGAATAGTCATCACCGGGGAGCAATGCTTGGGAAATGCATTACGAGATGATGTGCCCTTCCCAGAGCCAGCAGTCGCATAACAACAACAACAACAACAACAACAATGAGAATACCAACTGTGGTATTTTTTAAGTGCTGACTGCCTCGCACCGTATTGAGAGCTGGGCAGACACGAGATAATCGGGTTGGGCACAGCCCCTGTGCCACGCAGGGCTCCAAGTCGCAATCCCCCTTTTCCAGATGAGGTAACTGAGGCACAGAGAAGTTAAGTGATTTGTCCAAGGTCACGCAGCAGGCAAGTGCCAGAGCCGGGATTGGAACCGCCGGCCCCCGTCTCCCAGGCCCTTGCTCCTTCCACTGGGCCGCACTGCTCGGATGTCCTCCCGCCGCCGAAAACTCGGCGTGTCCACGACAGACCTCCTCACCTTCCCGCCCGAACCCTGTCCTCTCCCTGACTTTCCGGCCACTGGGGACGGTTCGACCATCGTTCCCGTCGCAGCGTGGCTCAGCGGCAAGAGCGCGGGCTGGGGAGTCGGGGGTCACGGGTTCGAATCCCGGTTCAGCCGCCTGCCAGCTGCGTGACTTCGGGCGCGTCACTTAACCTCTCCGTGCCTCCGTTACCTCATCTGTAAAACGAGGATGAAGACCGGGAGCCCCACGTGGGAGAACCTGATCACCCCGTGTCCTCCCCAGGGCTTAGAAAAGTGCTCTGCACGGAGTAAGCGCTTAACAAATGCCATAATTATAATGACAACAAGGCCGCAACCTCGGCGTCACCCTCGACTCGGCTCTCTCATTCACCCCACACATCCAATCCGTCACCAAAGCCGGCCGGTCCCTCCTTCACAATTCGCCGACATCCGCCCTCTCCTCTCCATCCGAGGCCCTATCACGTTGGTACGGTCGCTCGTCCCATCCCGACTGGACGACTGCATGCGCCTCCCTTCTGACCCGCCCCCCCCCCCCCCCCCCCCCCCCCCCCCCCCGGCCTCCTGTCTCTCCCCACTTAATGATAACAACGACGGCACCTGTTAAGCCCTTGAGCAGCGTGGCTCAGTGGCAAGAGCCCGGGCTTGGAAGTCAGAGGTCATGGGTTCGAGTCCCGGCTCTGCCACTCGTCAGCTGGGTGACCGTGGGCGAGTCACTTCCCTTCTCTGGGCCTCGGTTCCCTCATCTGTCAAAATGGGGATGAAGACCGTGAGAGCCCCACGTGGGACGACCCGATGACCCCGTATCTACCCCAGCGCTTAGAACGGCGCTCGGCACACAGTGGGCGCTTAATAAATACCACCGTTACTACTATCGCTATGTGCAAATGGTATCCGTTAAGCGCTTACTATGTGCCGAGCGCCGTTCTAAGCGCTGGGGGGGGGGATCCAAGCTGAACAGGTCGTCCCCCGTGGGGCTCACAGTTTTTAATCCCATTTTCCAGGTGAGGTAACTGCGGCACAGAGAAGCGAAGTGACTCGCCCAAAGTCACACGGCTGACAGACGACGCAGCCCTGACCTCTGACTCCCAAGCCCGGGCTCTTTCCGCCGAGCCACGCTGCTTCCCTTCTCTTCTCACTTCAGTCTCTACTTCACTCCGCTGTCCGGATTATCTTGCTAGAGGAACGTTCTGGGCCCGTTACCCTCCAGTAACCCCCTCAACAGCCTCCAGTGGTTGCCTATCAACCTTCGAATCAAGAAAAACCTCCTCACTCTTGGCTTCCAAGCTTTCCATCCCCTGGCCCCTTCTCACCTCACCTCCCTTTCCCTCCTACTACACCCCAGCCCGCACAGTCCGCTCCTCTGGTGCCGCTGACCTTCTCCCTGTGCCTCCTCCTCGCCTGTCCCGCATCCCACCTCTGGCCCGGAACGCCGTCCCTCCTCAAATCCACCCATCACGCTCCCCCCCCCCCCGCCCACTTCAAAGCCCTCCTAAAGGCTCACCTCCTCCAGGAGGCCTTCCCCTACTAAGCCCTCCTTCTCCTCAGCTCCCACTCCCCGCCCCGTCGCCCCTCCCGCTCCCGGCTCCACGGCACCCGAGTATCCACGTACGGATGGACGATCCTATTTATTTAGATTGATGCCCGTTGACTCGTTTTGATGTGCATATATCTATAATCCTATTTATTTACACGACGCCCGCTGACTTGTCTTGCTGTCCGTCTCCCCGCTTCAAGGCCGTAAGCCCGGTGTGGGCAGGATCGTCTCTCTCCATCGCCGGATCGTTCTTTCCAAGTGCTTAGTACGGTGCTCTGCACACAGTAAGCGCTCGATAAATACAAGTGAATGAACGTTTCACTCGTCCGACCGCGACTGGTCGCGGGGAGATTGTGAATGGAGAGCGAACAGGAAAAACAGCAAGGTCAAAGACGGCAAACGCCGATATTGACACTGTGCGGAACGGAAGGGATGGCCTCCGTGCCCTAATGATAATGATAATAATGTTGGTATCTGTTAAGCGCTTACTATGCGCACAGCACCGTTCTAAGCGCTGGGGGAGATACGGGGTCACCAGGTGGTCCCACGTGGGGCTCACAGCCTTCATCCCCCTTTTACAGATGAGGGAACCGAGGCCCAGAGAAGTGAAGTGACTCGCCCAAGGTCACAGAGCTGACGGGTGGCAGAGCCGGGAGTCGAACCCAGGACCCCTGACTCGTAAGCCCAGGCTCTTTCCACTGAGCCACGCTGCTTCCCCACTGGCCCTTTCGGTCCGACCCGCGCTTAGGAAAAGAACCTCGCCGTACCCAAAGGAGAGAGATACGTACACGTAAACAAGACGGTTTTCCCCAGAGGGCTGCTCTCTCCCCGACACGAAGCACATCAGCGAAACAAAGGCTACCATGTGTCGGGCCCTTCCGGGTCTATCGCGGTTTCGGTCAATAAACTCCTCTAAGGGGCTGATCGGATACGGGGCAGAGCGAATTCTCCCTACGCGACCGTGGTCGAGAAAAATCACGGGAAGGTCAAACGTCACTGGAAAAAATACAACCCACCAAGATATCGCGAAAGGAAAAATTCACAACAGCCACTTAGCTTCGCCTCGGTCCAAAGACACGCGGGTGCGCCCGCCCGGTACGCGACCTAAGATTTAGAGGCCCGTGCCGGCCCGAGAGCCCGAAGGCTGGCTCGGTCTGACTGCGCTATTTTGAAACCCGGGGAGTTCCGCGACCAAACCAGACCGGAGGAGGCCGGGCCCGAGGGAGCCCCCCTCGGCCTCCTCGGGTCTCAGTGATGGGCCGGAGATCCCCGGAGCCAAAGGGAAGCGGCGCGGCTCAGCGGCAAGAGCCCGGGCTCGGGAGTCGGAGGTCCGTGGGTTCTAATCCCGCGCCCGTCACTTGTCAGCCGGGTTACTCTGGGCGAGCCGCTTCACTTCTCTGGGCCTCAGTGACCTCACCTGTCAGATGGGGATAAAGACCGTGAGCCCCACGTGGGGCAACCCGATCACCTTGTAAATGCTGATAATAATAACGTTGGCATTCGTTGCGCGCTTACCGCGTGCTGAGCACTGGTCGAAGCGCTGGGGGAGATACAGGGTGATCAGGATGTCCCACGTGAGCCCATGACCTCTGACTCCCGAGCCCGGGCTCCTTCCACTGAGCCACGCTGCTCCTCTTGTATCTACCCCAGTGCTCAGAACAGCGTTTGGCTTAACAAATACCGTCGTCGTCATTGTTACTACCTGTTCACGGAACGTCTACTGTACGCACGGAACTGTGCTAAGCACTCGTTCATTCGGTCGTATTTATTGAGCGCTTACTGCCGGGCGCTTGGAATGTACGATTCGGCCTCGGATAGAGACGAGCCCTGCCCGACGACGGGCTCACGGTCGGGTGAGGGGAATACGACAGAGTCGGCAGACGTGCTCCCCGCCCACTTCGAGCTTACAGTCTAAAGACGGACAGATGTTAACGAATGAATGAAGGATCAGATGTACATACGTGTCGCGGGACTGCGGGAAGGGCGGGTATCACGGGTTTAAATCATAATGATAATAACGTTGGTATCTGTTAAGCGCTTACTACGTGCCGAGCACCGTTCTAAGCGCTGGGGTAGACACGGGGCCATCGGGTCGTCCCACGTGGGGCTCGCCGTCTTCATCCCCGTTTTACAGATGAGGTCACTGAGGCACAGAGAAGTGAAGTGACTCGCCCACGGTCACACAAGTGGCAGAGCTGGGATTCGAACTCACGACCTCCGACTCCAAAGCCCGTGCTCTTTCCGCTGAGCCACGCTGCTTCTCATAAAGGGGTACAAAAGGGGTATAAAGGCGTTTAAAGGGGGTACAGCCCGGGGAAGCCAAGCCCAGCCTGGAGGCCCTCAGTCTGCCACTAGCCGAGTCAGCTGGGCTGAGGCCGGGCACTCACACTCCCTTCGCCGAAAACCGATTCCCGATTCCTGGCTGCCGAGCCCGGGCCCGACCCCTCCCCGGGCGGGCGGGCGGGCGGCCAGCCAGGCCATTTGTGTTTGTCAGCGCCTTCTGTGCGCGTGACATGCTAAGAAACAGCCACAGGCTCCGCCACCTGTCCGCTGTGTGACCTTGGGCAAGCCACTTAACTTCTCTGTGCCTCAGTTCCCTCATCTGTAAAATGGGGATGAACTGTGAGCCCCACGTGGGACAACCTGATCACCTCGTATCTACCCCCAGAACAGTGCTTGGCACATAGTAAGCGCTTAACAGATACCATCGGTATCACTATTATATGCACACAGAGACACACACACCCACCCCCCCCCCCCCGAAAGCCTTTCTGAAGGCCCGTCTCTTCCAAGAAGCCACACCTAAGCCCCCCTTTCCTCTCTTCCCGCTCCCTTCTGCGTCGCCCGCACTCGCTCCCTCTATTTCATCCCCCTTCCCGGGCCCACGGCGCTTATGCAAGTATCTCTCATTCGTTTACATTAACGTCTGTCCCTCCGTCTAGATTGAGAAGCGGCGCGGCTCAGCGGGAAGACCCCGGGTTTGGGAGGCGGAGGTCGTGGGTTCTAATCCCGGCTCTGCCACCCGTCACCTGTGTGGCTTTGGGCAAGTCGCTTCACTTCTCTGTGGCTGTTACCTCATCTGGAAAAGGGGGATCAAGACTGTGAGCCCCAAGTGGGACAACTTAATGACCCTGGATCTATCCCGGTGCTCAGAACGGTGCTTGGCACACAGTAGGCGCTTAACAGATACCAACGTTATTATTATTGTAATTATTAAGTCGTGGGCAGGGGTTGTGTTGTCCGTTCACTGTTCTGCTACACTGCTCCAAGCGTGTAGTGCAGTGCTCGGCACCCGGCAAGCATCCAAAAAATATGACCGACGCACAGGTTCTCGTGCTGACGGGCCGTGGCTGGGCGGGGATCGTCTCTATCTGTGGCCGAATTGTACGCTCCGAGCGCTTAGTACAGCATTCCGCACACCGTAAGCGCTCAATAAATACGACTGAACGAACGAATGGGCGGTGAAACCTTCCGAGAGCCTAAGTAACTCACTGCCTAGTCTTAGCCAAGAGCTGAACGATCGACCAACCGTATTTAAGGAGCGCTGACTGTGCGCAGAGCACTGTACCGAAACGGTGGTCAGAGTACCCGGGAGCAACGTTCCCTGCTCACGGCGAGCTTCCGCTCTTGGTGGGGGGGGGGGGGAGGGGACGGGGGACAGGCATACGTATAAATGAATAAACTACAGATGCGGACACGAGTGCCGAGGGGCCGAGGGAGAGGGGTGAATAAAGGGTGCAAATCCGAACGGAAGGGAGACGCCCGCGGAGCGGGAGAAGGGGAGACGAGGGCTCGGTCAATCAACAATTGACTTAATTGATGGAAGTCGGTCCTCGGACAAGAGCGAAGCCCCGCGCGTGCTCAGGACGAAGAGGAGTTTCTTCATAATTCCGGAGTCGACGCGCAACAGTAATCATTCGGTTTCTAGATTTCATGGGGCCCGTGAAGCTTCCCTGTGACCTCTATGGCTGCACCTGCCTCGCCCGGTTTAACCGTGACTCTCTCCTTTCCCTCGACTCTCCCCATGCCATGGCTTAAAGAACATCAACATTTACTAGCATCAAATGATAAGAGTAATAATAATAACAGTATCGCCGATATTTGTTAAGTCTCCCCTTCGCGCGGGCAGGGATTGCTTCTACTAACTTTATTATATTGCCCTTTCCCGAAGCACTTTAGTACGGGGCTCTGCAAACAGTAAGCACTCAAGACCATCGACTGATTCGATTAAGCGCTAACTATGTGCCAGGCACTCTACTGAACCCTAGGGTAGATACGAGATGATAATAAAAACAATGTTGGTATTTGTTAAGCGCTTACTACGTGCGGGGCACTGTCCTAAGCGCTGGGGGAGACACGGGGGAATCAGGCTGTCCCACGTGGGGCTCACAGTCTTCACCCCCATTTTCCAGATGAGGGAACTGAGGCCCGGAGAAGTGGAGTGACTTGCCCAAGGTCACACAGCAGACAAGTGGCGGAGCGGGAATTCGAACTCAGCTCTTTCCACTGAGCCACGCTGCTTCTATATCAGGCTGCACACAGGTCCCTGTTTCACAAGGAGCCGACAGTCTAAGTAGGAGGGAAGATAGGTAATAATAACAACGTTGGTATTTGTTGAGCGCTTTCTAGGTGCCGAGCACTGCTCTGAGTGCTGGGGTAGACACAAGGTAATCAGGTTGTCCCACGTGAGGCTCAGGGTCTTAATCCCCATTTTACAGATGAGGTAACTGAGGCCCCGAGAAGTGATGTGACTTGCCGACAGGGAGATTGGAACCCACGACCTCTGACTCCTAAGCTCTTTCCACTGAGCCACGCTGCATCTCACCACCTCCCCGGGGATTAGACCGATCGGACAAGTGAGGCTCAGAGAAGTCAAGTGACTCGTCCGAGGTCACACCGCAGACAAGCGGCAAAGCTGACGTTAGAACCCAGGTCCTCTGACCACCAGGCCACGCCGCTTCTCTGACCTCCATCCCGCGCCCTGAGATAGAAAACCACCTTAAGAGGGAGAGGAAAGGAGAGACAAAGTACATTTCGTTCCTTTAGGGCCTTACTTACATCAACTGCCTCATTTCTTACAAGGCCTGGACGCGTGGGACAATCTGATGACCCCGTATCTTCCCCAGCGCTCAGAACACTGCTCTGCACATAGTCAGCGCTTAACAAATACCATCATTATTATTATTTGCTTGATTTCAGGGCTGCCAGATAAATTTACTGAATTTGGCAATCTCACCTGAAAAAAACCGGGATGATACCAAACGCCGAATACGACCGCTTCCCTCCTATTTGAAACGAGTGAGGCTAACCTTTAAACCAAATTCAACGCAGGCGAAACCCGGCTTTGGCTGCCTGCGGAGCCCCGGGGCCGTCATCGGTTTAAATATGAACCCCACGGTCCTTAAAGCATCCGCGCCGATACCCGTAAGCTTGCTCTGCTACGGAAATACCCACCCCGATTCGTACCAAGTGGATCGTTTGGGGATGTACGGTTTGCTGGACAGTCTGGCTCGCCCTTCTCCCAAGACTCACGGTGAGCAGGCGTTTTTCCTCCGACGGTCCGCTTCACCCGCGGAAGCTACGAAACACCGGGACGGCTCCGACGCGGCCGTCGGCGACCCTGGACTCTCCGCCAGGGCGTGAGCCATTCTGGCCGCCGCGCGGGCCTCTGGCTACGGCGGGGCACTCACCACGGCCCCGGGGTTCCCGTAATCTGT
Source organism: Ornithorhynchus anatinus (assembly GCF_004115215.2). Classification (NCBI taxonomy): domain Eukaryota; kingdom Metazoa; phylum Chordata; class Mammalia; order Monotremata; family Ornithorhynchidae; genus Ornithorhynchus; species Ornithorhynchus anatinus. The sequence continues at coordinate 62,051,585 of NC_041738.1, forward strand.
CACGTGTGGCTGAGGTTCCCAAATTCCTCCTCAACTGGATCCGGATCTTATTTCCACCGCCCCCCCCCCCCCCCCCCCCCCCCCCGCCGCCGACCGGAACCCCTACTTTCCAGGCCTGCGGCTTTAATCATCCTGCCCTCCTGGCATCCTCCTGGCACCGTGAGGCCCCGGGGTGCCAGCCCTCCGATCTGGGCAGTACGGATTCGGGAAGGGGGTCTCGGCAGCCCCGCCTCCCTCTGGGAGCTCACGCTCCCTTCCTTTCTGTCGGGTTTCCACACCTCGCAAACACATCGAAGCCGGCCCCCGCCTCCTCGAAAGATTACCTCGGAGACAGTCCGGCGGGACCGTCCTCGGCCCCCATCGATCTCAGGGACCGCGGCTACGCTTTTCGAGCGCCGAACGGTAAGAACCGGGCCTCCGTAATGAAGAAGGGCAAAGAGTGTTGCGAGGGATCTCGAGATGCACGTGGAAATTTAACCGTAAAAATTCCAAGTGGGAATTACAAATGACGTCTACGTTCAGAGGGCCTAGACCGGGCCACTTGCGTGAACCGAGAGACTCACGATCCGAGAGGGGCACGGACGGCAAAATGACAGCGATGAAAATAACTGCGGTATTTGGTAAGGGCTCACTGGGTTCCCGGCACCGGGGAAGACCGAAGACAATTATGTCCCAGATGGGGCTCACGGTCAAAGGAGGAAGGAGAACGGGTATCGTATCCCCATTTTGCAGAGGAGGAAAGGGAAGCACAGAGAAGTGAAATGACAAGGTCACACAGCAGGTATAAGCGGAAAAGCCAGGATCAGAACCCAGGTCTTCTGAGTCCAGGCCCGTGCTCTTTCCAGTAGGCCACGCTCCTTCCCATATCTTTTCTTGATTTGTGTGTGCATACGTGTGCGTGTACGCGCACGTTCGCGTCGGTGGGGCGGGAGGGGGTTTTTTTTTTTTTAATTTAAGAAAACCGAGGTTACTAGAATCCGGCGAGAACCTGCCCGCGCCGGAAGGCTTCGAATCCGAAAAATTCACTTCCACGAGCCCTTTAAAAACGGGCTTCAGAATGGCAACAATTCCTTAACTACAAAAACAATGACTCTACGGTCACGTACGTGCGTGTGCTTGAATTTCCGAAATCGTTTCCCCGTGTCTGCAGACACCTACATCTGGCAAAAGCAGCTGCTTCGGTTCTCCGGGAGAAAGTCCCAAAAATGGATGAGGCGCTAGGAATCCGGAGCGAGCAGTGGCACGATTCCATAATCGAACGTCTACATAGATACGTAAGGAACAGGGCAGCTTCCCTACAGACTGCGTTCTCTGAATCAACGTGAATTTCCCAACAACAGTTCAGTTCAGACAGATGGGCTATCGAGAGAAGTCAGAACGCCCAAGCCCAGATGAAAAGTGATTTTGTGGGGATAGACTAAAAAGGCCACAGTTCAAATCATCTCGTCCGGGAACAGATAAAACGGCCCAGACCACCCCCAGATTCATGGCTCATACCGAGGGCTCGGTGAGGCCCGAGAACCGAAAAGGAAAGGCAAGATCCGAGTCGGGAGCAAACGCTGTGCTCTTCCAGGAAAGTCGGTCTCGTTTCTGCAAATGCAACCTCATCCCCGGTAGTTATTACCCAGCAGTTGAGAAATGCAAGTGACAGCGAGGGCCCCCAGTCTACCACCGGCCAAGCGGGGTGCGAGAGTTTGAAACAGTCGCTCCCTTCCACTTCTCCCCCCCCCCCCGCCACCCCCGAGAGAACACCCCACGAACAAGCTAGGGTATTCATTTTCCAAGCCTCCCGTTGTTGAATCCACACACGGAGGGGTAGCCCTGGGGTCCGAACTAGAGAATCTGTTGGGCGATCCCAAAGGGATTCTTTAGCTGCGGGACGCCGACACTTGGTATGCTAATCCGACCGACTGGAAACGGGAGTGAAACGATGAAGTCGCCCATTAGCCCTGGCTGTCCTCGGTCTCCGAAGAAGTCGCCGCCTTACCTGCCGATGGAAATCTCGAGAGGTAGAAACGTTTCCAGAGAGGGGGGGCCGGGCGGCGGGGACAGGACGACTCCCGGGAAAACAAACGATCTCGGCAGAAGGCGTCGGATTCGGGGCGACCGTCTTCTAACGGCCGCCCCCCGGAAACCGGGAGGGTCAGACTCCCGGGGCCGGCACGGATCCTTCTCTCCGGAGCTCGCGGAGGGCCGCCGGGGAGGGCTGGCGCGGCGCGGAAGGCCGGCGGCGGCCCCGCGGGGCGCGCCGTCGCCCGTCGGCCTACTCGCACGCTTCCGCTCTCCCTCCTCGGCAGACGCCGGCGTGGGCTCGTCCTCCCGCTCCCTGGACGAGCTCCTCATCCGCGGGTCCTGCTGCCGGCGGGGCTCCCGGCGAGGCGGCGGAGCCCCGCAGATATCGCTCTCCCTCTCCCTCGTGCCCCCTCTCTCTCCCCTCCAGAGCCCGGGGGCGGGGGGAGGGGGGGGGGCTCGTTACAGGTGTAACCTCCCGCAGCCGGCGCCGAGCCGGGTCCCGACGCCCCGGAGGACGCTCCCTCGGGGGCGGGCTCCCTCTGGCAACATCCCCGGCTCCCTCTCCACGTCCGGCGTGGCAGGCGGTCTCTAATCGGTTGACGATCTCGGGAAAGGTGACCGAGCGACGCCCCCCCCCCCGGCCCCCGTAACCGCCCCCCCACCGGACCGCCGGGTGGGGGACCGGCCCTCTTTCCAGAACACTGCAGAAAATGAAGGCTACGCCGCCGCCCTCGGGGAAAGCCGAGTCTTCTTTCCACAGCGTCCCTCTGTGGCGCAGTCCGCTTCTCCCTTCCCGGGCCGAGCGAGCCGCCGGGAGGAAATGGGTTTGGAATGGCGCAGTGGAGCAGAGTGAATGATTCACGGATGCTCTCCTTAACATTCAGGAGTAACGCGGAAGGCTAGCAATGCAGCCCAGGTCCAGGGCTGATGAATGGTGCAGTGCTGCTGTTGTCATAGCAACGGAGAGGAAGAAGGCAGTACCATATAAGGAGCTGTGACATGGATTCTGGGAACGATTTCTATCGAAAAACTCTCAGCTCCTCACGCCTTAAAGCGGCAAACTCCGCTCTCACGGGCTCCTCCGCTCGGCTCCCCTTCTCCCCGCCGCTTCCCTCTCAGGGTCCCGACGGATCGATCCCGGACCCGGACCCCCGGACTGAGAGAACGCCGCGCCGGCGGCCCCGCGTTCCCAGTCGGTTCCGCGGTTGAGAGGCGAAAGCGGGACCGCCCCCCGCCCCGCCCGGAGTGGTGCCGGGCGGGAAGGGTGGGCGAGGCCCAGGCCCCGGGAGCCGGAAGCCCCGGAGACACGGCAGGCGCACGCCGCCGACCGGCTCGCCTTGCCCCCAGCGGGGCGGGGGTCGGACTCACCGAACCGCAGCGCCGTCAGCCGGCCGACCGCCGACCGAGCCGTCACCGCCGGAGGAGACTCCCGCGGCCGCCCCCGCGACTGCCGGGCGGAGAGAGCCTCGGGGCCCGACCCGAGGGTCGGGAACTCTCACAGCCTCAACCCTCCCCGGCGCTCCGACTCCGGCCGGCGGGCGTACGCGTCCTCAACCTGCGCGCGCTGTGGCGGGGGCCGTGCGTCCCCTCAGTTGGTTCCGCTGAGCACTTACTAGGTGTCAAACGCTGTTCTAAGCGCTGGGTAGATGCACGTGACACAGTCCCGGTCCCACGCGAGGCTCGAAACCTAAACAGGAGGGAGAACTGAGGCACAGGGAAGTGAAGTGACTTGCCCACGGTCACACGGCAGGCATCTGGCAGAGCCAGGATAAGAAGCCAGAAGTCCTCTGACTCCCAGGCCCGGGCTCTTTGCACTAGGGTCACGCTGCTTCTCAGCTAATATCGGAATGTGTTTCTTCCAAGGAAGCCCTTCAGTCGTACACGGGGATACCGCGGCCGCAGAGCAAAGTCTCCCGTTTCTAGGTGCTTCCTGACCACCGTGTTCTCAAGGAGGGCTGCTATAAAGAAAATTCTGCTTTTTAATCCATCATACTTGCTGGTCCCTAAGTTATCATTTCCAATAAAAACCGCGGAGCGGAAAACGCAAAGAACGAACGGGTGGCCGATTCGGAACCACTCAGGCAACACTCCAAATTCGACTTGAGAGGACTTTAAGATAACAGAAGACGAGGCAGGGATCCGCAAGCTTCCAAAATCGGCCCAAATCGCCATTATCTTTCTAAAGATACATTCCCTCCTAGCTGGAGTGGAAATTTCACCGGGGGAAGCATACGTGAGTCGGCGAAAAAAGATCCCACTTTTCTCCCTCTTCCCGCCGTCACGCTAAGCCTAAAACCGCAGCTGATTTCAGCCCATCCGGCCGGCGCCTTCGCCCCTGGGGTGGACGTTCACGGTGGGCCGGGTCGGCTCCGTCGAGCGCCGTCGGCACTCGGGACCGATGACGCCGATCGGCCCTCCATGTGGGAAAGCGATCCCGATTCCCAGTCTGATGGGACGGAATTCATTTCAGAGTCCATTTCGCCGCCCGGCCCGAAAGCTCCCCGAGGACAGGGGTCGCGTCCGTTGTCAGCGACGGCGCTCTTCCGGAATGGCGCAGCGGAAAGGGCGCGGGCCTGGGAGTCGGAAGATCGCGGGTCCTAACCCCTACTCCACCGCTTCTCTGCGGAGGGGCCTCGGGCAAGGCACTTCGATTCTCCTGCGCCTCGGCTACCTCGTCTGCCACTTGTCAGCTGTGCGACTGTGGGCGAGTCCCTTAACTTCTCGGTGTCTCAGTTACCTCATCTGCAAAATAGGGATTGACTGCGAGCCTCATGTGGGACAACCTGATGACCCCAGCGCTTAGAAGAGTGCTCTGCACCTGGTAAGCGCTTAACAAATACCGACATCATTATTATCATCATTAAAATGGGGATTGAGACGATGAGCCCCAACCAGCTTTGCTTTTTCCACCCAGCACTCGGTCAAAGGTCGGGCACGTAGTAAGCACTCGACAAATACCGCAATTCACGTCCCCCTGGACCGTAAGCTCGTCGTGGGCAGGCAATGTGCCGGTTTACTGTCGTACAGTACTTTCCCGAGCGCTCCGTATAGCGTCCCGCAGACAGTAAGCGCTCAACAGATACGATCGAATGAACGGAGCGGTCTGCACAGAGGAAGCAGAGCTCACCGGCAGAGCGGCCGGTCGCCGCGGTCTGCGTGGACCCGCAGACGGTCCCCTCAGAGGACCGTGACCCCGGGCGCCGGAACCCGTGGCCCCTTCTGGGTCAGACCCGGGCAAGAGGCTCAGAATCTAATCCGGGCCCCACCACCAGTCGCTTAGCTTCCCCGGGCCTCGGTTCCCCCGTCCGTAAAATGGGGATTAAGGCCGTGAGCCCCACCTGGGACAAGGACTCGGTCCAAACCCGTTTGCCTGTATCCACCGCAGCGCTTAGTACGGTGCCCGGCACACGGTGAGCGCTTAACAGATGCCATTATTATTCTTATTACCACCTGCTGGGTGACCTTGGCCAGGTCGCTTCACCTCTCTGGGCCTCAGTTCCCTCATCTGCAAACGGGAGAGTCAATTCCTGTTCTCCCTCCTACACAGACTGTTAACCCCATGTGGTGCCTGATGATCTTGCATCTACTCCATCGCTTAGTACAGTGCTTGGCATATAGTAAGCGCTTAACAAATCTGATCACGGTGCATCTACCCCAGCGCTTAGGGTACAGTGCTCAGGACACAGTAAGCGCTTAACCAATACCGCAATCATTATTACTGTTAAAATTCTCATTAGTAGTTTGCGGCTGCAGCGAGCGGAAGCTCCCTGTGGGCGGGGGGACGTGCCTACCAACTACTGCCCTGAACTCTCCCAGGTGCTTAGCGCAATGCTCTGCACATGGTTAACATTCGATAAATGCCGCTGTTTGACTGGTGCCTGCCAGTTTCTCCTCCCATGTCCCGGCTCTTTAAACTCTTTTATCTGAGGGGGTTGTCTTAATCTATCCATCGGAGGTATTCACCGAGCGCTTACTGTGTGCACAGCACCGGTTTACGCACGGGGGAAAGTATAATACGATTGGGACGCACGATCCCCGCCCACAAGAAGCTTACATTTGAGAGAGAGAGAGAGAGAGATAAAGAGAGAGAGAGAGACTCAGAGAGAGACATTAATAATAACGATAATGTCGGTATTTGTTAAGCGCTTACTATGCGCAGAGCGCTCTCCCGTCTCATCCCCTCAGCTCAGTACCCGTCCGCTCGACCGTATATATCTTCATCACCCTATTTATTTTGTTTAATGAGATGTACAGCGCCCCGATTCTATTTATTTGCTATCGTTTTAATGAGATGTTCTTCCCCCCGATTCTATTTATCGCCATCGTTCTCGTCCGTCCGTCTCCCCCGATCGGACCGTGAGCCCGTCGGAGGGCGGGGACCGTCTCTGCTACCGATCTGTCCATTCCAAGCGCTTAGTGCAGTGCTCTGCACATAGTAAGCGCTCAATAAATACTATTGAATGAATGAATGACTTCTAAGCGCTGGGGTAGATACAGGGTAATCAGGTTCTGACTCTCTGAACTGATTCTCTTCCCCTCTTCCAAACCCTACTCGAAACTCACCTCCTCCGAGAGGCCTTCCCAGACCGAGCTCCCCTTCTCCCTCTACTCCCTCCGCCGCCCCCCCCCTCGCCTCTCCGCGGCTTAACCCTCTGCCCCCCCCCCCCCCATCTCCCTCCGCTCCTCCCCCTCTCCCCTCCCGTCCCCTCGGCGCCGTACTCGTCCGCTCGACCGTGTACATTTCCGTCACCCCATCTATCCCGTCAACGAGACGCACGTCGCCTCCATTCTATTCGGTCGCCGTCGTTTCCACGAGACGTCCTTCCCCTCGACTCTATCCGTCGCCGTCGTCCCCGTCCGTCCGCCTCCCCCGACCGGACCGTGAGCCCGTCGGACGGCGGGGACCGTCTCCGTCCGTTGCCGGCTCGTTCGTTCCGGGCGCTCGGTGCGGCGCTCCGCGCACAGTAAGCGCTCAGTAAACACTATTGAAAGGTTGTCCCACGTGAGGCTCGCGCTCTTCATCCCCATTTTACAGATGAGGTAACCGAGGCACAGGGAAGCGAAGTGACTGGCCCACAGTCACACAGCCGCCAAGGGGCGGAGCTGGGATTCGAACCCATGCCCTCTGACTCCCAAGCCCGGGCTCTTTCCACTGAGCCACGCTGCACATTAACGCAATTACAGACGGGGAGATAGCTAACTATACGGACATGGACTTAAAACCCCGCGGGGCCGGGACGAATGTCCGAGTCCTTAAGGGGTACGGAGCCAAGAGCACAGGTGACCTAGAGAGGAGGGTGGGGAGGGAGACACCCTATCCCTTCCCTTCCCTTCCTCGCACTCGCTTCTCTCCCCATTGATTCAGTGGCCCAGTACGATCCCGGTCACACTCAATTCCCCGAGTGTTTACTCCGCGCAGAGCACTGTACTAAGCATTCGGGAAGAGCCCCATCACTGATCGTCCATCAGCCGATCCCGTCAAGTTCCAGAGACACCCACCCCGTCCTCGAGGAGCTTACAGACAGGCGGGGGAGAGTGTCTCTAACATGAATCACAGGCAGGAGGAAACGGGACAGTTCCGAGACCCGTCCAGAAGTGTTCTGAGATGGGGGAGTCAGAGGTCAAGGGTCCGAATCCCGGCTCTGCCACTCGGCGGCTGCGTGACCGGGGGCAAGTCACTTCACTTCTCTCTGCCCCAGTTACCTCGTACGTAAAATGGGGATTAACTCTGAGCCTCACGTGGGACAACCCTATATCTATCCCAGCGCTTAGAACAGTGCCCTGCACACAGTAAGCGCTTAACGAAGACCAACGTTACTATTATTATTGTTATGCCCAAGGGTTAAGGTGACGGGGCGAGTCCTTTCGGACGCGCTTTTGTACTCGCCTTGCCCACGGAGGTGTTTACGGGACTCCGAGAGAGGCATCGGCGCAGTTCAGGGGGATCCGCGGAGGCCTCGGACGTGCGCAGGAGGGCCGTCCGTCAAGCCGAGCAACGGCATAAACTCCGACGGAGCCCTCCTCGACCCCGGAGACGCCTGCACCTCTAGCCACCCTCGAAACACTCCCCGGTTCCTTACCGGAGGACGGAGCCAACCTACGGGTCTTGACACGTAAAGCCGTCTCCGCTCAGAACGAATCGAATCCTGAAAACCGGAGGCGTCGCAGACGGGGGCCGGGGGGAGTGTATTCAGAGCACCGGCTGAGAGGACTGTGTCATCGCTGCCCGACTCGGCAAACCCCAACTCAGAAACGAGCGACTATGATTAATTTTCACCGCCGAGCCTGGATTCCTCTGTAAGGTACGCGGCCAAGGCGGCATTTGCAGAGGAAGCGAAAAGGCATTTCTCAGAAAGGCATCGGAGGTTCCACGTAGACATCGTGTGAACTACTGGGGCGACCAGCGAGTACAGGCCCCGTACTAAGCGTCTGGGAGACGCGACGGAAGTACCGGACGTTCTTCCTGCCCACAAGGAGGATACAGTCTAACCGGGAAGACAGAGCGATACTTACTAATATATCTAGGTGCTGAAGGGTATACGCGAGTCCGGCGTCGGGCGGGGACCGTCTCTATCCGTCGCCGGATCGTACATTCCAAGCGCTTCGTACGGTGCTCTGCGCCCAGTAAGCGCTCCATAAATACGGCTGGCTGACTGAATGAATGATTGTATTATTTAAGTGCCTACTGTGGCTCAAGCGTGGCCCTAGGCGCTGGAGTAGAGGCAAGTTAATCGGGTTGGACCCAATCCCTGCCCCACAGGGGGCTCACACTCTAAGCAGGACCGTAAGGATGAAAATGAAACGAAGCAGCGCGGCTCAGCGGAAAGAGCCCGGGCTTGGGAGTCGGAGGTCACGGGTTCGAATGCCGGCTCCGCCACTTGACAGCTGACTGTGGGCGAGTCGCTTCGCTTTTCTGGGTCTCGGTTCCCTCGTCTGTAAAATGGGGATTCACTGGGAGCCTCACGTGGGTCAACCCGATGACCCTGTATCTCCCCCAGGGCTTAGAACGGTGCTCTGCACATAGTGAGGGCTTAACAGATACCAACGTTATTACTATAATATTCGTTCACCTGCTACTGTGCCCAGCCCCGCGCTGAGCACCGAAGCGGAGACAAACGTGCCGAGCGCTGAACTAAGCCCAGGGGTAGACAGACCCCCGGGCCACGTCCTCCCGCGGTCCCGCAACGCCCTCCCGCCTCACCTCCGCCAAACTCATTCTCTTCCCCTCTTCGAAACCCTACTTAAAGCTCACCTCCTCCATGAGGTCTTCCCACGCCGAGCTCCCCTTTGCCCTCCGCTCCCGCTACCCCCCCCGTCTCACCTCTCCGCAGCTAAACCCTCTTCTCCCTCCTTTCCCTCTTCTCCTCCCGTCCCCTCCCCTCGGCACCGTACCCGTCCGCTCGACTGGATGGATCTTCATCGCCCTATTTATTTTGTTAATGAGATGTACGTCACCCCGATTCTATCTACTTGCCATCGTTTTAATGAGATGTTCATCCCCTCGATTCTATCTGTCGCCGGTGTTCTCGCCCGTCCGTCTCCCCCGATCGGACCGCGAGCCCGTCGGAGGGCGGGGACCGTCTCTGTCTGTCGCCGATCCGTCCGTTCCGAGCGCTTAGTACGGTGCTCTGCACACAGTAAGCGCTCAGTAAATGCTATTGAATGAATGAATACAAGATGGTCACGTCTGTCACAGTCTCTGCCTCACGTGGGGCTCCCAGCCAACGCAGGAGGGAGAACAGGGAAAGAATCTCCCCTGGACCGAGGAGGAAACCGAGGCCCAGGTTCCTGGCCATTGAGCGCTAGATCTGTAGGTACGTAGGGGAAGGGCTGCTAAATGTTGGAGTGCTCAGAATCGGGCAGGGAAGATCGGCTGGGGGAGGAGGGCTCCCGGGAGGGCTAGGACGGTGGAGAGGGCTGCAGATTCTCACACGTCTTAGCCCCCCAAATTCCCGGTTCACCGTGGGAAGGGAACGAGGCTACCAACTCTGTTGAGTGCATTCCCCCACCCGTGGTGTACAGCTCCGCTCCCAGTAAGCGCTCAATAAATACCACTGATAATGATAATGATAATGAAGTTGGTACTTGTTAAGCGCTTACTATGTGCGGAGCACCGTTCTAAGCGCCGGGGGAGACGCAGGGTCATCGGGTCGTCCCACGTGGGGCTCTCAGTTACTCCCCATTTTACAGATGAGGTAACTGAGGCACCGAGAAGTGAAGTGACTCGCCCACTGTCACACAGCTGACAAGCGGCAGGGCCGGGAGTCGAACTCACGACCCCCGACTCCGAAGCCCAGGCTCTTTACGCTGAGCCACGCCGCCGACTGGCTGCCTCGAAGGGCTTCCGCCTCTGACTCGGGCACCTCTTCGCCCGGGGAAACCGCAACCAAACCACGGGGGTGGAGAAAGACCCTCCGGCCCCCTCCTCGCTCCGACAGTTTAAACATCTGGGACGCCGACTCACCCGGTAGGCTCGGGAGTCGGGGGTGTGGGAGAGAGGGAAGCGACGCATCGATCTCACCCTTGAGAACGGGACGTGTACAAAGCAGTCCCTCTGCTCCAAAGAGTTCGATTTACTGCCCGACAGTACCGCCTCAAAGAACGCTTCCAAGAATAAAGAAGGAAGCGCCATTACGGTAAACGTTCCGTTTTAGAAAAACTAAAGAAGCCAACGCCTTCGGTGCCGAGCAAGATCGCGGTCCGCCTGAGGAAAGGTCTATCCCCAGGAAGCAGCGTGGCCGAGTGGAAAGGGACAGGCCTGGGAGTCAGAGGACCTGGGTTCTAATCCAAGCTCCGCCGCCCGCCCGCCCGCCGTGTGACCTCCCCGCTGCAGACGGACGCTCCTCCGGCGCTCACCTTCTCACTGTGCCCCCGTCTCGCCCGTCTCGCCGCCGGCCCCTAGCCCGTGTCGCGTCTCTGGCCCGGAACGCCCTCCCTCCTCATATCCGACAGACAATTGCCGTCCTCCCCTTCAGAGCCTTATCGAAGGCCCATCTCCTCCGAGAGGCCTTCCCGGCCTAAGCCCCACCTTTCCTCATCTCCCACTCCCTTCTGCGTCGCCCCGACTTCCTCCCTTTGCTCCGACCCAGCCCCTGCATATATCTGTAATTTTATTTATTTGTATTGATGTCTGTCTCCCCACCCCAAGACCGCGAGCTCACTGTGGGCAAGGGATTTCGCTATTATTCTATTATACTTTCCCAAGTGCTTAGTACTGTGTTGTGCACACAGTAAGCGCTTACTAAATACGACTGAACGCACGCGTGAGTGATAGGAACATCGAGTCTTCTGAGGGTTTTTGCCATTCTGTTCCTGATGGAGTCCAATCGGTCGACTGCATTTATTATTGGGCATGTATTGTGTGCATTCATTCATTCATTCGTTCAGTCAAATTTATTGAGCGCTCACTGTGCGCCAAGCACTGTAAAAGAAGCAGCGTGTAGAGCAGCAGCGTGGCTCAGCGGAAAGGGCTCGGGCTTGGGAGTCAGAGGTCATAGGCTCGAATCCCGGCTCGGCCGCTTGGCAGCTGTGGGACTGCGGGCGAGGCACTTCAATTCTCTGTGCCTCAGTTACCTCACCTGTCAAATGGGGATTAACTGTGAGCCTCACGCGGGACGACCCGATGACCCCGTATCTACCCCAGCCAGCGCTTAGAACGCTGCTCTGCGCATACTAAGCGCTTAACAAACACCAACATTATTATTGAAGCAGCGTGGCTCGGCGGCAAGGGCCCGGGCTCGGGAGTCGGAGGTCGTGGGTCCGAATCCCGGCTCTGCCACTCGGCCGTGTGACTGTGGGAAAGTCACTTCACTTCCCCGTGCCTCAGGGACCGCATCTGCAAAATGGGGATTAAGACTGTGAGCCTCACGGGGGACAACCTGATTATCCTATACTACCCCAGTGCTTAGACAGTGCACACAGTAAGTGCTTAACAGATACCAACGTCATTATTATTCTTCACAGCAATCAACAATCCTTTCAAGAACGCTCTTCTTCGTCAAGACTGACTGATAGATTCAAATCCCTCGGGGGATATTTACAATTAGCCCGATTTCTCCCTAAGTCACCCGGTACACACGACTCGGCTCACTCGTCTCTAACTGGCCCACTCGCTCAGCTGTAGGAGGTCTTTCTGCGGTTAATAGCCAGATGTAATTAGTGTCACCTGCAGGTTTGGATATCACACTCCGCACTCCGGTCAAAATCAAACAGGGGGAAAGACAGAGAACAGCACCAAGGTCCCTACGTAGCTTTCGCAGAAACCTACGGGTGCACTCGGTGAGAGAAGTGGATCCGGGGTCTGGAAACTTCTTAGCAAATCTGGCTGCCCTGAAGAGTTCATTAATATTCTGAGGCTGCTTCCCGACAGCACGGCTGGCCCGGTCGGAGCCGGGGGCGGGGGGGGGGGGGGGGGCCCCCCCGTCCGACCCCCTTAAGGGAGGTAGAAATATCGTCCCAGAGCAGACCTCGAGGGGCAGGTCATTTTAAAACCGGGAGCGGGGAGAGAGAGGCATCAACCGCCTCCTAAATCGGGTACGACTTACTATTTTCAAGTCGACTCCACCGGTGAGAGGTGGCATTATCTACATTTAAGAAGCTAAATACACGGTGCACGTGTAGAGTTAATACTGTACGTACAACTCCGAGACTCTCTATCTGCTTTCGGATACCCAGAAGATTGAAGCTAAGTGGTATGGAACGATGACAGGTTGTCGTATTCGATAGGGGGAAAAAAGGCAGTTTTGCCCAGTGGAATCAAGAATCTGCCCTCTGAGGATTTCCATCCCTTCTCAGAGCGAATCCCCCGGCACGCCACTTTACCTAATCTTAAGGAAAGGGCTGACGACCAGCGGGTAATTTTCTACAAAGAGAAAAAAAACTATGGTCCCACGCTCACATAGATGCTCCTGAAATCTGAATTTAGCCCGTCTGCTGTAAGGTTTACCTTTAAGACAGCTTGTTTTGAAAAGCCAAGGGTGACTTTCAGGCTAGACTACCATAATTCTGCCTAGAATGTACATCTCTTGTCTTACTTGATGTCTTTCAGCATTCTGCCGATAGCCGCTTTCTCGACAGGAGGGCTCTGGGCCCCTAATAAATGATCTACTTGCCACTCTGGATTGCTGTCTCCATACCAGTCGATTAAGTCGATTGGGTTCCAATCCCAGGTCGCCCGCTTGTCTGCTGGGGGATCTCTGGCAAGTCGGTTACCTTCTCTGTCCCTCAGTTATCTCATCTGGAAAATGGGGATTAAGCCCGTGAGCCCCACGTGGGACACGGACTGCATCCAACCTGAAGAGCTTGTATCTAACCCCCCCCCCCCCCCCCCCCCCCCCCCCCCGTGCCTAGTACTGGGCCTGGCACGTAGTAAGTGCTTGACAAATGCTATTACAAAAAACTACATTTCTTGAGCGCTTGACGCGCGCAGAGCACCGTACTAAGCACCTGGGAGCGTACGATATATATCTTTCTGCAATTTTCAGGGTTGACCGTGTCTCTGGGCGTACCCGCCTCCTCTCCCACCACCCCCAGTGAGCAGTGTTGGCTTAGGTCACCAATCCAAAACAGCCCTGTGGCATGTTCTCTGCTTCGCTCTGGGCCGCCCAAACTGGCTCCTTTCTGCTGTTTCCTCTTCCTCCGTAATAATGACAACGGGGGTATTCGTTAAGCGCTTACTGTGTGCAGAGCACCGTTCAAGGTACAAGGTGGTCAGGTTGTCCCCCGTGGGGCTCGCGGTTTATAATGCCCATTTTCCAGATGAGGGAACTGAGGCACAGAGAAGTTGAGTGACTCGCCCAAAGTCACACAGCCGGCAAGCAGGGGAGCCGGGATTAGAACCCACGACCTCTGACTCCCAAACCCGGGCTCTCTCCACTGAGCCACGCTGCTCCTCTCCATACTCCTCCGCCTCATCCTCCCACCCGTGCGGAGTCCCGTCTGCCGTCACGGCACCTGAGCCTCCCCCTCCCACCTCAGTGGACCGGGGATGGGGAGGACCATTCAACTAGGCAGAATGTTGGGGACGCCGCTGTTCCGGTTCTGAGGGAAGGGAAGAGGAGGGGAGGGAAGGCCAGAGTTACTTTCGATTTTGCGAAATTAGATTTTTTTTTTTTTTTTTTTAACATCTGTCTTCTTCCCTAGATTGTAACAGACTCGTGGGCAATGACTGCCTCCATTCTGCGTAAGGCAGTCGCACCTCAAATACCAGTAACAAGGATGCACGCGCACACACGCGCACGCACACGCTCTGTTTTGTGGGATTCTGCAGCTGGGAATAGAGCGGCATTATTCAGGTACTCCAAAAACTTCCAAGACAGCGGCATCGTTATCGGGGGTATCTATCGACCGCACCGAGCGCTTGGGAGAGTGCAATACAACAGAGCGGGCAGACACGTTCCCCGACCGTGACAGGTTTACCGTCTACAAAGGGACCCCGACGCTAGCCTTGTCATACATCTGATGGCAAATCCACCGATTCCTCTGTAATGGACCGACTCGACCCCAACGATACCGTCCGTTCCTGGCTTTTTCTCTTCCCTTCAAAAAACACCATTTTCTACCCAACGGGTGGTTCAACAACACACTCATTCATTCATTCATTCATTCATTCAATGGGATTTCTTGAGCGCTTACTATGCGCAGAGCACCGTACTAAGCGCTTGGAACGGACAGATCGGTAACAGACAGAGACGGTCCCCGCCCTCCGACGGGCTCGCGGTCCGGTCGGGGGAGACGGACGGACGAGGACGATGGCGATGGGTAGAATCGAGGGGATGAACACCTCATTAAAACGATGGCGACTACATAGAATCGAGGCGACGGACATCTCATTAGCACAATAAATAGGGTAATGAAAATACGGCCAGTCGAGCGGACGAGCACGGTGCCGAGGGGAGGGGAAGGGAGAGGGGGAGGAGCGGAGGGGAAAGGGGGGAAGAGAGGGCTTAGCTGAGGAGAGGTGGGGGGGAGTAGAGGAGGAGCAGAGGGCAAGGGGGAGCTCAGTGTGGGAAGGCCTCATGGAGGAGGTGAGCTTCAAGCAGGGTTTCGAAGAGGGGAAGACAATGAGTTTGGCGGAGGTGAGGAGGTAAAGAGGTCATCTTTACCACGATTTGGCCTTTGACAGTCGAATCTGCTCTCTCCACCAAGATCCCCTAAAAATATTTTAGAGTTCAAGACTGAGACCCTTCGACGCCCTTTCAGAGTTCCGGGAGGCCCCCTCCCCCGCCCCCCCCCCCGACCCCCCCCGCCCCGGCCCGGCCCCGGGACTCGCCCCAGCCGGCCCCAACAGTCCCCCTCGGCGGACGTCACGTCGGCATCTGACGATTCCACCGACTCGGTCACTTCTGGACTTACCTTCGTCAGCTCTGTCTCGTCACCTGGTCCTGCTGCCCGTACGAAATCCGTGTCGACCGTAAATCCCTCAGAGGCGCGGGACCGTGTGGCCCACCAACCTATCGGTGGCGCGACCCTGAGCGAGCGAGCGAGCGAGCGACTGGTGGGAACTCGGGGCAGGCCGATAGGCCCTTTTTCCGACAGCGGCTAGGAGGGCCTGGGGTCTAATCCCGGCTCTGCCGCCCGTCTGCTGTGCGACCTTGGGCAAGTCACTTCACTTCTCTGGGCCTCAGTTCCCTCGGCTGTAAAATGGGGATCAAGACCGTGAACCCTACGTGGGACGGGGACGGACTCCAACCCGACTACCCTGTACGTATCCTAGCGCTTAACGTACGGTGCTTGGCATACAGTGAGCGCTTACTGAATACCGTTAAAAAAAAAGAGAGAACACCAGCAGATGTTCGTCTGATCTCCAGCCTTCGTGATTTCCACCTCCCTTAGGGATCTGCATCGGCAAAGGGGCATGGCGGATTATTCCACCGGAAAGGAAAACCTCCTCCCCCCGGCACTGGGGGACATCCAGGGCAGCGACGTTCATCCGTCAGTTCGTCGTGTTTCTCCGTCTCCAGGAAATGGAGATGGAAACGTAACTGCCTAGCCGATGGCATTTCTAAATAACATTTCTGATAAATGATATCGACAGCCCCTCAGCTTTATCGGAGCGTGGCGGGGGGGACTTCGAGCACAGGGGGCCCACGGCAGCCAAACGCGAAGAAGAGCGCTGGGCCGACCGATGTCCTAGTACGCTCCGAATCCACACCGACCGGGCGGCGTGGGCGTCGAAAAGTAGCCTCCGGGACCTCCGTTAAATGTTCTGTACGACGGAGACGCAGACGAGGAGTCCCGCAGCGACAGGACAGCGGCCCTCGCGGAACGGGAACCTCAAATCCCAAGTCCCGTCGAGGAAGTGCATCACCAACGAGAAGCGGCGTGGCTCCGTGGAAAGAGCACGGGCTGGGGAGCCATAGGTCACGGGTTCTAATCCCGGCTCCGCCGCCTGTCAGCTGTGTGACTTTGGGCGAGCCACTCGACGTCTCTGGGCCTCGGTTCCCTCGTCTGTAAAACGGGGATGACGGCTGTGAGCCCCACGTGGGCCAACCTGATCACCTCGTGTCCTCCCCAGCGCTTAGGACGCTGCTCGGCACCTAGCAAGCGCTTAACGGAGGTCATCAGCGTCATCATCGTCAATGGTATTTTCTGAGCGCTTGCTAGGTGCAGAGCGGTGTACTAAGCACTCGGGTCAGTACGATACACCGGAGCCGGCAGACACGTCCTTCGCCCTCAGCGAGCTTACGTTCTTGGCGGGGGGGGGGGGGGGGGGGGGGGGGAACGGACGTTAATATTAATCGGTAAGTGATAATATATAATTTCGAGACAGGTGCCCGAGGGCCGTGTCTCTGGGACGCTCATTACCGGGCAGCTGTCGAGACCCTTGCCCGTGATCAGGCGAAGTCGCTACGATTAGTGCCTTACAACTAACTCAGAGATAGAAGATCTCCTTGCTGCAAAACAATTACCGCCTTAAACCTCGGGGCACGACTCGAGAGAGATAAGAGCGAGGCTCCCAGAAACAGGCACCTCGACACGTAAATCCAAGGGGCCTTCCCCGGCTAAGCCCTCATCTCCCCTCCTCTCACTCCCTCAATCAGTCAGCCGTATTTATTGAGTGTTTTCTGCGTTCCGAGCTCTGTACTAAGAGGTCGGGCGAGTCCAACGTAACGGCACACCGACACGCTCCCCGCCCGCAGTGAGCTCCATACGGATCCCAGCTCGGCCACTTGGCAGCTGTGTGACCTTGGCCGAGTGTCGCTTGACTTCTCGGTGCCTCGGCGACCTCGCCTGTAAAATGGGGATTAAGACCGTGAGCCCCACGTGGGACGACCTGATGCCCCTGTGTCTACCCCGGCGCTTAGGACGGGGCTCGGCACACAGTAAGCGCTTAACAAATGCCAACAATAAACAGGGATTGTGTCTGGCTCGATGATCCAGATGATGATTCTCTCCCGGAATCTACTACGGTCCTCGACACCTAGTAAGCACTCGCCAAAGACCACTGATTATCTGGCAGCCAGTAAGAAATCCGGTGGCCCCGAAACTTTCACTGAGACCCTGACCGCTTCACGATCACTCGTTATGGACACAACACTGTCCTGAGCACTGGGGAGAGTCCACTCCATTCCCCATGGCCAATGGATCAAGCGGCGACGCTTACGGGACGGTCCGTACCCGGTCCTGTTCGACACCGGGCAGGGACTGTCCCTATCTGTTGCCGAACTGTCCATTCCGAGCGCTCAGTACAGCGCTCCGCACCTAGCAAGCGCTCAATAAATAGCGTGGAATGAACGAATTGATTCCACGCAGCCATCAGTCGACCGGTCAAGTGGCAAGAGACCTGAATATCAATATTAGATTACACTCCCGACCCCTGTGGGGAACTCCCTCATCTCAACAGACTTTAAGCATCCTCCACGGTACCAGAGGGGCATTAACGAACCGCTGCAAGCGAACGACTGAAAGCGCACGGCCCCAGAGAGACAGCCAAATCGCGTCGCTCCGGCAAAGGAGCCAGGCGTTCGGGGTTGACGGTAAACCGGCCGAAAACCGAGAGCCTATCGGCCGGCACCGAAGTCGTACGCCAACGAGAAACCTACGATGGCGGAGCCGAACGCCAAGGATTCCGGAACCTAGGCGGCGCCCCCGCCCGACCGCCCGGCGACGGACGAACGCGTCGAGGGGGCCGGTACGTCTCTTAGGAGGCGGTCCGACGGAGGACGGCGGCAGGGCGTATCGGGTTTACGGCGCCGTGGCGCCGTCCGATTCGCTCCGTGGCTTAGCCCGGGCTCCCACCCGGATGCCACGTTTGACTCCTTTCGCGGGTTTATTTTTTAATATGACATCTGTTGAGCGCTTACTCTGCGCCAGGCACTGGGGCGAGAACCCAGCTAATCAGGTTAGACACAGTCCATGCCCCGCCGCGGAGCTCCCGATCTTAATCCCCATTTTCTAACACGAGGGAACTGAGGTCCGGCGAGGTGAAGCGGCTTGCCCACGGTCCCCCAGCAGACAAGCGGCAGAGCGGGAATCATGCATCCATTCCTTCGTTCAACAGTATTTAACGAGCGCTCGCTATGTGCAGAGCACCCTACCAAGCGCTTGGAACGGACAAATCGGTAACAGATAGGGACGCTCCCCGCCCTGCGACGGGCTCACCGTCTAATCGGGGGAGACGGACAGACGGGAACGACAGCGGCAGACAGAATCAAGAATTAGAAACAGAATCGGAACCCGGGTCCCTCTGACTCTTGGGGCCCGTGCTCTGTCCGTGCTTCTCATTCACCTTCCACGAACCTCAGTCCCGGCTGCTCTCGGCGTCCAAGGCGAGATCCCGGGCAGCGAGTCCCACGACCAAGTCGGTGCCCTTGCACCGAAGCCGCTCCGGGCGAGGCTCGAGCAAAGAACGGGGGACATCGGGACACCCGGGCGGCTGCTAAAGAGCAACCGGCCGGAGACAATTCAAGGGCCTCGGGAGACAGACGCGGCACCCCATCTGAAACCCGCAGACTATCCCCGCCTCGAGGCCGTGAGAACCTTTCATCCGTTCACTGAACGGTATCGATCGGGCGCTTACCGTGTGCAGAGCAGCGGACTAGGCGCTGGGAACGGACAATTCGGCAACGGGCAGAGACAACCTCTGCCCATCGACGGGCTTACGGTCTAATCGGGGGAGACGGACGGACAGACCGAATCACGACAGATAGAATCGAGGAGATGTACACATTAACAAAACAAATAGGGTGATAAAAATGTATCCAAAGGAGCCCGGTTCCGAGGAGAGGGGAAGGGAGAGGGGGAGGAGCAGAGGGAGGGGGGGCTCAGCTGAGGGGAGGCGAAGCGGGAGAAGAGAGGGAGCAGAGGGAAATCTACCCGCCCTGTTCTGCTGCACTCTCCCAACCACTCAGCGGAGCGCCGGGCAGACGTTAAGCGCTCGGCCAACACCGCCGAGTCGGCGGTCGATCGGTACGCTGCTCGGGAGACGCAGCCCGACTCCCCGGAAAGAGCAAGGGTCCGGGATTCAGGAGACCTGGGTCCCGAGCCCAGCTCCGCCCTCGGCTTTTGGGCGACCTTGGGAAAGTCACTTCGCCTCTCTGCGCCTCAGTTACTTCGTCTGTAACATGGGGATCAAGACCGGGAGCCTCACGCGGGCCAGCGACCCTCACGTCCGACCCGCTCATCCTCCGCGCACCCCAGTGCGCGACACGGCGCCCGGCACGTAGTAAGCACGTACGTTAAGTAGCGGAAGGGATCGTGTTCTCCCCTCCCTCCCCCCCACCCTCGGCCCGGTGCTCATTTGTATATATTATTTATTACCCATTCATTTTGTTAATAAGGTGGATATCTCCTTGATTCTATTTCTCCCGATGGCGTCGTCTTGTTTTCGTTTCGTTCTCTTTCGCTTTGCTGTCTCCCCCGTTCAGACCGTGAGCCCGTCCCTGGGCGGGGACGGTCTCTATCTGTCGCCCGACTGTCCGTTCCAAGCGCTCAGTACAGTGCTCTGCGCATAGTAAGCGCTCAATAAACACTACTGAACGAATATTTCCCCAATATCCACCGGATGCGTACGGCGTACGGGCACCCGGGAAGTTCGAAGAAGCAAGCGACGCATCCCTTGCCTACGAAGACCTTATCCTCTCCTGGGCGGGGGGGGGGGGGGCGGACATAAAAATACAACAGAACGATCAGACTGAAAATAAACGGGCGAACGTACAACTGAACAGGTGCGGAGGATGAGTATAAGCGCGTTAAGCGCAACCGGGGAAGTCTGTCATCGATCACACCGACAAAATTGGCCCGGGGAAGCGTTTGTAAGCTCACCGGAACGGAGGAGGAAAGATCAAAGATGAAACGGAAAATCCTAACGTGCGGATCTCACGTCGCCCGACTCTCTCCGATTTGGGACCTTCTCATCTAGAATCATACCGCGGGCCGTAATCGCTTTATAAACACCGCCGTCAATACGGCTTAGACCGCGAGCCCGTCACCGGGCGGGGACGGTCTCTCTCTGTTGCCGAACCGTCCGTCCCAAGCGCTCAGTACAGTGCTCTGCACACGGTAAGCGCTCGATAAGTACCACCGAATGAATGAACACCGCTACTCCCCAATCTAAAATTCCTTCCGACAAGGGACTGCGGGGCCAACTAAGACGGCACGCCGGGCCGCGTAATTCGAACGGGAGCGCTAGAGATCCGAGCGTCCCAAGTTATCATCAAGAGCTTAAGGGCTTAAGGGTTTGAAATTCTCTCCCGATCAACTAGGATGTCCATCCTACTGAGATGGAAATTCTGTCTTAGATCCGGCAGGAGACTCTGACAGTCAGACCGTTGAACCTTTCAGTCCAACGGCAATAATATCCCCCAAACTAAGAAGCGGGAAGGGCGTCTTCGGGGAAAGGCTTGAGACCGCGGGGGTCCGACCTGCTCGAGAGGTGGAAAACCCTCGGCGGAAACCCGCTCTCCCGATCGACCGCGGCCCCCACGGCGGGGGGGGCGGGGGACGGGGGACGGGGACGGGGCGGTTGGCCGCCTTTTCCACAGCCAGCTGGGGCTCAGCGGAGAGAGCCCGGGCTTTGGGGTCAGAGGTCGTGGGTTCGGATCCCGGCTCGGCCACTTGTCGGCCGTGTGACTTTGGGCAGGTCACTTCACTCCTCGGTGCCTCAGTCACCTCATCTGTAAAATGGGGATGAAGCCCGTGAGCCCCACCCGGGACCCCCCCCCCCCCCCCCGATCCCCCCGTGTCCACCCCAGCGCTTAGAAGGGTGCTCGGCACATAGTAAGCGCTTAACAGATACCAACGTTTTTATTATTACACAAGGGGATCCTCTGCTCGATTCTATTCACTGCTGTCGTTTCTGTCTGTCGGTCTCCCCCGATTAGACCGCGAGCCCGTCGAAGGGCGGGGACCGCCTCTATCCGTTACCGATTTGGACGTTCCAAGGGCTTAGTCCGGTGCTCCGCACATAGTGGGCGCTCAATAAATGCTACTGAATGAATGAAAGAAAGAAAGAAAGAAAGAAAGAAAGTACCCGACAGGCCCTCTGGGAAAAAACACAGGCTGATACGGGCTCCCTCTTTCTTATCACGCTCCCTGCACGGGCTCGGGTGATTCGAGCGACGACCGGGGTCTGCCCCGGCAGCTATAAGCCCGCCGATCGGACCGCGAGCCCGTCGGAGGGCAGGGACCGGCTCTCTCTGTTACCGATTTGTCCGTTCCAAGCGCCCAGTCCAGCGCCCCGCGCACAGCAAGCGCTCGATAAATACTGTCGAATTGAGAGAACTGAACCGAACACTACTGAATTTAGAGAAGCGGCGTGGCTCGGCGGGAAGAGCCCGGCCTTCGGAGTCGGAGGTCACGGGTTCGACGCCCGGCCCGGCCACCCGGCGGCCGCGCGACTGCGGGCGAGTCGCTTCTCTTCTCTGTGCCTCAGTCCCCTCACCTGGAAAACGGGGATCAACACCGTGAGCCCCACGTGGGGACGACCCGATCGCCCTGGGTCTCCCCCAGCGCTCGGAACGGTGCTCCGCACGCAGTGAGCGCTTAACGGATCCCAGATACATTATCACTCAACGCCGTCCCCCTGGAGAACTTCGGGGCTCCGGCACGGGCCGGAACATTTCAGGATTTAGCAAGGACCCAACTGTGATTGAATAATTTGCGAACCAGGAGCGGTTAGCTACCACACCCACCTGTGTAACTGCCCCCCCCAGTTACTATCTACTTTTAAATTACACACCAGTCGGGGCAATCAGCTACACCTAATATAAAAAAAAAAATCTCGGCCTAGACTCCTTGCAAGACAGCGGATACGTCTTTCTCTACCACACTTTCAAATTTAAGCCCGGGATGCCACGGGGTGTTTTAAAAACGCAATTCCAATAATCGACAAACATTCCCCCAATTCCCTACTTAGAAAAAGGGGCCACCCCTGGAGCTAGTGAAGTCTTTAAGGATATCACCAGAGTGGTGAATGGCAGGTGTCTCCTACAGAGGACCGTCGGACCGGTCGCTTTAGAAGTAACTTGAGTCACTGGCAGAGTCATCCGCATACCTACGTTGAGCGCTAAGAATGCATCCGGCAACGGTACAGAGAAAATTAAATATTCGCAACGCACACGAAATGGCGCCCCGAAAGAGTCTCCCGTCGGTTCGGATTCGCAACGCAATGCGATCACTTGGCTCTACGGTGTCTGTATCGTTTTAGAACAGATGTATGTCGCTGCGGCCGCCCTGGGATCTTAGGAAAGCGTCAGTTTCGTTCACGGGGTGCAGATCGCCACGATTCTATCTCGACGACGTCGTCCTGTTCTCGTCCGTCCTCTTTAGCTCTGCCGTCCGCCTCCCCCCGTTTAGACCGTGAGTCCGTCCCCGGGCGGGGACGGTCTCTATCTGTTGCCGAATCGTCCGTCCCGAGCGCTCGGTACGGCGCTCCGCACGTAGCAGGCGCTCAATAAATACCACCGAACCAACGAGCGCTTACTGTGCGCAGAGCATTGACTACGTGACCGGGAAAGCACGATACACGACGATTAGCAGACAGGATCCCCCGACCTCGAGAAGCAGCGCGGCTCGGTGGAAAGAGCCCGGGCTCGGGAGTCGGAGGTCACGGGTTGGAACGGCGGCTCTGCCACTTGGCGGCTGTGGGACCGCGGGCGAGTCACCTAACTTCTCTGGGCCTCGCTTCCCTCATCTGGAAGATGGGAACGTGAGCCCCCGCGGGGGACGATCGGATCACCCTGCATCTCCCCCGGCGCTTGGGACAGCGCTCTGCACCTAGTAGGCACTGAACAATAATGACTGTGGTAATTTGTTAAGCGCTTACCAGGTGCAGAGCGCTGTCCCAAGCGCCGGGGGAGATGCAGGGTCATCGGCTCGCCCTTGGGGGCTCACAGTTTTTAATCCTCATTTTTGCAGGCGAGGTAACGGAGGCACAGAGAAGTGAAGCGACTCGTCCCGGGTTCACACAGCAGACAAGCGGCGCAGCCGGGATCGGGACCCACGGCCTCCGACTCCCAAGCCTACAAATACCAACACCGTTCTTATCATCATTAAGGAGCCCGCGGCCAGAACGGGGCAGCTAGACATTAAAATGAACGGCAGGCGCGGTAACCAATCAACGGTACTTACTGCGTGCAGAGCACTGGACTGAACACCCGGGAGAGTACCGAACGCAACAGAGCCGACACAGCACCATTCCTGCCCTCAGGGAGCTGACAGTCCGCACCGCAGTGTGTCCGCAAATCAAATTTCCCGTTCGCTCGGTGTCTCCGAGTTGGCCCACGGCCAGAGGAGCGTCACGCCAGTCTCTCACGGGTGGCCAGGGGACCCGTCCGGTCTTCAGCTCGTCGGGCCCGTCGAGCGGGGGCTACGCCGCGGACGGCCCGGCCCGGCGGCGAGGGCGCGGGCTCGATCCGGCCTCTCGTCCCGGCTCGGCCACGTGGCCGACGTGCGACCTCGGGTGAGCCACTTGACCTCTCTGTGCCTCGGTTACCTCATCTGGCAACGGGGATGAAGACTGCGGGCCCCACGCGGGACAACCCGATTAACCCTGTACCTACCCCAGCGCTCAGAACAGCGTCTGACGCGTAGGAAGCGCCTGACGGATGCTATAATTATTACTGCGGTCTTTTTTTTTTAAAAAAAAAAAAGTGATAAGAGCCCAGTCTCCTCCCTGCTTTGGCTCCCGATGCCGATGAGCTCTACATCTTGGTTCATCTCCTCCAAGAGACGGCCAATCAAACATCTCTACTGGGCGCTTACTGGGTGCAGGGCACCGTGCTAAGCGTGTGGGACGGTACGACGGAACGGTATGAGAGACGCATCCCCCGCCCGCGACGAGCCGAGAGCCTAGAGGCCTCCCCCGGTTAAGCCTTCTCTTAATAATCATAATGTTGGTATCCGCTGAGCGCTTCCTACGTGCAGGGCACCGTTCTAAGCGCCGGGGGAGACACGGGGGGGATCGGGTCGTCCCGCGCGAGGCTCACGGTATTAATCCCCATCCTCCGGCTGAGGTCACCGAGGCCCGGACAAGCGAAGCGACCCGCCCGCCGTCACGCGGCCGACGGGCGGCAGAGCCGGGAGTGGAACCCGTGACCTCCGGCTCCGAAGCCCGGGCTCCTTCCGCTGAGCCGCGCTGCTTTTCTCCCCAACTCCCCCTGCCTTCCCAGTTCATCTCCGGACTTGGATCTGGTGACCTTTGGGCGGTCGGCATTTATTCCACCCTACGCTCCGCAGCGCTTTTGTAAATGTTTATGGAACGTGTACTGTAAATTATTCATTCCTATCACCGGCCTTCTCTCCCTCTAGACCATAAGCTCATTATGGGCGGGTAACACGTCCACCAGCTCTGCTGTACCGGACTCCCCCGAGTGCTGAGTATTCATTCAGTCAGTCGTATTTATCGAGCGCTCGCCGTGTGCGGAGCACCGTCTCAGCGCTCGGTACGGAGAAGCAGCTTGGCTCAGTGGAATGCGCCCGGGCTCGGGAGTCAGAGGTCGTGAGTTCTAATCCCGACTCCGCCCCCCCCCCCCCCGTCGGCGTGTGGCTTTGGGCGAGTCGCTTCGCTTCTCCGTGCCCCGGCCGCCTCGCGCGCAGGACGGGGATGAAGCCTGCGAGCCCCACACGGGACGGCCTGATCGCCCTCCATCTACCCCGGCGCCTGGAACGGCGCCCGGCACACGGTAAGCGCTTAACAGATGTCATCGTTACTGTCATTATCGACACAGTGCTCTGCACACAGTAAGCGCTCGACCGTCTATCTCTTCATCGCCCTATTCGTTTTGCTTAACGGGACGTACGTCGCCCCGATTCTATTTATCTGCCGTCGTTTCAGTGAGCTGTTCTTCCCCTCGACTCTATCCGCCGCCATCGTCCCCGTCCGTCCGTCTCCCCCGATCGGACCGTGAGCCCGTCGGACGGCGGGGGCCCTCTCTGTCTGTTACCCACCTGTCCGTTCCGAGCGCTCAGTACGGTGCTCTGCACGTAGTGAGCGCTCAATAAACAGCAGCGAATGAAGGAAGGAACGAATACGACCGACCGACCGACGGAACTTGGAGACGGCTCCCGTCTCCACTCGGTCCCGGGAGGGGAACCCGACGTCTGCGAGACGGGACGGGACGGCTCCCGCCGAAACCTGGAGAGGTGCTCCGGGTCCAGCGGGCTTCCACAACGCGGGAGCGTGTGACGTCGTCGTGTCAGGCCGAGTGCCGGGCCCGACGGGGATCCATTCATTCAACGGTATTTACCGAGCGCCTACTACGTGCCGGGCACCGTACCGGGCGC
Source organism: Ornithorhynchus anatinus (assembly GCF_004115215.2). Taxonomy (NCBI): domain Eukaryota; kingdom Metazoa; phylum Chordata; class Mammalia; order Monotremata; family Ornithorhynchidae; genus Ornithorhynchus; species Ornithorhynchus anatinus. The sequence continues at coordinate 62,077,322 of NC_041738.1, forward strand.
TCGGTCGCGACGTGACGGCCGGCTCCCCGCTGGGTGTCCTCGAGGGCCGTCGGAGCCCACTCCGGGGACGAAGAGGGAAGGGAGGGAGGCCCGCCGCCTGTCTCCGGTTGCGGGCGCGGGCGCGTGGGACCTCTACGATCGCAGTCTCGGGTGCCTTCCCCCCGAAACGGGCCCGCTCCCCCAGCACCGCTGCGCGCCTGCTCTGGGGCGCAACGGGCCCGGGGCGGCTTCGGGGGACGTGCGGCTCGGTGGAAAGAGCCCCGGGCTTGGGAGCCGGAGGTCACGAGTTCGAATCCCGGCTCTGCCACTTGGCAGCCCTGTGACTGCGGGCGGGTCACTTCGCTTCTCCGGGCCTCAGTTCCCTCCCCTGGAAAATGGGGATGGAGACCCTGAGCCCCACGTGGGGCCACCCGATGACCCCCGTGTGTCCACCCCAGCGCTTAGAACGGTGCTGCGCACGTGGGAAGCGCTTAACAGACACCGACGTCACCGTTATTATTCTCTTTGCACAGGGAAGACGGGAAGGGTAACAATGTATCCGTCTGACCACACGAGGGCCATCGTCGTTTCTCCGAGAAAGACGAAAACGCCCTGCTAGAGCGTCGGAAACGCTTCGGCGGAGATGCCGCGCTACGCAAAAGAGCACCGCCTCGGTCACCCTATTCACTGTGTTGAAGGAGATGTCCGTCGCCCGGATTCTATTCATTTGCCAATGTGTTCGTGAGATGTTCTTCCCCTCGACTCTACCCATCGCCACCGTCCCCGTCCGCCCGTCTCCCCCGATGGGACCGTGGGCCCGGCGGAGGGCGGGGACCGTCTCTATCCGTTGCCCATCGGTCCGTTCCAAGCGCTCGGTACAGCGCTCCGCGCAGAGCAGGCGCTCGACGGATACTATCGGACGCGCGCGTGAGTCAGCCGCGGTTTCCCACGGGAAATAACGTAACGCGCATCCGCGCGTACCCCGGGGTGACGAGGCTGAGACCGGGAGGACACGAAATATACGGACAAGGCCCAGTACGATCCGAGAGGTTTCCAAGACCGGGGGGGGGAGGGGGGGACGGGACAGAGCGGGGAGAAGGGGGAGGGAGGGGACCGACGGGTCTTAGCTGGTGGCGGGCGGGATGCCGGGCCGACCTGGCTTCGCCCCGAAACCCGAGCCTCCGGGCGCCCAGGGGAATCACCCCGAGGTCGGCGGGGGCCCGGCTGGGTCGGGGAGCGGCGTCGGCCCTGGCCCCCGTTTGTCCCCCGTCCCCCCTCTCGGCGTAGCTGCTTAGAAGAAGGCTGAGGATTCTCTCTCTGTGTGGCACACTAGGGCACGGCGGGGTTTTTTATTTCTCTATAACAACGTCGGTGTCTGTTAAGCGCTTACTACGCGCGGAGCACCGTTCTAAGCGCCGGGGGGGATACGGGGTCATCGGGTCGTCCCACGTCGGGCTCACGGTCTTCATCCCCACCGTACAGGTGAGGTCACCGAGGTACGGAGAGGTGAAGCGACTCGCCCACGGTCAGCCGACGAGTGGCAGAGCCGGCATTCGAACCCGTGACCACAACGTGTGGTACCCGTTAAGCGCTCGCTACGTACCAGACCCCGCACCGAGAGCCGGGGTGGACACAGGCTCATCCGTCAGGCTTCCTGGGCCCTTTTTTGTGTGCAGAACACCGTACGTGTGACTGTGGGCAAGTCACTTAACCTCTCTGTGCCTCAGTCACCTCGTCTGTCAGATGGGGATCGGCCGCGAGCCCCACGCGGGCCGACCCGGTGACCCCGTACACCCCCCCCCGGTGCTCTGCACGCAGCGGGCGCTTAAATACCAACATCATTATTGTTATCATTAAGCGCTTGGGAGGGTGCGATATCAACAGAGTCGGCAGACACGTTCCCTGTCCACGGCCAGCTCGCGGGGTTTGGACACGGTCCCTGGCCCGCAGGGGGTTCAGAGTGGCAGTCCGTGTTTTACAGACGAGGTGGCTGAAAGATGGAGAGGTGAAGTGACTCGCCCGAGATCACGGAGCAGACGCACGGTGGAGCCGGGATCAGAAGCCAGATCGCTCCGACTTCCAGGCCCGGGCTCTATCCGCCGGGACGCTCCGCTTCTCATCCCCCCTTTCTCGGAGGCCGGGGTCCGGGATCCCATTTCCCTTCCCCAAATTTCGCACTCATTCCCTCTTTCATCCTATGTGTCGCGCGCTTCTTGTGCGTTTCCCAAGAGCTCATCGATTTCCGTTTATTTTCCATCCGGAAGGCTCTACGAGACCACGACAGATAGGACGTTAGGTCAGACACAAAGAAATAACCGAGTGAAACAACCTGGACCGGGGATGAAGGAAAACAATTCCCGGCCAGTCGACCAATCATTCGCATTTAATGATAATAATAATGACGATAATAACGACGATGACAACAACGATAACGTCGGGATCCGTTGAGCGCCTTCTACGCGCGGAGCGCCGCTCTAAGCGCCGGGGGAGCTACGGGGTCATCGGGTCGTCCCACGTGGGGCTCAGTCTCCATCCCCGTTCTCCAGATGAGGGAACCGAGGCCCAGCGAAGGGAAGTGACTCGCCCACAGTCGCACGGCTGCCAGGCGACAGAGTCGGGATCCGAACCGATGACCTCCGACTCCCAAGCCCGGGCTCCGTATGCGGGACACTGTACTAAGCGCTTGGGAGAGTACAACGCGACGGCACAACAGACGCGCCCGGGGCCTACGACGAGCCCCGTGCTACATCGGAGAAGCGGCGTGGCTCGGCGGAAAGAGCCCGGGCTTCGGAGTCAGGGGTCACGGGTCCGACTCCCGGCTCCGCCGCTCGTCGGCTGTGCGACGGTGGGCGAGCCGCTTCGCTTCTCTGTGCCTCAGTCGCCTCATCCGTAAAGTGAGGGTTAACCGGGAGCCTCCCGCGGGACAACCCGACGCCCCCGTACCTCCCCCAGCGCTCAGAACGGTGCTCGGCACACCGTGAGCGCTTAACGGACGCCGACGTTATTACAGACTCGTGCTCTAGAACTGGGATGCGGAGATGGCTCGGCGGAAAGAGCCCGGGCTTGGGAGTCAGGGGTCATGGGTTCGAATGCCGGCTCTGCCACCTGTCAGCCGTGGGACTGTGGGCGAGTCGCTTCACTTCTCTGGGCCTCGGTTCCTTCATCTGTAAAATGGGGACGGATGTGAGCCTCCACGGGGGACGGCCCGACGACCCCGCATCTCCCCCGGCGCTTAGAACGGTGCTCTGCACACCGTAAGCGCTTAACGGACGCCGCCGTGGTTATTATCATCATGGGAATAGTTCTTTTTTTTTTCCTTTTAATGGCATTTGTTAAGTGCTCGGCGACGTGCCGGGAACTGTACCGAGCGCCGGGGTAGGTACGGGCTGATCGGGTTGAACACAGTCCAGATCCCACACTGGGCTCACCGTCCTAATCCCCATTCGATAGACGAGCCGACCGAGGCCCGGAGAAGTCAAGTAACTTGCCCAAGGTCCCGCAGCGGACAAGTGGCGGAACCAGGATTAGAACCCACGCCTCTTCCCGTTCTGACGGACCGTACCAGGCCGGTGATTTCAGCGCTGTTCTAATAACGAAACGGTCTGTGCCATCCCCGCGCGTGAACCCGCCCCCCCCCCCCCCCCCCGTGTGGCCACGATCGAGACCCCGACCGTTGGCGAGTCGGCCACGTCCTCCGGACGACCAACTGCGCCCCGCCGAATCCCCACCGACGGGGAAACCGTATTCTGCCGACAGAGATCGCTAATCGGAGGAACCGCTCTGCGTCCCGCCGTTCCCCTCTTCCCTCTTCGGGGCGCGGTAATTTACGGGGCTGGAAAAAGGGCCGTCGGACCCAAGGAGACGTTTCCGTTAATGGGTTCCTTCCGCCTGAGTGAAAACAGCTAGCTTTTCCCAGGCTCATCTTTATCACGCTGGGGAGGCCGATAAATGATTCTGTCAATTACAACCCACGAGAAACTAGTCAAATGCGAAATGGGTCAAATGGGGTTGGAGCGAAGTGAGTCATCGCGGGAGTTACATAAATGTCAAAGTCGACAGACTCTAGGAGAATAGAAGATTAATGAAAGCATTGCCAGTTGGCCGGTTTGGGGATAAGGGGGAGAAAAGGAAGTGACGAGAACAATGTTGTTTTGCCTTTCTTTAAGGTGATCTGCCGCGCGGTACGCGGCGTACTTTTCTCTTAAAGGAGCCCGAGAAGAAACGGATCCTCTTACAGGTCGGACACGTCACAACACGCGGACGCAAAAAGCAGCACGTCCATCTTGGACATCAGGCCGGCCGGGCCCCGCGGGAGACTCGATCGAGCGGTCGATCGGTGGCGTTTACCGGGTGGTTTCTGTGGGCACAGCCCCGCACCACAAGGTTGCGGAAATGCGCGTCGCCACGGAGAGATGATCGGAAACGTTCCCATCTGGAGCCAAAGGGAGAGGAGGGAGAGGGAGAAGGGGAAAGTGGGTGAGTCTGAAAGGAAGAGAGACGGAGCACGTGGGAGGAACGGTCCAATGGGCAGAGCAAAGGTCAGAGTCAGGAGGATCTGAATGATAACGTCGGTATTTTCGAAGCGCTCACCCCGTGCCGGGCACCGGTTCTAAGCGCCGGGGGAGACGCGGGGCCGTCGGGCCGTCCCGCGTGGGGCTCCCGGTCTCAATCCCCGTTTTCCAGACGAGGGAACCGAGGCCCAGAGAAGCGAAGCGACTCGCCCACGGTCGCACGGCCGACGAGCGGCGGAGCCGGGAGTCGAACCCGTGACCTCCGACTCCGAAGCCCGGGCTCTTTCCCCTGAACCACGCTGCTGCTCACACCTCCCCAGAGCGCTTACGCTCAACACAACTCACGCTCTATCAGGTCCTTCCCACCGCAGTTTACTTTACAGTCCGTCTTCCCTGCTGGATGCCGAGCTCCGGGAAGGCCGGGATTGGATTCCCTAATTCTACTGAACTCTCCCAAGTGTTCAGGCCTGTGATCCGCTCCCGGTGAGTGCTCAATAAATACTACCGACTGTACTGTGCGAATATCGACTCTGTTGAATTGTAGGGGAGCCAAACGGCCCAGGGGAAGCCGCTCTGCCGAGCGGAGAGGGCCCGGGCCGTGAGTCGGAAGACCCCGGGTTCCAATTCCGCTCCGCCACTTGTCTCCCGGGCGACAAGCAAGTCACTTCACTTCTCCGTGCCTCAGTTACCTCAACTGTAAAATGGGGGAGGAAGACCGTGAGGCCCATGTGGGCCAGGGATGATGCGCAAACCCATTACCCCGCGTCTACCCCAGCGCTTAGTGATAACAACTCCCCCGATCAGACCGTGCGCCCGTCAGAGGGCAGGGACCGTCTCTATCCGTTACCGACCTGCCCATTCCAAGCGCTGGGTACAGTGCTCTGCACATAGTAAGCGCTCGATAGATACCAGTGAATGGACGAATGGATAACAGTGACATCCGTCAAACGCTTACTCTGTGCCGGGCACCGTTCTAAGCGCCGGGGTAGACACGGGGCCGTCGGGCGCCCCCCCCCCGGGGCTCCCGGCCCTTAATCCCCGTTTTCCAGACGAGGTAACCGAGGAACAGTGAAGCGACTTGCCCTAAGTCACACGGCCGCCGAGCGGCGGAGCCGGGATCAGGACCCACGACCTCCGGCTCCCAAGCCCGGGCTCTTGCCGCCGAGCCCCGCTGCTTCTCGCCTGGCCCGCAGTAAGCGTTTCACGGGTACCACAGTCATTACGATCCCTCCTATTACTCTCCCGGGCCCTCAGTAAAGGTGAGCGCACGGTGAGTGCTCGGTAAACACCCCCGATCGCTCCGCACACGGGAGGTGCTCGGTAAATACCCCCGACTGCCCGTTGGCACCGCTACAACTCAGCCCCCCGACGAATACCCGTTCTGCCCCTCCGGCAGAAGTTCACCCCTTCACTCGCCGGTGTTTTCTCAGCGCTTACTAGGTGCAGAGCGCCGGACCGGGCGCTCGGAACGGACAAGTCGGCAACGGCCAGAGACGGTCCCCGCCCCCCGACGGGCTCACGGTCCGAGCGGGGGAGACGGACGAGAACGGTGGCAGTGAACAGAGTCGGGTTCCGCGGAGGGTACGAGGCAGGAGTGATTAACGCGCCGTTTCAGGGTGAGAGCTGGCCCGTTAACGAGCGGTCCCAAGGGAGCGGCTCGGTAAGAATCGGGCCGTAAAGGTTAGGGGACCCCCCCGCCCCCCCCCCCCCCCCCCCGGGCAGAGAGCCTGAGTAGACTAGAATCTCAGCGCACGACCGGCTGGACGACCAAGGAGTCACCTCAGACCCGGGCTCCTTGGGATAACTGTGAGGTGTCCATTACACTGCCCGCTCACCGTTCAGCCGTCTCTGAGAGCACCGATTTAGCTTGCCCACTCTACGGTCGGTCCGGCCTTCTCTCTGGTCGGCAGACGCGCCGATGAACCTCTGCCCTGCAAGATGCCTGTTCCGAAGCCCCCGGGGATTCTTATTCCACCCCGCCTGGGAATTACGAGCCTTTAGACAGAACCCCCGAACGCGGAAGCCTCGCCGCTTGGAAGATCCCACTCCGGGTCTCGAGGGGCCAGCCCTCCCCTCTCCGCCCCTGGACGTCCCTTGCCCCCGTTTTCCTTCGGTGACCGGCCGTGCTCCGGCGGACGGCGTCGGCCGAGTGACCGACGTCCGGGGCGCGGCGGCCGTCCCCTCCTCCCCGGGCCCGCCCGGGGGAGGGAGGCCGCCTTCGGAGCGAGCGGCTCCCGTGCCGGACCCTTCCGGGAATCCCCCTCCCCGACGAGGGGGGCTAACCTGGCTGGGATCGAGTCGCCTACAGTCGATGCCTAGAATTCCTTACCTCCCATTCTCTCCTAGACCCCCTCCGATCTGGCTCCCGTCCCCTCCGCTCTACCGAGACCGCTCTCTCTGAGGTCACCCGTGACCTCCTTCTTGCCAGATCCGACGGCTCCTACTCCATTCTGATCCTCCCCGACCTCTCCGCCGCCTTTGACACCGTCGACCGTCCCCTCCTCCTCCGTACCTTATCTCACCTCGGCTTCACGGACTCCGTCCTCTCCCCGTTCTCCTCTCACCTCTCCGGCCGATCATTCTCGGTCTCCTACGCCGGAGCCTCCTCCCCCTCCCATCCTTTGACCGTCGGAGTTCCTCGAGGGTCAGTTCTCGGCCCTCTTCCGTTCTCCGTCTACACTCACTCCCTCGGTGAACTCATCCGCTCTCACGGCTTCGACGACCGTCTCTACGCGGATGACACGCGGATCTACATCTCCGCCCCCGTCCCCTCCCCCTCCCTTCGGGCTCGCGTCTCCTCCCGCCTCCGGGACGTCTCCGCCCGGACGTCGGCCCGCCGCCTGAAACTCGACGTGAGCGAGACCGGGCTCCTCGTCTTCCCTCCCGAGCCCGGTCCGCTCCCGGACTTCTCCGTCGCCGCGGACGGCACGACCGTCCTTCCCGTCCCGCGGGCCCGCGATCTCGGTGTCGTCCTCGACTCGTCCCTCTCGTTCGCCCCGCGCGTCCCATCCGTCCCCGAGACCCGCCGGTCTCGCCTCTACGATATCGCCGAGATCCGCCCTCTCCTCTCCACCCGGACGGCCACCTTACCGTTACGGGCTCTCGTCATGTCCCGGCTAGACTACCGTGTCGGCCTTCTCTCCGACCTCCCTTCCTCCTCTCCCGCCCCGCTCCGGTCTATCCTTCGCTCCGCCGCCCGGCTCGTCTTCCCGCGGAGACGATCCGGGCCCGTCGCTCCCCTTCTTAAACAACTCCGGTGGTCGCCCGTCGACCTCCGCTCCAGACGAAAACTCCTCACTCTAGGCTTCGAGGCTCTCCGTCGCCTCGCCCCTCCCTACCTCTCCTCCCTCCTCTCTTTCCACCGCCCGCCCCGCGCGCCCCGCTCCCCCGCCGCCCGCCTCCTCGCCGTCCCCCGGTCTCGCCCGTCCCGCCGTCGACCCCCGGGTCGCGTCCTCCCGCGGTCCCGGGACGCCCTCCCTCCCCGCCTCCGCCGGACCGATCCTCTTTCCCTCTTCGAAACCTTACTTAAAAATCACCTCCTCCTAGAGGCCTTCCCGGACCGAGCTCCTCTTCCCCCTCTACTCCCTCCGCCACCCCCCCCTTTACCTCTCCGCAGCTGAAGCCTCATTTTCCCCTTTTCCCTCCGCTCCTCCCCCTCTCCCTTCCCATCCCCACGGCGCCGTACCCGTCCGCTCGACCGTATATATTTTCGTCACCCTATTTATTCTGTCAATGAATTGTACATCGCCTCGATTCTATTTAGTCGCCATCGGTTTTTACGAGACGTTCTTCCCCTCGACGCTGTTCAGTGCCATCGTTCTCGTCCGTCCGTCTCCCCCCCGATCGGACCGTGAGCCCGTCAGACGGCAGGGACCGTCTCTATCTGTTGCCGACCTGTTCATCCCGAGCGCTTAGTACGGTGCTCTGCACCGAGTAAGCGCTCAGTAAATACTACTGAATAAATACTATTGAATGAATGAATGAATCGATGGCCGCGGGCCGTCCCGAGACGGGGATGCCGTTACGATTCCCGCCTCGATCCGGGAGCGGAAGGTTTCCGAGGTTCCTTTCTAAACAGGCAGAGGAATCTAGAAACGTCGCTCCTTCCCACCCCTCCAGCTTCGGCGTTAAATATAGCGTGACTGGAAAATCACGGACGCTAAAAATATTTTTCAAGCATTTCCTGAAATTAAACAAACGAGCTTTGACTCTAAACGCCCGGCTGAAGATGCGCCCTATCTCCGGAATAACTATCGATTAGAAATAAACGTCGGCTCACCTTAACAACGGAATCCGAGAGAACGCCCTCCCCGCCCGCGGACCCGCGGCCGGCGGTGCCTCGACCGGCTCCGTTACGGCCATCGGTCGACGGATCGATCGACGGTGCCGGTTAGGCCCCCACGGGGGCGGAGCACCGGACCGGGCGCTCGGGAAAGGACAGCGGAGTTGGGAGACGTGAACCCCCGCCCTGAGGGATCTGACCGGGGTCTCTGCCTCTCACTCTGCGCCTAACGGAACGGCGATTTCCCCGCTCGTTCCCTCGGCGCCCGTCCCCGGGCCTCTTCCTCACTTCCGGAGAAGGAGCGGGGCTCGGCGGAAAGAGCCCGGGCTTGGGAGCCGGAGGTCTGGGGTTCGAATCCCGGCTCCGCCACCTGGCAGCCGCGTGACCGCGGGCGAGCCGCTTCACTTCTCGGGGCGGCCTCGGCGACCTCCTCTGTCAAACGGGGATGAAGACGGCGAGCCTCCCGGGGGAACGACCCGATGACCCCGTATCTCCCCCGGCGCTTAGAACGGTGCTCTGCACACGGCAAGTGCCCTAACAGATGCCGACATTATTATTCTTTTCTACTTTTTGCCCTTTTCCATCAGACGATTCCTCCGAAATCCCTATTTACAGTAACGTCTGTTCCCCCACCCGGTTCCCTCGTCTGCAGAGCGGGGATTCGACGCCCGTCCTCCCTCCTACTTGGACCGCGGGCTCCAAGCGGGACCTGAATAGCTTGTGTCGACCCCAGCGCTTAGCAGAGTGCTTGGCACATAGTAAGAGCTTAACAGCCACCACCCTTATCGCTACTGTCGACTCTCCCGCATTCTCCCAAATGCTCAGTACAGCGCTCTGTACACAGTAAGCGCTAAAGAAAAACAGCTGATCGACTCTACGGACCACGCCTGCCTTCGGGAGCCTTTTTCCGTCGCTACGGTTTCTCGCAACGGATCCGTTCTTCCCGGCCGCCTTCCCAGGCGGGGCGGTGGCCGGATCCAGCGGACCGGAGCCCGAATACGGAGGCCACCCCGTTAGCGGTAGGGAGACCCAAGCCAGGCAGGTCGAAGCAGAGGAGCTGGATGGGGCTGGCTCTTAAATAGCCAAAGGTTCTAAAACGGGGATGATGACAATACTGACGGCATTTGTCAAGCGCTCACCGTGTGCCAGGCAGCGTCCTAAGCGCCGGGGGGAGATACACGGCAATCAGGTCGTCCCACGTGGGGCTCACGGTCTTAATGCCCGTTTTACAGATGAGGCAACGGAGGCCCAGAGGAGCTAGGTGACCTGCCCAAAGTCGCACGGCTGGCAGGTGGCGGAGCCGGGATTCGAACCCACGACCTCCGACTCCCAAGCCCGGGCTCTTTCCGCCGAGTCGCGCTGCCTCTCCCCTAACGATTCAGAATCCTAGTTCAGAGTATCACGCAAGTGGTACCGCGAAAGGGGACGGCGCCTCGTGTCCCGGGACTGTAACTTGGAACGGTGCTCGGCGCACAGTAAGCGCTTAACAAATACCCTCATCGTTTTATTACAACTCTACCATCTCCCCTAACGCCAGCCGATTTGAACGTCTCTCTCCACCCGCCGAATGTAAGCTCCCGGTGGGCAGGGACCGCGTCCACCGATGCCGCCGTACCGTTCGTCGAGCACCGGGTACAGCGCTGCGCGCACGGCACGCGCTCGCCGACAACCCTCGACCGACTGACCGCCCCCGGCGTCCCCCGATCTCGAGGGCGGACCGCCGGGCCTCCTCGTAAACGGCCGACAAGGCGACGCCAGTTTGGGAGTCGAAACCGCACCCCCTCTAAACGGGGATTCCGCTAAGAAGCACGTGAGGTGGATTTCGGACCCGGGCTCCGGATCCCGCCCAAGCGCCCACCCTCCACACTGGGCTCAGAATCCCGGGATGCAGAGAGAAACGACCTCGGCCCAGCTCCGGCCCGGGCGAGGGATCCGGAGCTGTCTTCTCCCCCGTTTCCGAGATGGGGTGAGGCACCCGGGGGCCCGCCCCGGTTCGCAGCGGGGACCGACGGGAAAGGGGGCCGCAGGCCGGTGAGAACTCCCCAGACCTCAACGCCGCCCTACACCTCGGGCCCCGTGCCGCCGCCGCCCTCAGTCGATGGATGGATGGGCGGACAGTCGGGTTCACCGACGGCTTACTGTGCGCAGGGCGCCGACCCGAGGGGTCGGCGGCCGCCGGCCGCCTCGGCCCTTCGGCGTCGGGAATCGCGCGGAGGGGAGAACGCCGACGAGCGGGCAAACTCCCACAGGCTGGCGAACCCCAAGAGGTCTCCTCATCTCATCTCCGGGAAACGCCCGGGGAGGTGAGATTCCACTCGACACCGACGCCTGCCGTTTACCACTCGAGCCCGCGTGCAACACGGGAAGGGACGCGGCCCTCCCTCTCGCGGAGAACCTAGACGGCGAAACCCGATTTCGCCGGCCGCATTCTCCCGGCTCGGCCGCTCCATCCTTGGTGGAAGTGCCGGCGGCTCGCCGGCGGAGGTGAACTGAACTCAAACGGGCGCGACCCCTTCACGCCGCTGAGCGTTCTTTCGCATCTGCCACGGCGGCCGCCGGGGGGGGGGGGGGGGGTCTCCCCCCTTCCGACCAAGCGCGCGCGGCCCCCCCGGCCGCCCCGTACGTCGCGCGGGACGACGCTCGCGTCGTTTCCGACGCACGAGGCCCGCGGCGGGGACCGGGTGACCCCCGACGGAGTTTACGGACGGAGCCGTCGGGAAACGCGCCCGTCGTCCCCCCCGGGTCGACTTCCAACGCGCCTCGGCGGAACTGCCGAGCTCCCGGCAGCCCGGAGCCGAACCGGAAGCCGCCCCGGCGACGGAGCCGTCCCCGGCCGGCGACGCGACGCGGGCGCTTGGGGAAATGAGACCGGGCTCACGGGACCGGGGGTCTCCGGAGACGGCGGCGAGTCTCCCGCCAACAGACGGACCCTAAGAGGGAGGAGACGCATCTACCGCCGAGCCGAGGCCCGGCCCGATCCTCCCCCGGCGTCGTCTGCCGACGGCGGCGCCCCGGCGCGTTCCGCTCGGGGGGCCCGGGGCCCGGGACGGCCGCGAAGGGGAGACGCCGGAGACCCGCGGGGGCGCGGCGGGACTCGGGGTCGGGGGCGAGAAGTCCACCGAGCTCATCGAAGGTCCTTACCAGTCAACTTCCTCACGGGCTGGAGCCGCACACCGACAGACTGATGGGCGAGTAAGGGGGAGGATGGGAGAGAGCGGGACGCGCCCTCCATAATCCGAATGTGCTGCACACCTTCGCTCACCGGGAGCGGCGGGATAGCATAGTCGGGCTCAAAAGCACAGTCGCTCTCCGTGGAGGTGCCACCTGAGGGAGAGAAAGCAAGCAGACGTGAACCTCCGGGCCGAGCGCAGCTCTGCCTTAAGCCTCCTCGGATCGGACGCCCGGCGACCCTCCGGTAACGGAGGAGAATCACCCCCGCAACTCACAGGCCGAGCCCGGCCGCGGGGCTCCTCTACCCAGAACCGCCCCGAGCCCCCGGGGTGCCCCGGGGCGAGATCGGGGATGGCGTCCGCCTTCCTCCGCGGCGTTCTCCCCAGTGTTCACTACAATGCTCTGCGCGGAGTAAGCGCTCAACAGATGCTCCGCGCTGACTCTGCCCGAAGTCTCGCCCCCTAGGCTCGGAAGTAGCCCCAGGGGGCAGTCACACACCTTTGCCCAGCAGCACAGATTTGGGGAATGAGGTCAAAATCTAATGAGGTTCCTCGCCTGCCCCGATCCGGTTTACGTGTCCGCGTTCGCTGCTGGGACCAAGAGCTGTTTTCCTCTCGCTTCTCTTCTCAGAGAAGCAGCGGGGCCCCGGGGAACGACTCCGGGCCCGGGAGTCGGGGGACCCGGGTTCCGATCCCGGCTCCGCCACTCGCCTGCCGGGCGACCTTCGGCGGGGCGCTTCGCTTCTCCGTGCCGCAGTTGCCTCACCTGAGAAATGGGGAGTCGATACCTTCCTCTCTCCTGCTTGGACCGACAGCCCCACTTGGGACCCGATGATCCGGTACGTACCCCATGGCTTAGTACGGTGCTCGGTGGAAAGAGAGCGCTTGCCTTATAGGTTACTTGTTTTTTCAGATTAACGTCCGTCTCCCCCTCTAGACCGTAAGCTCATTACGGGCAATTCCGCCGTCATCGTATTCTCCTCAACGCTCAGTACGGCACTCCGCGTACGGTGAGCACTCGATGAATACGATCCACTGATGAACCAGTTCCGCGATCACTATCATTTCTTCTCTGTCACAGAGCCGCCGGGTTGCGTCGCAAGGAACTCCAGTCATTTCGGGGCGGTGAAGAAACACAGGTGGAAAGACCCAGAGGCACCGTTACGAAAGCGGCACGCGGGCGATCTCCCGCGATCCCAGTTATCCCACCTCTGTGCGTCACTGCCCGCTTTCCTTGGCGACGAGAACAACGGCATCTGGTAAGCGCCTACCGCGTACAGGACGCCGTACCGAGCGCTGGGGCGGACGCGAGCCGATCGGGTCGGACGCGGTCCCCGTCCCAGGCGGGGCGCACGGTGTCAATCCCCATCCTACGGACGAGGGGACCGAGGCCCGGAGAGGCGAAGTGACTTGCCCAAGGTCACGCAGCAGACGAGCGGCGGAGCCGGGATCCGAACTCGCGGCCTCCCGACTCCCAGGCCCTCGCTCTTACCCGTCACGCCACGCTGCTTCCCACTGCTTGGCGACGTTCACCTCCTCCCCCGAACCAGCCTCACACCCCCGTTAACCGGAGACCCGTTTCCGAGATGACTCGACGGAGCGGAGACCGAGGAAATTCAGGCAAATCGCAAAATCTAGAGGGGGGCTCTACCGAGCCGGGCGGACGGTTACCAGTCGTTCACACGCAGACGCAGACAGCGGAGCCCAGAGAGGCGCCGGGATGTAAACGCTGGGCAAAAATGCGAAGAATAATCACAGATCTTCCTCGTTACCATTTCTCATCGCCGTCTCTGTGCATTCCCTTATCAAGCATCGCCCTCTCCAGCTTAACAAACGGACTCGATCGGAGTTCTTTAGAAACTGCGCCGCGAGTCATCGATTCACCTCGGAACTGGGGCCGCTCCGATTCCGAGGAAGCCGACCGCGGAACCGCCGCCCACCCGAACGCGTCCCGTCGGACCCGTCTCCCCGCACCGGCCACGGCAGCTGGCTCGGTTCGGTCACGCCGTGGGATTTCATTCCGAGTTTTGGCTAGAGAGCCGTCGGGGGGGGGGGGTTTGGGGACGTTCATCCGACAACGCGGGCCCGTTCGGATCCAGAGCGGGGCAGGTCGCAGAGACCAGGGCGTGGAATCGGCCTCGGTGAGCGCCGGGGGGGGGGGGGGCGAGCGTTCCTTAACGGGGGACCGTGCGAGGCGATGACGGTAACCGTTAAGCGCTCACTATGTGCCGAGCACCGTCCTAAGCCCTGGGCGGATACGAGGTGATCGGGTCGCCCCACGTGGGGCTCCCGGTCTTCATCCCCGTTTGGCAGATGAGGGAACCGAGGCGCAGAGAAGCCGAGCGAGTCGCCCAAAGTCACCCGGCCGACGGGGGGCGGAGCCGGGATTAGAACCCGTGACCACCGAACCGCGCCGCTTCTCTTAAGGGAGGGGACGAACCCCGCCTCATTCAAAAATTGGGTGGAGAACTCACATTTCAGCCGCACGGCCATTCGCAGGTGAATTTCACCACAGAAACACCCTCCGAATATAAAGAGCAGCCACCTCCAGCGGTCACGCGGGAAGCGGCGCGGCGGAAAGGGCCCGGGCTCGGGGGGGGGGGGCGGAGGTCACGGGTTCTAATCCCGGCTCCGCCACCCGTCAGCCGTGTGGCCGTGGGCGAGTCACTTCACTTGTCCGGGCCTCGGCTCCCCCGTCCGGAAAACGGGGACGAAGACCGGGAGCCTCACGTGGGACCGCCCGACGACCCTGTATCTTCCCCGGGGCTGAGAACGGCGCTCGGCACGCGGCGAGCGCTTGGCAAATATCGACGTCGTAATAAATCGTGCCATTATATAACACGTAACATTATATACGCTGTATAATACGTATCCTACGATATAGGTTTTTATTTCCGTTACGTTATACATTACATGAGGCACGACGATAAAACCGTCATTCTGTCGTATAATGCGTATAATACGGACGACGTATAACACATATTATCATAAACGTATTATCACACTGTATGACGCGCAGAATACACACGCGTTATACAGGTATTCTACGCATTGTACAGTATGATGATTCTTACTATTATGTATTATACCACGTGATGATAACCTATAGCATTATACACCCCGACCGAGGGAAAAAAAAAACCCCCCGCAGGGATCTTCCCTTCAGGAATGGAAAGAGGCGAACCTTCAACCCCCGAGCCTCGGCGGCCTCCGGCTTCACCCGGCGTGGGGATACCAGAGTGGCCGGGTTGGCCCCCGGGCACAGGGAGAGATTCCACGGGGGGAGGGAGGGAGGGAGCAGGAAAAGAGCGAGCACGCCCCGGGGAGCCCGGAACCCGTGCGCTCACCGACTCCCCTCTCGACCCTTCTGAAGGCTCCGCGGCCCCAAAAGGGCGGGTCACCGGCCGCCGTGCCCCGAATCGGCTCCGCCGCTCCCTCGGCGCATCTCTGATTCATTCGCCTATCCCGCTGTCTGCCTCCCCCTCTGGGCGGGCAGCTCCTCGAGGGCGGGGAAGGCGACCGCCCACTCCGATCCCGCCACTCCGGCTCGGATCTAAGCCGTAAGAACTACGGCTTCGGCTGGGAGGAGCCGCCGTCTCCCCGGCGCCTGGCAAAGGGCTCTGCGCCGAGCAGGGGCTCGGACGATCCCGACGGTCGACCCGACTGCCGGGACGGGGCAGGGACAAGTGGGGGCCCCCTCCCTCTGTCGGGAAAATACGACACCTCCCCAGATCGTCGAGCTCTTGGGAAAACTGTCGGATCTGGGGCAAACACACACACACACACGAGCCTGACCTAGAGTCCAGGCTCTGGCGCCTCACTGAAGGTAAACTGATAACGACAATGCCGGCGTTGTTGGTTAAGCGCTTACTGTGTGCGGAGAGCACCGTTGGCAGCGCTGAGCGGGGTAATCGGGGCGTCCCACGCGGGGCTCCGCGTTCTACGGACGAGGGAGCTCGGGCCCAGAGAAGCCAAGTGACTCGCCCACGGGCACGCGGCCGGCGGGGGCCGGCATTCGCGCCCGCGACCGCCGACTCCCGAGCTCGGGCTCCTTCCACTGAGCCGCGCTGCTTCCCAATCAAGGTCCCGGAGGGTCCTCACGCCTCCCACGCTGAAGCCCTTCTTATATTACAGAAACTCTACTCCCTCCGGCCAAGGGGCGCCGGGCCCGGCGTCCCCGAACCTCTGCCGAACCCGGAGCCGCGGCCGATATCTCCGACCCTTCCTTCCCGTCGCGCCGACGCGGTCCCTCTCCCGGACTCCTCCGTCCTTCCCGCTGCCAACCGGCACACGCCATTTCCTCTTCCGGAACGTGGCCCCGAGTCGGGTCGCCTGGGTTACCTCGGACGGCGGACCGCCGCCCGATCCGAATTCCTTACTCGAAGCCGTCGTCGATAATCACGGTGCCCGTCGAGCGCCGACTCCGCGCCGGGCGCCGTTCCAAGCGCGGGGATGGATACGAGGTGAACGGGTCGTTCCCGGTGGGGCTCACGGTCTTCATCCCCATTTGACAGACGAGGCGACCGAGGCGCAGAGAAGCGGAGCGGCTCGCCCGAGGACGCGCAGCAGACGGGCGGCCGGAGCCGGGACCGGGAGCCCCGTCCTCTGAAGCCGAAGCCACGGAATAACCCCGACGCGAAACCCACGCCGGACGGCCTCGGCCCCGAACCGGGGAAACCGTTACCTACCGGAGAGCCAAGGAGTCCCCGACGCGACGGAAGGGCTTCCCGAATCCCAGGGCGAAACATCACGTCACGGATGAAGCCGGGGCTCTGACCAAAGGCGAGAGCCTCGAGGCGAGAGGGCCGGTTTCCAGTTGTCGAAAAAGTCTATCGAGGGTCGGTAGAGGGAAGGGACCAGAGCGCCAACCGCGTACGGGACTTCGAACGATCGCGACGCTTAGAAGGGCGCACGTAGTAAGCGCTGAACGGATACCAACGTTTTGATCATTGCCATCGTTACTGTGGACAGGGGACGCGCCTCCCAGCTCTGTAACATCACACCCTTCCCAACGCTCGGTACAGCGCTCCGTGTAGAGTAAGCACTCAAACCACAGCACTGATCCACTGACCGCATGCGACCCGGAGGGAGGGAGCGAGCGAGTTGGGCGGTCGCTCGTGGCTTGCCAGGATTCCGGACCGCCCTTCGTCTACTTTTACTCTATCGATCGACCCCCATAATAACCATCAGAACGTGAAAATCGAAAACCTGCGCCCACCCGCCCGCGGCGACGACCGGTACCCGTTATTCTGTCCGCTTCTAGTACCATTCATTCATCACTTGGGATTCTGAAACGGACAAGAAGACGACGGCTCTCACGCTTCTCGCGGCTCAAGCCACAGACGTAACGCCATCGACGGCGTCGACCGAGCGCTGTGCCGTGCGCGGAACGCTATACTGACGCTGCACGGCAGATTACGACGCAACCACGGAACCCGGCTCGCGGCGTGGCCCGCCGGAAAGAGCCCGGGCTCGCGAGTCGGAGGTCACGGGTTCGAATCCCGGCCCCGCCACCCGGGCGACCGCGCGGCTTCGCTTCTCCGTGCCCCGGTTACCTCACCCGTAAAAGGGGGCTTGAGACCGTGAGCCTCGCGAGGGACAGTCCGCTCACCCCGCATCTCCCCCCAGCGCTGTCGTATCCGTTAAATGCCGGCTACAGGCCGGGCACCGTGCTGATGCGCCGCGGGAGATCCGGTCCTCGCCCCGCACGGGGCTCACGGCCCCAACGGGAGGGAGACCGGGTCCCGGGGTCCCATTTCTCAGGTGAGGGACCTGAGGCGCAGAGAGGAAAAGTGACTCGTCCGAGGTCCCGCAGCAGGCAGGCGGCGGAGTCTCCGCCGGACCTATTGATACCGGCGTCGGCCAGACCGGCGAAAACCTGACCGGCCGATACGGAGGCGGGCCAACGATGACTAAGCGCCTACTGCGTGCCGAGCACCGTTCTAAGCGCCGGAGTAGATACGGGGTCATCGGGTGGGCCCACGCGAGGCTCACGGTCAACGCCCATTTTAAGAATAACGTCGGTATCCGTTAAGCGCCCACTACGTGCCGAGCACCGTTCCAAGCACCGGGGGGAGATACGGGGCGATGGGGTGGTCCCGCGCCAGGCTCACGGCTAATCCCCGTTTACCAGCCGAGGTCGCCGAGGCGCCGAGAAGCGAAGCGCCTCGCCCACGGTCACGGGGCTGACGGGAGCCGGGAGTCGAACCCGCGGCCTCCGACTCCCAAGCCCGGGCTCCCTTCACCGAGCCACGCTGAACGACCACCCGCCCGTCCGGGTGACCAGCCCGGGCTCCCTCGACACTCCATACGGGTCACCTCCCCGCCTCTCGGGAGTCCCGGGACGGAGCGACTCGGAACACGCTCGCGGGGAGCGGGGGGGGGGGGTTCCCAGAGCCCGCGGCCCCTGACTGGGACCTCGCCCCCGTCCCGCTTCGACCGTCACCATCCGCGCCGCGCAACAACGCGGGGAGGCGGGCTGAAGCCCGGGCCCACACGGGGTCAGTTCTCTCCCGGGGGGGGGGACGACGGCCGGCCGTTTCCTCTTTAAGTTCCGCCCGTTTCGGCCCGAAACCAACGACCGCGAAGTTACAGACGACCGGGCCCGGACCCCACCGTACGGTCGGCGGACTCCGCGAGACGCCGGAGGGTCGGCGGTAACAAACGTTCCAGATACGGGGACCCGGGTGAGTCCCGGAAGGCGCGCGATGAAATGCCGCAGACTTAGGCCAT
Source organism: Ornithorhynchus anatinus (assembly GCF_004115215.2). NCBI lineage: Eukaryota > Metazoa > Chordata > Mammalia > Monotremata > Ornithorhynchidae > Ornithorhynchus > Ornithorhynchus anatinus. Next base: position 62,095,996 of record NC_041738.1, read on the forward strand.
GCGTTTTTGACGACTCTTCAGCCGGCGACACGAATCTTTCACGTTTCAGGGGCACGGCCGTCTCCTTTAAACGGGATCTTTTTCCCTACGGGCGGTGACGGGAAAAGGAACCCCCCCCCCCCACCCCCCCCCATCGTACGTGAACCTTTCAACCTTTCGACTCGGGAGCTCGGTCCCTCGGTTAGGGAAGCAGCGCGGCTCGGTGGGAAGGGCACGAGGTTGGGAGTCAAAGGTCACGGGTTCGAATCCCCGCTCCGCCACTCGTCAGCTGTGCGACCGGGGGCGAGTCGCTTCGTTTCTCCGGGCCTCGGCGACCTCATCTGTAAAACGGGGACGAAGCCGGCGAGCCTCACGTGGGACGACCCGACGACCCCGCGTCTCCCCCGGCGCTCGGAACGGCGCTCCGCACGGGGTAAGGGCTCAACCGATGCCAACGGCGTCTTCTCCCGGGCCAGGAGCCGGAAAGGCAGAGGGCCCCGGGCCCGAACTCTCCGGGGGAGGCGGGGGAACCGAGCGGTGCTTCCGACCGGCAGCTCGCTGTGGGCGGGGGACGTCTCCGTTACACTGTCGCGCTCCATTCTCTCCAACACCCCGTACAGCGCTCTGCACGCAGCAGGCGCTCGCCGGATACGACCGACCGACCGCCGGCTGGGCAACTGCAACGGCGCCAGGCAAGGGAGACTCAAAAGCGTCCTTCGATCGGGACCCTCGACCGCCGTCGGCGGCGCACGCACGAGGGAGCGGATGATTCGAGGAGCGGCGCGGCTCGGTGGAAGGGGCCCGGGCTTGGGAGCCGGAGGTCACGGGTTCGAGTCCCGGCCCCGCGGGCGAGCCGCTTCGCTTCTCCGGGCCTCGGCTCCCTCCTCTGTAAAATGGCATTACCCGCGAGCCTCACCGTGGGCCGACCCGACGACCCCGCGTCTCCCCCGGCGCTCAGGACGGTGCTCCGCGCGCAGTGAGCGCTCAACGGATACCGTGATTCTCGACTCTTGCTGCGCCGACGCCGACGCTTATCCTTTAACGATAACACCCGCGGCGTCCGTTAAGCGTTTACTACGTTCCAAGCCCCGTTCTAAGCGCCGGGCTCGACGCGAGGAGATCAGGCCGTCCCACGTGGGGCTCACGGTCTCAATCCCCAGTTCACAGAGGAGGGAACCGAGGCCCGGAGAATGATAACAACAACAACGTCGGCATCTGTCGAGCGCTTCCTGCGCGCAGAGCACCGTTCCGAGCGCGCGGGGGAATCGGGTGGCCCCGCGCGGGGCTCACGGTCTCGGTCCCCATTTTACAGAGGAGGGAACCGGGGCCCAGAGAAGGGGAGGGACCCGCCCAAGGCCAACACGGCGGGACAAGCGGCGGAGCCGGGATCGGAACCCACGACCTCCGACTCCCCAGCCCGGGCTCTCGCCGCCGAGCCAGGCCCTCCTGCCCGAACTCCGGCGTCGGCCTCCTCCGCGCTGACCTTCGCCCGTTCGGTGGGATTCGACGAGCAGAGCACCGTATCAAGCGCTTGGGAGAGGACAGCGTAACAACGGACACGTTGGTGCCCACAGTGAGCTCACAGTCTGGACAGGGAGGCGGACATTAACATAAACCAACGGGCAGATGAATGACAGACGCACACACGCGCGCTACGGGGACGGGAGGGGGGACGAACGGAGGAGGACGGGAGAGCGGCGCGGAAGGTTGTGGGAGAAGGGGAGAGGAGGGCTCGGTCGGCGAAGGCTTCCCGGAGGGAGGAGACGGGCCTTCGATAAGGTTTTCGAGTGGGGGGGGGGGGGGGGAGGGCACACATCCGGCGGATATAAGGATGACGATGACCCCGTCGGCCCTCGTTAAGCGCCCACCACGTGCAGGGCGCCGTCCTAAGCGCCGGGGGGGACACGGGGCGATCGGGTCGTCCCACGCGAGGCCCCCGGTCGATCCCCGTTTTCCAGATGAGGTCACGGGGCGGGGCCGGGATCCGAACCCGTGACCCCCGACTCCCAGGCCCGGGCTCCCGCCGCGGAGCCGCGCTGCTTCTCCAGGCGGGAGGGCGTTCGGGGGAGAGGTCGGCCGTCGAGACGGACGGGATCGAGGTACGGCGGGAAGGCGGGCGCTAGGGCGTCCCGCCCCCCCCGCCCCCGCGCCGCCGGGCGGCCCGGGTCGTTTCTCTACGGAAACGTCGGGTCCGGCCCCTCAGGGACCCGTACCGCGGCGGACCCGGACGCCTTCCCGACGGCCCGGAGACGGTCGACGGGCTCGGCCCCGTCTCCCCTCGCCGCTCGCCCGCTACGGTCCGGCTCGGGAACGGGGCAGTCACCGGGCGCTCGGGGTGACCTCGGGGGTGGCGGGCGGAGGGGGCGCAGACCCCCGGATCCCCGGGGCCCGGGCTCTGTCGCTTCACGGGCCTTCATCTCCGCGACCGCTCCAAGCGAGGAACGACCGTCAGGGACGAGCCTTCCGAGCGGCCTCGGGGACTTCAAAAACGGATGCCACGGCTCGCGGCGCGAAAGGCGACGGGGACGGGGCGGCGAAGCAGCGGGGCCCCGGGGAAAGAGCACCGACTCGGGAGTCGGAGGTGGTGGGTTCGAATCCCGGCCCCGCCCCCCGTCCGCCGTGGGACCTCGGGCAAGTTACTTAACTTCTCTGTGCCTCAGTTCCCTCGGCTGTAAAACTGGGGATTTAAAAAAAAAAAAAAAAAAAAAAAGGCGAGCCCCACGTGGGACAATCTGATCGCCCCGCATCTCCTCCAGCGCTTAGAACGGCGCTCCGCACATAGTAAGCGCCCCGACGGACGGCGTCACGGTTATTAAAGGTGGGAACGGAACACCACCGCGGCTCCCCAACGGGGACAGGTTAGCCACGTACCGGACTGGCTCGGCAGGAGGAATGGTCAAGCCCAACCCGGGTGGGGGAAACCGACGCGATGCCCCGTTGGGTCAAAAGCCTACACCGTCCCCGGCCCGCAAAAGGTAGCGTGGCTCGGCGCGGAGAGCCCCGGGCGGGGGGAGTCAGAGGTCGCGGGTTCGAATCCCGGCTGCGCCGCCCGCCAGCCGCGTGACCCCGGGCGGGTGGCTTCGCTCCTCCGGGCCTCAGTTCCCTCATCTGTCAAGCGGGGATTGAGACCGTGAGCCCCACGTGGGACGACCCCATCGCCTCGTATCCCCCCCCCCCGCCCCCGGCGCTCGGAACGGTGCTCTGCACCTAGTGAGCGCCTAACGGAGAGCGCCGTCGTTACTATTCTCGTCGTCGTCATTATTATTACTGTTAATAAATAGTTCTCCCTCTGCTTTGGCCGAACCCCCATTAGAAGGCAGCGCTGTCTGGGCCGCCCCTTTTAAGACGGAGGGCGGGGAAACCGGAGAGGGGCCCCAAGGGGAACGGCGAGACCGGTTTCAGAAACTGAAAGTAGAGCCCGAGGACGGTGGCGTCTCGTGGCGGATACAGCCCGGGCCCGGGAGTCGGAAGGCCACTGGCTCTCATCCCGGCTCCTCCACCCGTCTGCTGTGTGACACCGGGCGGGTCGCTTCACTTCTCTGAGCCTCGGGCACCTCCACTATAAAACGGGGATCGACGCCGTGAGCCCCACGCGGGACAGGGACCGCGTCCGCCCGGATCCGCTCGGATCCACCTCGGGCCCTTACTTCGGTACCCGGCGCGCGGTGAGCGCTCGATGAATACCACCGTTGTAATCACCGTCGTCATCGTCGCTCAGTTGCGGTCGTGACGGCAACCGTCACGTGCTTACCGTGCGCCAAGCGCCGTACTGAGCGCTGGGAATGAGCCAAGATAACCAGGGCCCACGTGGGGCTCACAGGATGAGGAGAACAGGTGCTGACTTCCCATGCTGCAGATGAGGGAGCCGAGGCCCAGAGAAGCTAAGCGACCTACCCAACCACGTCTCACGGCGAGCACCCGGCGGAGCCGCGATCGGAATCCGGGTCCTCGGATCCCCAGTTCCGTGCTCCTTCCCGATCGAGCCAATCGACGGGGTTCATTCAGCGCTCACTCTGCGCGGAGCACTGTAGTCGGCCCTAAGGAAAGCACCACACGTTCCCTGCCCACGCGGAGCTTCCGGTCCAGATGAAAACAGTACCCGTAATTATCTCTCAAGCGCTCGCTACGTACCGGGCGCTGTACTGCGCACTGGGGTGGAGCCAGGCAAATCGGGTCGGACGCGGTCCCGGTCCCACGTGGGCTCGCGGTCTCGGTCCCCGTTTCACAGATGAGGAAACCGAGGCCCGGAGGAGGCAAGGGACTCCTAACCCAGGTCGCGGGGCAGACCGACGGCGGGACGACGGACCGGCCTCGGGTCTGCGACCCGGGGACCTCGCCTGGAGGGAGCGGCACCGCCGCCGGCCCTCACGTTCTCTTGACCCCGGCAGCCTGGGGTCCGGAGAACGGGGAAAGGGTTGGATTTCGTCACGTGAAGGAGAGGGGGCTAAGCAGCGGTAACCGTTTACAAGTACAAAAAGGTTCCGCCAGGGGTTTATTGCCCGGAGGACCGAATTCTTAGCAAACGGGTTTAAATGAAGGCGGCGGCGACTTCATTCGGCCATTGCTCCGGGGCCCAATCTCGCCGGTCAAACCGCGGGACAGATCTGTCCTGAGGTTCAAAGTGACGCCGCCGACTTCGAGACGACCTCCGCAAACCGACCGGCCACGCGCACCGGCTCCGCCGGAGGAGGTACGGCCGGGCACCGATCCCGGCCCCTTGCCACGCGGGCGAACCTAAGGAGGGTCAAGGGACGTCCCACCGCCGGGCGCGCACGAGCGGGAGTCGTGTCTGTCGCGGCCAACTCCGTTCTACCGTACCCTCCCGAGCGTTCGGCACAGCGCTCCGCGCGCGGTGAGCGCCCGATGACAGTGCTAGCAATTTTGGTGTCTGTTAAGCGCTGACTATATGCCAAGCGCTGTTCGAAGCGCTGGGCGGATACAAGGTGATCGGCTTGCCCCACGTGGGGCTCCCAGTCTTGGTGCCCATTTTCCAGACGAGGTCACCGAGGCACAGAGGAGTCGCGTGACGGGCCCGAGGTCACGCGGCTGACAAGTGGCGCGGGGCCGGGATTCGAACCCGTGACCTCCGACCCCCAAGCCCGGGCCCCTTCCGCCGAGCCAGGCCGCTTCTCGGTAATCGGTCGGTCCGTCACCTGTCGCCGGACCGTGGGTCCCGAGGGCCCGGTACAGCGCTCTGCACACGGCAGGCGCTCGGTAAACACCGCCGGGTGAATGAATCTCACCGACGGATCGATTTCCGATGACGGTCCGCGTTTAGCCACCCACGGCCCCCGTCCGATCCCGTCCCCCTCTGCCCGGCGGTAAGCAGCGAGCCGGCGGGGACGGACCGGCTCCAGGATCTCACCCGCGGCGGACGCCACGGCGCCCTCGCCCGCTGCCGGCCCGTCGGGAGCGCGACCCCCCCCCCCGGGGTGGCTTAGGGACGGCCGGAGGGGAGGGACCTCCGGATCCGAGTGGAATTTTTCCAAATGCAGGTCGGAAGCGAAAGCTGAAAATATCAAACGGAAGGAAGAACGGCAGCGGTGCCCCCAAAAATCCAGCCGTCCTCCGCGTAACTAGACGGAGCAGAGCCGGGGGAACGGGGTCGGAGCGAGAGGCGGAGGGAAAGCAGCCGGGGAATGGAGCCAGAGGACGGGGCCTGGGGCTAGGCGGGAGCGTCGCAGGACGGCGATGCCATCCGTCGAGCGCTCACTACGTGTCAAGCACCGCCCTAAGCGCCGGGGTGGATACAGGCGAATCAGGTCGGACGCGGTCCCCGTCCCACTCGGGACTCCCAGTCTCGATCTCCGTTTTCCAGACGAGGTAACTGAGGTCCGGATAAGCACCTTGTCCAAGGTCACACAAGCGGGCAAACGGCAGAGCAGGGGTCACCGCTACCGTTCTCGGCCGGCCGCCTCCCCCGACCAGAGCGTGAGCCCGTCGGAGGGCAGGGACCGTCCCTGTCAGTTGCCCACCCGTCCGTTCCAAGCGCTCAGTACGGCGCCCTGCGCCTAGCAAGCGCTCGATAGATACTACCGAATGATTGCGACCCGGGTCCTCTGACTCCCTGGGCCCTTGTCCTTTCCGCTCCGGCGACGCTGTTTCTCCAGGGCTGTGTTGTTTTGTTCTCCGAATCCGAATCTTCTTCTCGAATCCACAGAATGCAGGTAAGGAACGTTCCAACCTAACTTCCACTTCGTTGGCACTCGATAGCTTCGTCTGTGCAGGGCACTGAGACAGGAATTTATCTGAAGTACGTTAACTCCGCCCGGGCCGGTCGGAACGGTTTACCCTATCCACGCCACTTAACCGCAACTAATTCCCAAACGGTGCGGCCCAGCTAAAAATCGTCAGAAGGCGACGGGCGATCACGTTCTCGAACGTCGGCGACGACAGCTCCGTTTCCAGGTCCAGTGTGGTCGAGGTGGCCGGTTCGCCTTTTTAAAACGGTACCCGTTAAACATTTACTACGTGCCGGGCAGCGTCCTAAGCCCCGGGGTAGATACGAGGTCAGCGGGTTGGACACGGTCCCCGTTCCACGTAGGGCTCACAGCCTTCACCCCCACTTCACAGATGGAGGAGCCGAGCGTCCCGTCCGAGGTCCACGGGAGACGAGGGGCGGAGCCGGGGCTGAGAATTTACCCTGCCCCCCTGCCCGTGCTCTTGTCGGCGGGCCACGCTGCCTCTCGGGGTGTGGGGCAAAGCCAGGGGGCCGGCGTGTGGGGCGCCACCGGATAAGGGTGGCTTTCGAAACTGCATTTCTCAGGTGCTCAAAAGGCATTTACCTGTGTCGCCCTTCACCCCCCTCGCCCTTACTCCCTGACGCGCGCGGCTCTCTCCCCCTCTCTATCCACGTGCGCTGGTGCGCACGCCGCAGACAAGGGAGCCGGTCAGGACCGGTGACTTTACGGCAGCCTGACGGGCAGCGACCGGGAGGGGGCTTGACGTCCTCGGCCAGCGGGCTCGCGCAGGTCGGGCCGCCGAGAGGCCGGCGGGAATGCACGGAGAGTCCCTCCTCGGGGTAGAGCCGCGTGCGCCGAACGAGCCCCTTTAAGGAAGGTTCGGTCCCGCGCGTCAGTCTCGTTTTGCCACGGTAGCCCGCGGGCACGAGAACTCACCGTCAGGAGAGCCGCCTCCGGCTCCACGCCAAAGGGAGCGACCTAATCGGTCGGCGTCACCGGAAATCAGGACTCCGTCCCCCCTAACGGAGCCGTACGGCCGCCCGGGTTAGAGAGCGATCCGCTGAGGGTGAAATGGCTCATCTCGGGTGGGGTCCCAGAACCCCCAACCGCCAGTTCACACTCCACCCTGCCTCTCCCTCAGAATGAGTGACCGCCAACGTTCCGTTCGCTTTCGTTCGTCCATTTCGGGAAACCGCAGTACCCGCTTAGATCTGGAAACCGTGTTCCCTCACCGAGGCAGCCAGATGAAAAGGAGCTTCCATTACTTTACTTTTAGCCCATTTCCCACTCGCTTGAAGGAACTAGGAAATGCATTCCGTCTGCGTTTTACCGCACCTCCCTAACCGGACAATTTAAGCCCGGGGTCTCCGTCGCTTTCAGGGAACTGTCTGGGAGTTACAGTTTACCCCCAAACAATCGGGCGTTTACCCTGCAGAATGGCAAAGGTTAAAGGTTCAGATACGCCTTTCATTTTCCGTCCAGGTTCCGGGAACGACTCTGTTCTCTGCGTAGATACGATTCCGGGAGAAACATTCCCATCAGTAGGTTCCGGCGTCACCTGTCCATCTATCTCCCCCCAGGCCCGGAGGGTCCCCGGAGGTTCGGCTCTGGGCTCTCCTCTGGAGAACTCATCTGCTCCCACAGCTTCGACTGTCATCTCTCTGCGGACGATTCCCAGCTCTACACCTCCGGCCCCGACCTCTCTCCAGCTCCGCCGTCTCGCGTTCCCTCCTTCCTTCGGGACGACTCCTCCCCGGACGTCCCGCCGACGCCTCGAACTTAACACGTTCGAAACGGGACTCCTCGTCTTCCCACCCGAACCCCGTCCTCCCCAGTCTCGCCCGTCGCCGCAGACGGCACCGCAACCCTCCGGGTCTCCCGGGTCCACGGCCCCGGTGCCGTCCCGGACTCACCTCTCATTCCACACGGGGACTCGACCGGTCACCGGATCCTCCCGGCTCTCCCTCCGCTCGCTAAAATCCACCCTCCCCTCTCCATCCGAACCGCCACGACGCCGGGCCCGGGCATCCGTCCCGTCCCGCCTCGGCTACCGCGCCCATCTCCCCGTCTCCCGCCTCTCCCCACCCCGGTCCACGCTCCGCCCGGCCGCCCGGGTCGTTTTTCCGCAAAAACATTCAGGCCCTGACTCCCCGCTCCTCAGGGACCTCTCACGGTTGCCCACCCGCCTCCACGTCGACCGGAAACTCCTCGCCCTCGGCTCTGAATCGTTCAGTCGGCTCGCCGCCCCCCTCCCGCCTCGCCTCGCCTCCCTCCTACTTCGGCTCCCCTGGCGCCGGCTTACTCACCGAGCCCCCGATCTCATCCGTCGCTCCGCCAACCCCTTTCCCACGTCCTCCCGCTAGCCCGGAACTGCCTCCCCCCCCCCCCGCCCCGCCCCCCCATATATGTCAGACCGCCGCTCTCCCCGCCTTCCGATCCGTATCGAGAGCACGTCTCCTCTGAGACGGCCTTCCCCAACGAATCCCCCTCTTCCCCGGCTCCCTCTTCCTTCTGCTTCATCTCCGCGCTTGGATCTCTGACCTCTGGGCATTTGCTAGACTCCCCACCCTCGATCCCACAGCACTTATTAAAAATATCTACAGGTCATATATGATTTATCTGTATCGCTGTCTGTCGTCCCCATCCCCGCCCGCCCACGCCGTTGGAGCGTACTCTCCCAGGGCTCACTACAGTGCTCTGCACACAATAAGCGCTCGACTGATCCCGCCGCCGCCGCCGCCTCCACACGGAGGAGGTCCTAAAAAACTCTCCTCAGCGATCGACTGGGCTTCCCGCGCGGCTCTCAGATCCTTCTATACGGGAAGGCCCGCTGAACACCAGATCCCATTACGGACTTCCACTCCCCAACGTGCCCGATTTTGGCCCCGAAATCCCAGCCCTTTCAGTTGATCCGAAGACTTCGATCGTTCGAAATGCTTCTACCGGCGACACTGGAGAGCAACCGAATCACGGAGCGACTGCTCTGGAGTCGACGTCCCTTCGGTAAACCGTTAGAACTCTGTAATGACGACGCTGGTATCTGTTAAGCGCTTACTACGTGCAGAGCGCCGTTCCGAGCGCTGGGGTAGACACAGGAGAACCAGGTTGTCCCACGGGGGGGGGGGGGGGGGGGCTCACCGTTGATCCCCATTTTACAGGTGAGGTAACCGAGGCACAGAGAAGCGCAGTGACTCGCCCACGGTCACCCAGCTGACGGGTGGCAGAGCCGGGATTCTGACTCCAAAGCCCACGCTCTTTCGGGGAAGTGAAAAGAGGGGAGGAAAAAAAAAATCGGATGATCGAAGCTAATCAGGGGAGATCATCAAGCGGAATAACCGACAGTATCCGCTGAGGAACTTGTTCTGAAGCCCCGAAGTCCAATCTCTGGTCAATATCGGAGGACAACCGTCGAATGGAAAACGTAAGGACCACGGTCACATTCTAGATTTCTCCAGATTCACAGCCCGCAGGGAAACAAACACCCCCGCCGGCGTCTGAGAACTTCACAGGATGGCCGCGTGAGGCGGCGAACCGGACTGATTTTCGTCGGCAGCCGATGGCGTCCGCTGAGCGCTTACTCTGTGCGGAGCACTGGGCTTAAGCCCTCGGGAGAGCACGATACAACGGAGCTGTGGTAGCCACGCCCCCCGCCCGCGTCTTCATCGCAATCAGCAAAATGCCCCGCTCTCAGTCCTGTCGGTTCCCCGCCGCTCCCGAGTCCCCCCGCGGTCCCTTTCCGGATACCGGGAATCACGATCCCCAACGGTTAAACCAGGGCCGGTTCGACTTCCCGCTCACGGCAGACGCGAGGTCCCGGCGTAAGCAGCAGGGAGCAGAATTCGCAGACATTTACCTTGCCCAGAGCGGCTCTGCCGAGAGTCTACACTTGACTGTCTCCGGTCTGGTGGTTCCTCGCTCCCTCCGTCTGTATAAAAACCAAAACGGCATAAGTATATCCCCAGGGTGGAACGACGGGGCTGGAGGCGGACGAGTCCCACTCCGCCCGACGGCGTCGAGGACGGACACCTGGCCAGTCGGTCCCGACCGGGATCGTACTGAGCCGGGGGCCCCGAGGTTCGGAGGCATCGTGCCGACTGACTACCCTCTCCCCCTGCCGGGAGGCCCAAGTCGATCCGCCCGGGCAAACCGTCGGGCGGGGGCGGGGGCCGGAAACCGGCGCCGCGGTTTCCAAGCTCCGCCGCGGACCGTGAGGCGTTGGCAGCCGGACAGCCATCCAAAACGCCATCCCCGAACGCATCCCTGCCCGGCCTCTCTACCGACCCTTCGAGCTCTGGACCCGAGTCCGGCCCCCTTCCATACAGGCGTCCACCGAAACGGTCCGGTCGCACTCTCTCAGCGGAAACGGGGAACGGTTTTCTACTAGCTCGAGAGGAAGCCGCTGGTCGCCTTCCTCTCCGTACACCTGACGAGAGAGGTGGGGGGAGCACGGGCCCGGGAGTCACGGAGACCTGGGTTCTAATCCCGGCCCCCTCACCCGGCCGCTGCGTCACCTCGGGCTAGTCGTTGCACGTCTCCGGGCCTCGGTTCCCTCGTCTGTGAAATGGAGATTACGACGGCGGACCAGAACCGCGTTCCGATCTGATCGGCACGGATCGACCCCGGGGCTCGGCGCGGTGTTCGGCTCACAGTAAGCACTTGAATACCACAGGAGAAGTCTGGACCGAATTCTTTTTCAACACGCTCTCCCCCCAAACTCTCACCTCTCGGCACAGAGACAGAGAGGTCAGGACACCCACCTCTGCTCCGCTGTACTGTCCGCCCGCATTCAAAATGACAGAGGAAAGAAACGATTGGCTTCATTTTTTTCCCATCTGCTTTCATTGCCAAGTGCCACGTCTGGGACTCTGCGCACACTAAGTGCCCAATTCATCCCACTAACGGCCATGCCAATAAGCCACTTTCTGTCGCTGGAGAGCTTGGGGATCTTCCTAGAGTCACGGAACGCCCCCCCCCCCCCCCCCCCCGCCAAAAGCCACCATTTCTCGAAAACCCCTCACAAGATCTAGACCGTAAGGCCCGGAGAAGGGAAGTGACTTTCTGAGGTCGCACAGCAGACGGGAGGCAGAGCCAGAATCGGCGCCCAGGTCCTCTCGATTCCCAGGCCCCCGCTCTATCCTCTAGGCCACGCTGCTCCTCGAGAGATCTTCCCGTCCGATGAGAAAACGCCGATCCGGGAGGCCGTTCCACAGCCGCCGAGAAAGAAGGGGCTCCGTGAGCCGGGAGCTGCACCCCGGCAGACTGGAAAGGAATGAGATACAAAACACCCAGCTCCGCGTGCGGCTCTGGCAACGCCGCGATACCAGACCGCGCGTCACAAATAAAACCTCGCCGTCTCCTGACACGCGGCACAGCGGACGCCATTCATCAGTCAAGGCGCGGATCGACCGAAGGGCTTGGAAACGCGAAGCCGGCTCAGGCTGCAAGCGGTGATGGAGTTGAATCCAAGGCAGCCGTGCGCCTGAGGGAGCAGGGGTTATCGGTCCGGTCTCGAAACGCACGTGGATAATACAGGAGGAAGCCGGCACCCCGGCACTCTTTAACTGAAAACACTCCACCGGGTTCCGTTTCACGTCCCCTCCGTCTCGGCAGCAAGGGGGACCGACGGAGCAGGGGGGCGGCCGAGACCTGGGTCCGGCCGGTCCCCTGCTAGCAGCCGGGGGCCCGCGGGCCCGCGGGCGGCGTGGCCGCTCGCCGCTCAACGGGACCTGCCCCGGTTAGCGGGCGCCTCCTTTTTTTACGGTGGCACTAGAGGCCTTCCTGCAAAAGCCAGGGTACGGGAACGGAACGGAAAGTGTCCAAGGTGACTCGGAGAAACAGCGGGCCGTTTTTCAAAGGAGAATGAACTCTGGATTATCCCTCCTTCCGCCGACCCCTTGCCGACATCTTCCCTTTGCGCCGGGGGGCAGGGATCGGGTCTGTCATACTGGACGCCCCCGAGTGCCCGGCACAGCGCTCTACACACGGTGAGCGTTCCACGGACACCGTCGACCGATCTTCGGGAAGTCCCTCTCCCCTCTCACCTGACGGACCGCTCCCCGCCCCGTCTTCAGTGCCCTTCCGAAACCGCGTCCCCTCCGGGAGGCCTTCCCGAATTAATCTCTCGTCCCCGCTCTCTTCCCCTGACACCTCTCGTCGGTCCCCTGTCACTCAAACACCGGGATATTCTAACCGCCCCCGACGGGTAGCGCTTACGCGCTGACCTTCACATTCCCTCGCTTTCCCCTGCCGTTCATTCAAGCGCCCCACTGACCCTCTCGATTACAAGCTCTCTGAGGACAGGAATCACGCCCACTGATTCTACCGTACTCCCCCGAACGCTCGGTTCGGTGCTCCGCGATCGATTACCGAGCGCTCCCTCAATACGTGCGCAGGGCACCGTATCAGCACCCGGGCGAGTACAATATAACGGATTTAGGCAGAGACGTTCCATGCCCCCGGGGAGCTCGCGGTCGAGTGGGGACGCAGACGTTAATAGGGACATGAATGAACTACGGATACGTGCCGAAAAGCAGCGTGGCCAAGTGGAAAGGGCTGGGGCCTGGCACTAATCGCGCCTCCGCCACCCGTCTGCTGCGGGACCGCGGGCGAGTCGCTTCGCCTCTCTGTGCCTCCGTCACCCCATCCGTAAGATGGGGATGAAGACGGCGAGCTCTACGTGGGGCACCCCGACGACCTCGTTATCTACCCCGGCGCTTAGAACAGCGCCTGGCACCCAGTAAGCGCTTAACAAATACCAACGGTATCATTATTCGCTGGGCCTCGGTCCCCTCATCTGCAAAGTGGGAATTCAGTACCCGGTCTCCCTCTTACTCGGATCGGGACCCGATCATCTTGCATCTACCCCACGCCTAAGACACGACCCAGAGAATGCGCTTAACGAATACCAGAAAGATAATTATCACTACTTACGTGCTCAGCACAGAGCGGACGCTCGACAGATTCTTTCGAATCTGTGGAAACATGGTGGAAAAGTGGCAGAATACAGTGCTTTAACACTGTGCAGACCGGCTGTCAAACCCTGAAGATAATGGGGTTCTGAGCATATCGGCTGTACAAAAGCCAGACCTCTCTTCCTATTTTTGCGGAAAAGTAGCAAACCTCCACTGAATAAAGGGTTTCCGGATCTTCTGTTTTACACCCGGGCACGGTTTCAGGCCCAGAACGTGCAGCGATTTCAAAATTTCTCAACCCCGACGCTGGAAAGGAACATTTGATGTCGAACCTTTAAAACCCAATAATAGAGATCCCTGGCTTCAGGGGGGACTGGGCAGCCAAGCTCTTCGAACGGTCGGAACGGGCAGAGACGGGCCGGCATCCAACCCCAGCCACCAACTCTTCAAAACCTCCTCGAACTTACCACTGGGTTTCGTGGGGGGCTTTTTTTTTTTTTTTTTAGATGAAAAGGGGGCTACGGTGACAAGAGCCTGTTCTTTCAAGATCAGGAGAAGGCCTTTCACGCCCCCTCTTTCCGGAAGGATACCGTAGGGGTCCCTCCTATCGGAAGGGTCTCGAGGGATATATTAAGACCAGCTTCCCGGCTGCTAGGGCCCCAAGGGGGAAGGAAAATCCCATTCTCTCCTAGACCCTCTCCAATCTGGCTTCCGTCCCCTCCACTCTACCGAGACTGCTCTCTCTAAGGTCACCCGTGACCTCCTTCTTGCCAAATCCAATGGCTCCTACTCCATTCTGATCCTCCTTGACCTCTCTGCTGCCTTTGACACCGTCGACCATCCCCTCCTCCTCCGTACCTTATCTCACCTCGGCTTCACGGACTCCGTCCTCTCCCGGTTCTCCTCTCACCTCTCTGGCCGATCATTCTCGGTCTCCTACGCCGGAGCCTCCTCCCCCTCCCGTCCTTTAACTGTTGGAGTTCCTCAAGGGTCAGTTCTTGGCCCTCTTCTGTTCTCCATTTACACTCACTCCCTCGGTGAACTCATCCGCTCTCACGGCTTTGACTACCATCTCTACGCAGATGACACGCAGATCTACATCTCCGCCCCTGTCCTCTCCCCCTCCCTTCGGGCTCGCATCTCCTCCTGCCTCCGGGACGTCTCCACCTGGATGTCTGCCCGCCACCTAAAACTCAACATGAGCAAGACTGAGCTCCTCATCTTCCCTCCCAAGCCCGGTCCGCTCCCAGACTTCTCCGTCACCGTGGATGGCACGACCATCCTTCCCGTCCCGCAGGCCCGCGATCTCGGTGTCATCCTTGACTCGTCCCTCTCGTTCACCCCACGCATCCTATCCGTTACCGAGACCCGCCGGTTTCACCTCTACAATATCGCCGAGATCCGCCCTTTCCTCTCCACCCAAACGGCTACCTTACTATTACGGGCTCTCGTCATATCCCGGCTAGACTACCGTGTCAGCCTTCTCTCTGACCTCCCTTCCTCCTCTCTCGCCCCGCTCCGGTCTATTCTTCACTCCGCTGCCCGGCTCATCTTCCCGCAGAAACGATCTGGGCATGTCACTCCCCTTCTTAAACAACTCCGGTGGTTGCCTATCGACCTCCGCTCCAAACAAAAACTCCTCACTCTAGGCTTCGAGGCTCTCCATCACCTTGCCCCTTCCTACCTCTCCTCCCTTCTCTCTTTCTACCGCCCACCCCGCACGCTCCGCTCCTCCGCCGCCCACCTCCTCGCCGTCCCTCGTTCTCGCCTATCCCGCCGTCGACCCCCGGGTCACGTCCTCCCGCGGTCCCGGAACGCCCTCCCTCCTCACCTCCGCCAAACTGATTCTCTTTCCCTCTTCAAAACCTTACTTAAAAATCACCTCCTCCAAGAGGCCTTCCCAGACCGAGCTCCTCTTCCCCCTCTACTCCCTCTGCCATCCCCCCTTTACCTCTCCGCAGCTAAAGCCTCATTTTCCCCTTTTCCCTCCGCTCCTCCACCTCTCCCTTCCCATCCCCACGGCACTGTACCCGTCCGCTCGACTGTATATATTTTCGTTACCCTATTTATTTTGTTAATGAATTGTACATCGCCTTGATTCTATTTAGTTGCCATTGTTTTTACGAGATGTTCTTCCCCTTGACGCTGTTTAGTGCCATTGTTCTTGTCTGTCCGTCTCCCCCGATTAGACTGTAAGCCCGTCGAACGGCAGGGACTGTCTCTATCTGTTGCCGACTTGTTCATCCCAAGCGCTTAGTACAGTGCTCTGCACATAGTAAGCGCTCAATAAATACTATTGAATGAATGAAAATCACGGCGGTAGGGCCCCTCTTCCCAACGACCTTCGCTCCTGTTTCCGCCCCTTCTCCTTACCCTCGGCGTTGGCAAGTCGAGAGAGGAGATCACATACGGAGATCCGGCCCCAAGAGCTTGCCCTACACTGGAACCTGCGATGCCTCGGCTGACATCCGAAGGAGAGCTCCCAGGCCAGCCCCTCGCCGCGAGCCGATCGGAACGATAACTGTCGGAAGGAGCCTATCCGATCCGGAGAAAACTGCAAAGCACCGGAGAGAAAAGCAGTACGCTGCTACCAAAGCAAATTTCAGTGGCACTGGCTCCCGTGGAGACAGGCAGACAGAAGAGAAGCGAGGTGGCTCAGGGGGAAAGAGCCCGGGCTTGGGAGTCAGAGGTCACGGGTTCCAAGCCCGGCTCTGCCGCCCGTCAGCTGTGTGACCGTGGGCGAGTCGCTTCACTTCTCTGGGCCTCGGTCACCGCAGCTGCAAAACGGGGATCAACCGGGAGCCTCACGTGGGACGACCCGACGACCCTGGATCTACCCCAGCGCTCGGACCACCGCTCTGCACGTAGTAAGCGCTTAACGGATACCGACATCATTATCATTAGAGACACTCTAACATCTACACTGGATTCCCTCTCTGGCCGATTTTGCAGGAAACAACTAAGCCAGAAGGGAGTAGCACTTCTCCGAGTTCTCATTTACGGAGCAGTAAGGCCCAGCATATACCCGTCCTGGAGGTTGAGAACGACTACGCAAATCTATCATTTTGCTTTACCTGGGGGGGTCAAGCAACCTTTTGGAGATGAGCCGTTCCGACGGGAGGATATTATCAATCGAGCAGCTGTCTCACCATCACGGTAAGGAAATCGACCGTGATGACTTGCTGAATTTCTAAGGCTCCCGGACTCGTTTCGTTCTATCGTCATTCCCTCCAATACCGTGAACAGGCGTATACCTGAAAGAGCACCGGAAACTTTCTGAAATGCAATTTTAAATAACTACAGCTCGCCTCTTAATCTATAGTTCCCTAACAGGACAAAAGAGAGATGTCTAGTTCGGGAATAACCACCTCTGAATACGGTGCGGTCGAAATCCCGATTCGAGTTCGCCGATCTTTTCTCTGTTACGGAAATGCTCACCGTCCGTCACCCTTCTTAGGTGTCAGACATTCCGAGAGTTCCACGATGGTCTCTTTCTCATGAGAAAGAACCACGCATATCGCCTTACGGGACTCATCTCTGGTCTGCTAAAACTGCTCCTGAGGGGTTTTGAATCCTCCGGGAGCTCTCTCCTCGTCCGATTCCCACAAACCTACGGTTACGCGGACACCGTCGAACTGCGCTGTCCTTTCTGAGGTCCGATGAACCCCGACGTTCGCTCGACTTTTCACTCTTATCTTTCCGTTCTCCTCCCAAGTAAACGATTTGGGAAGAAGGCCGTTGGGTGAAGTTGCCACCTCTGCAAATCGCACTGCACTCAACCCTTCAGCTCACCGTTCATTCGATGGCACTGATCGAGCGGCTACCGCGCGCAGAGCGCCGTATCGACAGCCGGGGGAAGTACGATACAACAGGAGACGGCGTCATTCCCCGGCCACAGCGAGCACATAGTTTAGAGGGGCGGGTGGCAGATACCTGCAGAGGCTCACCCTGGAAGCCTCAACCCTTGGGCCCCAAAAGAAAAGGTCCGAGCTCAAGGCAGAGACTGGGGTGGGAGCCCCCGAACCGCAAAACTGCTCGTTCTGACTTTCCTCAGGCTGGGGGGGGGGGGGGGGAAACAAACAAACCCAAAAAAAGGCAGAGTAGCACAGGGCTAAACATTAATCAGTCGATTATTTATCGAGTGTCTACCGGGTCCCGAGCGCTACGCCGAGCTCCCCGGGAGACTACGCTTCAGTAGAACCGGTAGATACGATCCCCCGCCCACGAGGAGCTGATCGTCGCCCAGGGGCGACCGGAATTAAAATAAATCAAAGACAGGGGAAAACGGCAAAGTAGAAGGCTCTGTGCATAAGGGGAACAAGATGCTGGAATAACAGTGCTAACGGTATTTTATTAAGTTGGCTAACGTGGGGGCGCGGATCCCCCTCCCTTCTCTGCCTCCGTTAACGACTCTGAACCTCTGAAACAACCGGATCACCCCACGCTCCACCCACAACACATCCTTCCATTTTGCCACTCTAATTTATTTTAATGTCCGCCTCGCCCCCCAGACTCTAAACTCTTTGCGGGCAGGGTTTGGGTCCACCAACCCTGCTGTACTGAGCTCACCCGAGCGCTCGGCGCAGGGCTCCGCGCACAGTAAGTGCTCAGCAAATGCCACTGACTGACCGGTCGGATGTCAATTCGTCACGGGGGGGGGGATTCCCTGCCCTAAGCGGGACCAGTGGATTCGACGGCAGGGCCGGGATTAGAACGGAGAGGCCCCGGAGCCCTCCGCGGAGGAGGGATTCGACGGTGGGAGGCGGTAACAGGGTGAAAGCCCAGGGGCGGAGCGAGAAGAGGGACTGGGATGGTGGGCGGGGAGAGAGCGAGGGAGAGAAGTCTTTATCCGCTCGAGTGTTACTAAACCGCTTTCACGGATTTCCCGGATGTATAAGAAACCGGTCGCACCACGGAATCTGGTTTCCACGACCGACCCCGTTCTGGCCCTCAATTCCCTTCTGCTCAATTCCGAACCCCTTGTACCGTTGGTGGTTTTTATTTCAACAGACGGCACAGGTCACCACTGATTCACTAGAGGAGGCTCCACTCATCTAGCTGTACGAGAGGAGGGAGAAGAGGCGGCGGCGGCAGGGGGGGGTGCCCGGTCACCCTCACATCCTCCCCGCTCGCTCATTTTCTCTCTCCTTCCCCCTCTCCCCCCCCCGCCCCCTTCCTCAGACTGACCCATTCCCTCTCCACACTCCTTTGCCCCTTCTGGCTCCCTCTCCTCTCTTTCCCCCTCCCCCCCCCGTAGCTCCCCATCCCATCCCTCAAGCCTCCCCCTGCCTCCCCCCAAACCCTCTGTCCCTTCGTCCAACCTATCCCGTCTTTCCTCTTTCCCTACCTCCCTGTTTCCCCCTTCCTCCTCTCTGATTCTCTCTCCCTCTTTCTACCTCGTCAGTACGACCGCTCGTCGTTATCCCGACCGGATGACCGCGTCCGCCTCCTTTCTGTTGAGATCTCCCGACCTCCCCCCACTTCAGTCCACACT
Organism: Ornithorhynchus anatinus; assembly: GCF_004115215.2. Lineage (NCBI taxonomy): Eukaryota > Metazoa > Chordata > Mammalia > Monotremata > Ornithorhynchidae > Ornithorhynchus > Ornithorhynchus anatinus. The sequence continues at coordinate 62,114,562 of NC_041738.1, forward strand.
TCACTCTGCTGCTCGCGTTATCTTTCTACAGAGACGCCCTGGGCACGTCACCCCCCTCCTCGAAGATCTCCAGCGGCCTGCCCATCGACCTTCGCAGCGAGAAAAACCTCCTCCCGTCGGCTTCCGAGCCGTCCATCCCCTCGTCCCCTCTCGCCTCACCTCCCTCCTCTCCTTCTACGGCCCGGCCCTCACACCCCGCTCCTCTGCCGCCTCTGACCTCCTCACGGGGCCTCGCCCTCGCCTCTCCCGCCGTCGACCCCCGGGCCCACGTCCTCCCCCCGTCCCGGAACGCCCTCCCTCCTCACCTGCGCCAAACCACCTCTCTTCCCCCCTTCGGAGCCCTACCGAGGGCTCACTCCTCCAGGAGGCCCTCCCAGACCGAGCTCCCCTCCCCTTCGCCCCTACTCCCTCCCTCTGTTCTACCCCCCCCGCCTCCCAGCACTTGCGCAGACTGGGGCGTATTTATTATTCTATTGACGATGCGTCTACATCTGTGATTCTACTGATTTATACCGCTGCTACCGATGCCTGTCCGCTTGTTCCGTCGTCTGTCTTCTAGACCGTGAGCCCTCCGGGTAGGGACTGTCTCTGTCTGTTGTCACACTGTACTTTCCAAGCGCTTAGTACAGTGGTCTGAACACAGTAAGCGCTCAATAAATACGACCGAGTGAACGATTGATTCTCTGTTCCTCCTTCCCCTCTTTCCCCGCTCTCTTTCCCTCTGCCTTGCCTTCTTCGTTCTGGGTCAAATGGCCTCCTCTGTCTTTGCCCCCCCCCCCCCCCCCCCCCGTGGATACCTACTCTGATGTCTTCTCCCCGTCCCTCTCTGCTTCCCGCGGCCCCGTCTGCTAACTCCACCCGGGATCCCCCCAGTCGACCCCGACTTTTCCCTCACGAGTGACGGCTACGGTAACCGTCGGTTCCCGGGGACGGGTATCGTCGGGTCACGTGAGACCGGAAGGGCGGGCGCCGGCCTTCTCGCGTCTCGGTATTCAAACGAATACCATCGACCGAACGCCAAGTCTCTATTCTGCCGCTCACGGGCGAGTCTCTGACCCCTGGCCGCGACCCCAGAGACTCCCCCCCCGACCCCAACGCGCTGAGGTACGTACCTCTAAATTACACATCGGAAATTCTTCGCTCGTCTTCCCGCCTCCCCCTCTAGACCGTAAGCTCACCGCGGGACCGCCGACTCCGTCTGCGCTGTCCTCTCTCCAACGCTCAGCCCGGCGCTCCGCTCCTAGTAAGCGCTCACCGAATACCCACTGAATGCCCGGGTCCGCGCGAGCCCGAGGGGGGCGAGCCAGCGTGAGGGCAGCCCGTGAACATCTCAGCGAAGAGTTCTCGGAGGAGATCCGCGCTGCTGCCGAGAGGGCCGCTCCGAGGGTCCCCGGGGAAACCCGGCCGAAATCCCCGCCGCAGCGGTTGCACGAGGAGGAACGGTTGGGGTCCGAGCTAAGAAGCAGAGACCCCTCCACCTGTCGCCAGCTGCCAAATCTCCCGCGGCGGTCGAGAGAGAGGGGGCCAAAACAGACGGGCCCAAAACTACGAGAGGCCTCGGCCAAGGAAGAGAGGAGACCGATGACGCTCAGGACACGACGCCGATCGAGAGCGATCTAGTCGGAGGTAGGACTCGACGGATCCGTGGAGGGGAGAAGAGGGGCGGGCCCAAAAGGACAGTGCGGGGCAGACAGAGAGTGAGAGCGAGGTGATGACGGTCGACCGGGCGCCCGCGGGGTACAGGTTCGGGAAACCGGCCGGGCACCAGTCCGCTCAAGGCGTGAGCACACCTGACTCCCGGTAGGAGCGACGGAGTACGAAAGAGCAAACTCATCTACGGAACCAGAGAGCGAGGCGGGAGAGTCATCGCGTCCCGTCGGACGCTTTCCACAGGAGGAAGGCTCCTTCAGAAGCAGCACGGGCGGGGCGGGGGAAGCAGAGTGGCCGGGCGGGAAGAGCACGGGCCTGGGAGTCGGAAGACCCGAGCTCCGGTCCCGGTCCCGCCACTGGTCTGCCGCGTGACCTCGGGCAAGTCTCCTAACTCCTCCGCGTCTCGGCTACCTCACCCGCAGAACGGGGATCGGGACGTCGAGCTCCACGTGGGACACGGACCGCGTCCGACCTGATCAGCCCGGACTCCGTCCGGCGCCCCGCACTAGGTAAGCGCCTCCCAAATACTATCCGGCAGACGAAAGGCCGGGGCCGGGCCTTCATTTCAAACGGGAGACGGGAGGAGCGACCGAAAGCCAAGTCAGTGGGCCCACGAAATTTCCAGAAACACCCCCGGTGTCTGATGGCGTGCGTGTGTTCTAAGCGCCGGGCCGTGGGTCAGGTGGTCCCACGTGAGGCGCGCAGTTAATCCCCATTTTACGGACGAGGTAACTGAGGCACGGAGGAGTCAGGTGACCCGCCCACGGTCGTGGGGGACGGGTACGGGACAGGAGGTGTAAGAAGCAGCGGATCGGAAGGTCGAGACGGGAGGCCACCGGTCCCCGGAGGCTCCTTCCAGTCGTCGGTTCCGGTTACCCGCCAACCAAACCCCTGACGAGCGGGTGCCAAACGGAGCCTAGGCTTCATTAAGGAGACGGACGTGTCAGCCCGCCTTACCCGGCACCCGGACCCCGGTCCCGACCTCTTTGTCCAATCAAGCCGCCCGGAACCAGACTCACGAGAGCAATCTCGAAAACAGCAGCGGAGAGCTCCGAGAAATCCCCCGGGGAACCCCGCGCTCCTCCGCGGACGATCCGAGGACGCGCCCGGACCCAGGAAGCCGCCTTTTGGAGTCCGACTCCAAAGGAGAGGCCCCTCTGGGGAATGGGACTGAGGTCCTCTAGAGTCGCACCGTGGCTACGCCTCCCTCCGGCCCCACGGCACCCCGGGTGGACGAAACACCGCGAGAAGCGGGCGGCGAGCGGCGGGAAGGGAAGGGGCACGTTCACACGGGTACGATGAACTGAAAGCGAGAACGGAGGCCGGCCGGCCATCCGTCTCACCGCTCTCTGACGGAGCGCGGGAGTCTCCGCAGCATCGCCGGTCCGCCTCGGACGCACCACTCCTCGACAGGACCGGTAAACAAAGGGCTCTCTGAAACGCGCGAGCGACCTCACGTCGGTCGAAGAACCTGTCTCGCAAGAGAGATCCGGGTCTAGCAAATAAAAAACGCCCGCGTCGGATTAAACCTGCACTGAGCCTCCGGTCCGTTTCCAGGCCCCCGCCCGTCAGCTCGGAAGACTGAACGGCGGGCCCGTCGGCTCTCAGCGTCCCGCGGATCTCCCACTCCTCGTGCCCGTCCGGACGATTCTGGCCGCCGCCGCCCAGAACCGGAGACTCCGAGCTGACCGCGGGCGAGGATCGCGTCTACCCGCCCTGTCGGGGCGCGCTCTTCCAAGCCCCCGGCACGGTGCTCTGCGGGTAGCGAGCCCTCGACGGATGCCGCCGCCGGCGCCGCCGCCGGAACCACCTTCGGCACGAGGCCGAGGGCGGTAACCTTCGACCGCGGCGGCCCCGTGAGGTAACCGGGCGGTCGGCGAGGGCGGCAGAAGAAATCCATCCCAATTGCAGACGCCCTCATTTGAATCAATTTTCACGCGGCGCACTGAGCTCGGCCTAGATACCTCAAATCGACCGCGGGTATCACTTTCTTAATTTCGAGCGCAGCCCCCGAAACGGCGCGGTGCTCGGGGCGGCTTCGCGGCGATGGATCCTTCCGGCCCAGTTCTACCCGATTCACGCAGAGCCCCGGGTTAATTCCCGCAAAGAACGGTCACGACGACGATTCTCTTAGGCATCCGCCGTGTGCCGGGCGCTTTATTTACCGAGCGCCGGGGCGGATGGGAAGATAAGCAGGCGGAACCAAGTCCCCGCCCCGCGCGGGGCTCAAGTGTAAGGGGGAGGGGCAGCAGGCGCGGGATTTAACGATAAGGGAACCGAGGCGGGGAAGTGAAGTGCGGCACAACGGGCAGGCGGAGGGAAACATTACCGCCCGGGTCCTCTGACCCGAGCAGTCCATCGACGGTACTCGTCGAGAGCTAACCGTGTGCAGGGCACCGAGCCGAACGCTTGGGCGAGCTCGGTACCGTCGACACGCGAGCCCCACGCGGGATGATCTGACGGCCCTCCGTCTACCCGAGCGCTCGGAACGGTGCCCTGCACGTACGGAGGCGCTTAACGAGTACCGTAATTATCATCATTATCGTATAATCAAGTCGGCAGACGCATCCCCCGCCCACAGCCCAGGCCCGGGCTCCCTCCGCCGGGCCGCGCCGCTCCGTGTCGGATCCCGACTCACGCAGGGGGGGCCGACCTTCGGGGCCTCCCACGCTCAGTCGGGTGGGAGGGAAAAAAGGGGCCCGTCGACCATCTCACCCAACCATCGCCACGGCGAAGGACCCGAGGAGCCGAAAGAAATCGCAAGCGCCCTAAAGCGACGGGACACGGTCGCGCCCCCCCCCCCCCCCCCCCCCCCCCCCCGGGGCTCCGACGAAGTAAAGTCCACCGGATATTTAAGCCCGCGGTAAGGAAGGCCGGAGAGTGTCGGGACGACGGCGGAAGCAGCCCGGCCTTGAAGCTCCGTTTCGGATAACGGGACCGGAAGGGCAAACGGCCGTTCCGGTGGAGGGGAGGCCTTTTCCGGAGAAGGCTTCTAATGAATCAGGCTGCGATCCAACCCCGGGGACTCTCCGTTGAACGGAGATCTGACCGGCTGGGGCGCGGAGGTCACATCTTTGCAGTTGCCCACGGAGAGCTGTGAGAAGACTCTTGCGGACCGCCGGATCGTCCCCGGCGGGACAGAAATAGTACAGTCGGGACAACCTGGCCGTGGCCAAAGACAGATTCTCTTCAGGGCCCCCACTTCAGCCACGGAGTTTTACTTTCGACCCGCCTAATGAGATGACGGGAACGATCATCACCCGGGTACCCGTCAGGCGCCCACCACGCGCCACGCGCCGCTCCGAGCCCCGGGGCAGACACGAGGGAATCCGGTCGGACATCCGGTCGGACCCGGTCCCCGCCCCGCAGCGGACCCACGCTCCGGTCCCTGTTTCGGACCGCTGAGGCGACCGAGGCGCGGAGCGGCCAAGTGACTGGCCCGAGGTCACAGAGCGGGGATTACGACCCACGACCTCCCGACTCCCGGCCCTACGCGCTATCTCAGAGAAGCGGCGTGGCTCGGCGGAAGGAGCCCGGGCTCGGGAGTCGGAGGTCGTGGGTTCGAATGCCGGCCCCGCCCTTCGTCGGCCGGGTGAGCGTGGGCCAGCCACCTCGCCCCTCCGGGCCCCGGTGACCTCACCTGGAAAATGGGGACGAAGGCTGGGAGCCTCACGTGGGACACCCGGATGACCCCGCATCCCCCCCCCCCCCCGGCGCCCAGACCGGCGCTCTGCACCTCGCCAGCGCTTGACAGACACCGACGTCGTTATCACCGTCACTGTCGAAAGCTGCTGGGAACAGGGCGTGCGGGGGAGGGGGGCGGGACGACCTTAGCGGATAGCGCACGGTCTGCGAGTCAGAGGGACCTGGGTCCGTCCCCTCACTCGTCCCTTTGTTCAGCTGGCGTTACCGAGCGCTTCCTGTGTGCGGGGCACCGCACTAGGCGCTTGGGAAAGTACGATTCGCCACCGTCTCGAAGTCTAGAAGCAGCGTGGCTCGGTGGAAAGCGCCCGGGCGTCGGAGGACGTGGGTTCCGATGCCGGCTCCGCCGCTCGTCTGCTGTCCGACCTCGGGCGAGCCACCGATCTTTCCCGCGGCTCGGTCACCTCATCTGTAAAATGGAGATTGAGACCGCGGGCCTCACGCGGGACAAGCCGATTGCTTTGGATCCACCACGGCGCTTAGTACGGTGCTGGGCACAACGTGAGCACCTAACAGATTCCACCGCCCTTATCATCAGAAGGGGGAAGACGGACGTCAGAAACGAGGGCTCCGATCCCGGCTCTGCCACCTGTCCGCCGGGCGACCTCGGGCCGCTCGCTTGACTTCTCTGGGCCTCAGTCCCTCCTCTGTAAAACGGGGATCGAGACCGTGAGCCCCGCGCGGGTCGGGGATCGTATCCAACCCGACCGGCTCGTATCCACCCCGGCGCCTGGAACGGCCCTTGACGTCTAACGAGTGCTTGACGGGCACCGTCATTATCACGATCATCATCGTCGTCGTCGTCGTCGTCCGCGGTGGGATCTTGCCCCCCCGCAGCGTTCGGGCATCGCTTCGGGGCCGGACCCGGAAGGGACCCTACGTAATCGCTGGCAAACATCCCCGTGTCGAAACCGCGTTTCCAAAGAACGCGACCGGCTCCCGGGGCTCTGTATGTACCGAGACTGTTCGGAAGCAGATCGCGGCGAACGAATAAGACCGGCGCAGCATTAGTCGCACATTACCGGGGGGGGGGCAGGGAGAAATTCTAAAAAAGAGAGTACGAGCATTCAGGCATCGAAATTAACGTAATTAATATCTGCTCGGGGGCGATGGCGTAGAGGTCAGCGGGACAGCGTGGGGAGCAATCAACCGAAAGCAGTGGTTACCGTCACTAAATTTTAAAGGGTCTAACGTGCCACGTTACGAACGTCCTAACTCAGAAGTATTATTTTGAGCGCGGGTTTCGATCGATCCGGGGGAAGGAAGCACAGAGATCATTCGGCGAAATCACCCAGAGCTACTCCTCGCAGACCGCATCCGTCTCGGACGTCCCTACGGTGTTCCGTTAAGCGTCTACTACGCGCCGGACGCTATCGATCACCGGGGCGACTTCCGGCCCATCGGGTCGGACCCGGTCCGCGGCCCGCACGGGGGCTCGCGGCCTCGATCCCCATTTCACGGACGAGGCGACCGAGGCCCGGGGGAGTGAAGCGGACTTGCCCAAAGTCACCCCGCAGACAAGCGGCCGAGCCGGAAAAGAGGCCGGGGTCCCTCGGACTCCCGGCGCCGCGCTCCATCCACCGGGCCGCGCCGCCTCTCGACTACCTGTGTGGGGTTTAATGGAAACAGTGAGGTTCAGTCAACGTTTCGGAACTTTTTTTTTTTTTTTTTTTTAACCGACGCCCCGAGGGGCTCTCCGGCGGCCGGCTTTGAGGACTCTTCACGAATGGCCTAGAAATGAAAAGACAAATCCACCCGCAGATACTCGGTGGCAGGAATCCTCCCTCTCACCCAAGGGTACGGAAACATCAACGGAGAGCCCGCAAGCCCGCGACTTGACTGGAACCTCTCCACCGAGGAATCCGCACCCACACAAAGGGAAGAGGTCCACGTAGATAATAACGATAACCGCGGCACTCGTCCGACGCGCGCCACGGGGCCGAGAAGCGCGCCGAGCGCTGGGGTAGGTGAACGGGATAAGCGGATCCCGCTCGGGGCTCACGATCGAAGTGAGGAAGGGGAGCGGTTACTGATTGCCACGTAGCGACCGCCCGGACTCGGCGCGCGGCCCGCGGTGACCCTTCCCAAGCGCCCGGTACGGCGCTCCGCACACGGGAAGCGCTTCGGGGATCCGGCTGAAACTGAGAGCTCACCTCCTCCAGGAGGCCTTCCCAGACCGAGCCCTCCCTTCTCCCTCCCCTCCCCCCACTCCCTCCCTCTGCTCTTCCCCCTTCCCCTCCCCGCAGCGCTTAGCGCCTACTCGTGGATGATATTTATGGCCCTATTTATTCTGCTTAACGACGTGCACGGATCTACGAGGCCATCTGTCTCGATGACCCCGCCGCCAGACTACCTGTTCCGTTCCGTCGTCCGTCTCCCCCGCTTCGACCGCGAGCCCGCCGTCGGGCGGGGAGGGTCTCCGTCTGCCGCCGGATCGCCCGTCCCGAGCGCTGGGTCCGGCGCTCCGCGCCTAGTCGGCGCTCGGGAAATGCGACCGAATGAGTGAATCACCTTCTGAAGATCGCTCGGGGCCAAAATCGCACCAGCCCAAGGGAATCGACGCAGGACGTTCCGTTCCATTTAGCGCTCCTGCTTCAGTGGGCCGTTCATCCCCTCGATTCTATTTACCGCCGTCGTCCTCGTCCGTCCGTCTCCCCCGACCGGACCGTGGGCCCGTCGACGGGCGGGGACCGTCCCTGTCCGTCGCCGACCCGTCCGTTCCGAGCGCTCGGCGCGGCGCTCCGCGCACGGTAAGCGCCCAGTAAATACCACTGAACGAAGGAACGGACGGACGGACGGACCCCGGAGGTCACAGCCGGGGCTGCTGCTTCTCCCAGTGTACCGCGGCCCAACTCCAAAGACGCTGTCGCGCTTAAGGCGGGGCTCACCGAGCCCCATCTCACTCACAACTCCGTCGCGTTGCCCTTTCCGAGGTCCTCGGTGCGGGCTTCGGTACGCGGTAAGCGCTCGATGAACGCCGGTGACGGATCCATCTGCTTGAGTTCCGCAGCCGCCGCAGACTTCCGTCAACCGCCCCGACCGTCTCTGTCCCGGGCTTTCTTCATTCATTCGGTAGTATTTACCGAGCGCTGACCACGCGCACGGCACCGTACTGAGCGCTCGGAACGGACGATTCGGCAACGCAGAGAGACCGCCCCCGCCCGGTGACGGGCTCGCGGTCTAAACGGGGGAGACGGACGGCGGAGCGAAAGGGAAGGGAACGAAACGACGTCATCGGGGTAAACGGGCTCGAGGAGACAGACGCCTCATCGACGAGATAAACAGGGACGTGGATTCATTCGCTCACTCGATAGTTTTCACCGCGCGCTCGCTAGGTGCGGAGCACCGTACTGAGCGCTCGGAACGGACGATTCGGCATCGGAGAGAGACCGCCCCCGCACCGGCGACGGGCTCGCGGTCCGAACGACGGGCCCGCGAGCTCTCCCTTGCCCAGCCGAAACGGCTCCTCCTCTTTTCTCCGCCTGTGAAACTCTATTGCTCCTTTTCCCTGTTCAGTCCTCCCCCCCCCGTTTCATCCCCCCACTAAAGTCGCTCCGTCGGCCCCGTGTCCGTAAGGATGCCGTCGGTTTAACGCCGCGCTTTCGGACGGGGCCGGGCGAGGTAAACTCGAAACGGCGTTTTTCCACTTGAACGGTCTGGATTATCTTTTTTACGATACCTGCCGAGCGCCTCTTTACGCGCCAGGCCCCGTATCAAAACGAACTGGGCAAACAGGGGTGAATCGAGTCGGACACGGGGCCCGACCCAGACGGGGTTCCCGGCATCGAATCCCCACGCGACCGATGAGGGACCCGAGGCACGGGGAAGTGGAACGACCCGCCCGAGGTAACACGGCGGGCACGGGGCGGAGCCGGCACCCGAACCCGGGTCCTTCCGACCCCCGGGCCCGGGATCCGGTCACCGGGCTGCGCCGCCCGCTGCGCTTCCCGCGCCGCTTCTCCGGAGAGACCAGGAGAGCCGGGGGGGGGAGGATGAAACGGGGAGCACGTAGAACCGAACGGGGAGAACGGGAAACGTCTCAACGGCCCGTCGTTCCAGTGGTCGGAACCTGCCCTCGATGGGCGGGAGGAGGACTGCGGATTGGCCGCTGCTCTTTCCACAGCCAACCCAGAAAGCCAAAACGGCGGGAAGGTCTCCTGTAAAGACAGCGGAAGGATACGGAAGAAGGGTGACGGGACGAAGGTACCGACTCGTAAGCTCTCTCGCACAAAGGTCTACCGCGGGCTCCCGGCCGTTTCGAAATCCCGTCCTTCCGCCCAAGTCCCCCGTTCGGAGACTTCTCTCTCGTCTCTCGACGGCACCCGGCGGGCGCCTCCTCTGTGCCGGGCGCCGTACCGAGCGCCGGGGTAGATCCAAGCTAATCGGGTCGGACGCAGTCCACGCGCCGCCCGGGGCTCGCCGCCCTCACCCCCGTTCTCCAGACGAGGTAACCGAGGCCCGGAGAAGCGGAGCGATTCGCCCGAGGGCGGGCAGCGGCTAAGCGTCGCGGGCGCGGGTCCCAGGCCCCGCCCGCTGGCGACCGCGCGGCCGGGTCACCTCACTTCCCTTCGCCTCGGTTCCCTCGTCGGTCCAATGGGGATGAAGACCGGGAGGCCCGCGTGGGGCCACCCGACGACCCCGCATCTCCCCCAGCGCCTGGAACGGGGCTCCGCGCACGGCGGGCGCTCAACGGACACCGGCGTCATTAAGTGGCGGAGCCGGGGCCGGGATCGGAACCCCGGGGGCTTCTCTCCCGGGCCCACGCTCCTGCCACCTGGCCGCGCTCCTCCTCTCCCGGAAAGACCGAAAGGAGAACCAACGTCACCGGGCTGAACCCCACGGAGCGGCTGCAGGGTGGAGGACAGTCGGTCGGCGGGGCGATCCTGCCCGTCGAGCCCTTACCACGTGCGGAACGCCGCTCTCAGCACCTCCGCCCATTCGGCAGTCGACGGCATTTATCGAGCGCCCGCTACGTGCAGAGCACCGGGCCGAGCGCTCGGACCGGACGGGTCGGCGACGGACGGAGACGGTCCCCCGCCCTCCGACGGGCCCCGCGGTCCGATCGGGGGAGACGGACGGACGGGGACGGCGGCGGCGGGCAGAGTCGGGGGGGAAGAACGTCCCGTGAAAACGGCGGGCGACTCAACGGGATCGAGGCGACGTACGTCTCGTTAACAAAGCGGGTAGGGCGATGACAAGATAAACAGGGCAACGGACGGAGAGAGAGATAAACGGTAACGGCTAAACGAACCAACAGGACGCTGCAACAGAGACGTCCCCCGCCCGCAGCCAGCTTACGGTCTAGGGGAGTCTACGGGCCGGATGACAGCCTTCTGTCCTCCCCACTCACCCGACAGCATTTATCGAGCGCTTGCTACGGGCGGAGCACCGTACTAAGCGCCTGGAACGGACGAACCGGTAACGGACAGAGACGGTCCCCGCCCGACGACGGGCCCACGGTCCGAGCGGGGGAGAGGTCCGGAGCGTTCCGTACGGCGCTTAAGGAACGCCACCATCACCGCTGCTAGAAGCGCGATGCAGGGGAGGGAGAGCAACTCACACGCCGGGAAACCCGCCGTCCCGCAGCGGTGACCTCTGGCTCTCCTCCTCCCGGCTTCCGCCGACGGATAAAGGACGCAGACGTTTCACTTCCCGCCTCGCTTCCGCGGCCCAGAGAAATCGGGGCTCGAAGCCGACGAGCGGGCCGGAGAACGACCCCCGTCCGTTCGCCGCCGGGCGAGGTAGCGAAACGAGGGAGGGCCCGTGGGCGGGGGCATCTGCGGGCTCCCCGGTCGGAGGCCGGGCGCAGGGGTGGAACGGGTGCGTGGTCCCCGGACACGCCGGGAGAGGAGGCGGGCCGCCGCCGACCCCGCCGAAACCGGACGTAAACACCCTGAACACCCCTGGAGATCCCCGGGAGGGCCCCTCTAACGATAACGACCACGTCGGTATCCGTTAAGCGCTCACTGTGCGCCGGGCGCCGTCCTAAGCGCCGGGGTAGGCGTGGGCGAGTCGGGTCGCCCCACGTGGGGCTCACGGTCTTCGTCCCCGTTTTCCAGACGAGGTGACCGAGGCGCCGGGAAGTCAGGCGACTCGCCCCAAGTCCCACGGCCGACGAGCGGCCGAGCCGGGACCCGAAGCCAGGACCTCCGACTCCCAAGCCCGTGTTCTTCCCACCGAGCCGCCCCGCTTCCCCGCCGGCCCCCACGGGGCTCCCGGGAGGGCCTCGGCCAAGAGCTGGGGGGGCATCAGGAAGGCGCTGACCCCCGGCGATCTCTGGGGAAGAAGGAAATAACGCTGGCATCTGTCCGGCGCTTACTAGGTGCGGAGCACCGTCCTAAGCCAAGCGCTGGGGGGGATACGAGGTGATCGGGTGGTCCCTCGTGGGCTGGCGGTCATCATCCCCGTTCCCCGGATGAGGCCGCCGAGGCCCGGAGAAGCGAAGCGACTCGCCCGCGGTCGCGCAGCAGACGAGCGGCCGAGCCGGGAGTCGAACCCGCCACCTCTGACTCCCCAGCCCGCGCTCTTTCCGCCGAGCCCCGCTGCTTCTCGTCCCGTTAGGGCGACCGCCTCTCTTCAGCTTCAGGGACCTCAGCTCCCGATCTCGCATCGTCTTCCACCAACGCCCACTTCCGCTCTATCTATTCTGTACGATTCTGTTTATTCTATACGACTCCGTTGATCCCATACGATTCCGCCTACCGCCACGGCCGCCGTCCCCGTCCGTCCGCCTCCCCCGATCGGACCGCGGGCCCGTCGGAGGGCGGGGACCGTCTCCGTCCGTCGCCGACCCGTCCGTTCCGAGCGCTCGGTCCGGCGCTCTGCCCGTAGTAGGCGCTCGGTAAGTACCGGCGTGCGAACGAACGGATTCTAGACGAGCCAAAGCGGTCCGGGGCGACGGCTGGTTTCCCGACTCCGTCCGAGGGAGGCACCTCGGGTTGGATCGCGGTCGAACCCGACCGCCGGGCGGAGGGCCGCCCGGAGAGCGGCGACGGACGGAATTCGCCCGACCCTCCAGGGTGCGCGTCCCGTCGCGGACGCCCCGGGGGCGGCCCACGGGGACTCGTTTATCGTCCCGATACGGTTCCTTTCGAATCAGCCCCGGCCGGGATAGCTCGTTAGGCTCGTTGGGTTCGGCGGATCTCTTCAACGCGGGAGTACGCGCTCCGCCGACCGCTCCGCTCCTCGATCTCCGAATTCACGTCTCCGTCTCGGGGGGGGGGGGGGGCCGACACGGACCCAAGACCGACGAGCCGCTCAACCGCTCGCCCGCGTCCTTCTCCTCCGCGAAGAGGCCGACGTCGAAAGGTCGAGCGGCTTCCGAGAGGAGGACGGGGAAGCGGCGCGGCGGAAAGAGCCCGGGCTCGGGGGTCCGAGGTCACGGGTTCGGGTCCCGGCCCCGCCGCCCGGCAGCCGCGCGACCGCGGGCGACCCCGGGCCCCGGTCACCTCATCGGCCGGGCGGCGATTAACACCGCGAGCCTCGCGCGGGGCTGCCCGGGGACCCCCGCATCTCCCCCGGCGCTCGGAACGGTGCTCCGCGCAGAGTGAGCGCTTAACGGGCGCCGGCGGCGGACGGAGCCCGGGGCCGGGCGTCGGCGGGACCCGGCTTCTGACTCTGGCTCTGCCACCCGCCCGCTGCGTGGCCCCGGGCAAGCCGTTTCAAGTCCCCCGCGCCTCGGGCGCCTCGTCCGGAAAACGGGGATCGAGACCGCGGGCGCCAGGCGGCGCGGGGACCGGGCCGGGTCCGGTCGACCCGGACCCGCCCCGGCGCTCGGAACGGCGCCTGACCCACCGTCGGCGCTCGGCGGACGCCGTCGCTAACGTCACCATCGCCGCCGAGATCTCCCCTGAAGCCAGAGACCTGCGCTCGGCAGAGACGGGCTGCCGCTCCGCGACTACGGGCGCCCCCCGTCGCTCAATCGCCGCTATCCGTCGGGCGCCTACTCTGAGCGGACTACAGCGCGAGAGGGTCGGCGGGCGCGTCCCCCGCCCGCGACGGGTTTACCGTCCAGAGGGGGAAACGGACGCCCGAGCGGCGCGGCGCGGCGGAGGGAGCCCGGGCTTCGGAGTCGGGGGTCGCGGGTTCGACTCCCCGCTCCGCCCCTCGTCGGCCGCGTGACCGCGGGCGGGTCCCTCGGCTCCCCCGGGCCTCGGTCGCCTCATCCGGAAGACGGGGGTCGGCCGTGAGCCTCACGCGGGACGGCCCCGTGCTCATCCGTCCAACGGGGGTCGAGGCCGCGAGCCCCACGTGGGACGGCCCGACCGCCTCGCGTCCCGCCCCCGGCGCCCGGGACGGCGCTCAGCCGACGCCACCGTCACTTACCGTCGTCGTCGCCCGCCACCATCTCCCCTCCCCTTAATCTCTTGTAACCATCGTTTCCCCAGCGGTCGAGCCTTCCGTACTCTCCCGGGTGTCGAGCGCGGCGGCCGGCCCCCGGCGGGCGCTCGGCGCCCGCCGCCGGTCGACCGACCTCCGGTGACGCGCTCCCGCGGGCGGAACCGTCTCCCGCTTCCTAACGTCCGGGCTGGAGACCGGGGCCTTCAGTTGCGAAGGAATTCCGCCCTCCGGGCATTTCGCCATCCGGTAACGCACGGACAGACAGAGATCTGAGAGTGATAACGGCGTCGGCATCCGCCGAGCGCTCCCCCGGGGTCGCCGGGTCGTCCGTTTCACGGACGGGGGAACCGAGGCCCAGAGGAGCGAGGCGACTCGCCCGCAGCCGCCCGGCGGCCGGGCGGCGGAGCCGGGATTCGGACCCGTGACCCCCGACTCCCCGGGCCGGGCTCCTGCCACCGAGCCGCGCCCGGGATCGCCGGAACGGCCTGGCGGGAAGAGCCCGGGCCCGGGGGCCGGAGGACCCGGGCTGTAACGGCGGCCCTCCCGCCGTCCCGCTGCGTGACACACTCCTCCGGGCCTCGGTTCCCTCATCCGCGGGACGGGGATTCGAAACCTGCCCTCCGTTTGATTCGAAACCTGCCCCGCCGTTTGCCTCGACTGCAAAACGGAGGTGCGGCCCTTCGGGCCGCATCCCCGAGTCCCCCCACGGGGGGAGGCGCCCGCCGCCGCCAGCTTCCGACCGACCCGCGCCGCGGAGGCAGGCGCCCGGAGGGCCGACGCCCGGAACCAGTCAAGAACTGAACGAGCAACGAAGACGGAACCCGCTGCGCACTAGGCGCCGAGCACCGTTCCGAGCGCTGGAACGGATGGAAGGTCGTCGGGGCGTCCCAGGTGGGGCTCGCCGTCCTCCTCCCCGTTTTCCGGACGAGGGAACGGGCCCAGAGGAGTGAGGTGACTTCCCCGAGGTCACACGGCCGACAGAGCAGCTTCGCTTCCAACTCCGGGGGCTCGCTCCCCTTAGGTCCCCCCGCGCCAACGCCGAACCGAATACGTACCTCCGTGGGGGCTCCGGGGAATCCGGCGGAAGGGACGAGGGGCAGCGCGGCTCAGCGGCGAGAGCCCGGGCCTGGGAGTCAGAGGCCGCGGGCTCGAATCCCGGCTCCGCCGCTCGGCAGCGGGGTGACCGTGGGCGAGCGACCTCGCTCCCCTGCGCCTCAGTTCCCTCATCTGTAGAACGGCGATGAAGACCGCGAGCCTCACGCGGGACGGCCCGGCGATCCCGAATCTCCCCCCAGCGCTCGGAAGAGCGCTCCGCACACGGGAAGCGCCTAACAAAAACCGACGTCACCGTTGTCGCCGACGCATCCCCTTCCGCTTTTCCCACGCCGACCTTGTTAACGACGGCCCGCCTTCATTTGACACGGGGCCTTCTCGTGAATTCTCTCGCCGTCACGACGGGGGCGCCGAGCCCGGCACCGGGCGCGTGAGCAGATACGGGAAGATCGGATGGGACACCGTCTCCGCGGGGCTCTCGGTCTGGGAGGAGGGAGGCCGGGCATCGGCCCCGTTCCACGGGTAAGGAAAGCGGGGCACGGAGAGGCTAAGTGTCTTGCCCAAGGCCACGGCAGCAGGCGGGTGGGCCGGTGGGATGAGAATCTAGGTCTCCCGTCTCCCGGCCCGCCGCTCCTTCCGTCAGGCCGCACCGCTGCTCAGGGCATCCCCCGATGGACGGGGAGGGGGCCGTTTCCGCTTTCGGGCGAAAGGGACGGCGGCTCAGGGGGTTCGGGTGACTCGTCCGGGAGCACGGCAGGCCGGGAGAACCGCCGGAACCCAGATCCGCCGGCGGCCGGCCCCGCGCGCTCCGAGGGCCCGCGACACGGACCCTCCGCCTCCGTCACGACCCCCGCCGGCCTGCGGCTCCTCCGCCACACGCGGACGCTCATTTAATCGGCTCGGGATTCGCGCCGGGGCTGGTTCCGCTTACGGGAACAGAAGCCGGGGCGAGCGGGGCGGCCTAGCGGGAAAGGGCCCGGGCCCGGAGGTTAGAGGTCTCCGTTCTGATCCGGGCCCGGCCGAGTCGCTCCGCTCGTCTACGCCTCTCTTTCCTCACTCGTAAAAGGGGGATCCGAAACCTCACCTCTCTCCTGCTCGGCGAGCCCCACGTGGACGGGGGCCGCGTCCGGCCCGGTCGACCTGCGTCCACCCAAGCATTCACGGCAGCGCCTGCCGCGTAGGGGGCGCGTCACACGATCGACGACGACGAATACATCCTAACGGGCTTAATCGAGCAGCTGAACTTCTCAAGCCGAAGCCCGCCACCCGGCCGGAACCGTCTGCTCCGATCCCGGCTCTGACCCGGCATTCGGGGTCCTCGAAGAACGACGCGGCCGTTCTCTCGGCGTTCACTTCTGCCGACGAACTAGCGTTTTCGGTCATCTGGAAATAATTAACACGCGGGAAGCTCCGGCACCGCGGACCTCCTCCGGATGGGCGGGCGGGCGGGCGGGGTTTTCCGCAGGTCCGGCCCGCTGCCTGCTTATCGCGGCTTCCTACCTCCACTGGGGTTTCTGCCCCAGGCTCTTAAACCACCTATTGTTTCTTTAAAACCTTCATTGCCGGAGAGTCCTTTTAAAGAGCCCCGGCTACCCTTCCGACGAAACGTCCTCTGTCTTCTTCCCCGTGCATCGCGGGTCTGTCTGGAGAAGTCTTACCCCCGAATTCATTTCGAAAAACACCGAGTTCTCACAGCACTGCCAGTTCGTCGGAAGAGGTCTTCCTCGTACGCCGTGTCCCCACCCTACGCTTCATCTCCTTCACGACTGCTCCGCTACCGGGAGCCTCCGAGCGCCCGCGTTCCCGCCCGCCGTGACGCCGTACGCAGGTGAACGATTCGAGGCGATAAACCCGACGACCGCAGACGCTCTTTCTTCCAACGAGACCGCGCGTGGCGTAACCGCGCGTGCCAACCGTGCGTCCGCCGCCCTCGGGTGCACGGAAGGAAGGCCAGCTTTAAAGGTGAGGAAGGTCACCGGAGGCAACTTCCGCAGAGGAGCTCTCGGTCTTCCGCGCGACACCTGGGTCACGCGGTTCTACGAGTCGGACGGAAACCGGAAGAAAAATGAACGGCAGACGAGTGCCGTCGTATCTCTTCCCGGGGCGAAGGCCGAAAATACTCGGAGTAAAAAGGCCCGGAGGCGTACACTGCATATTCGGTTCTCGGACGACACGGTCAGCTTGCCGGCCACCCTCGGGTTTCCCGATTCGGTCAGGCTGCGGTGAGCCGTGTCCTGGGGAGACTTACCGTCGCTCCCCTGCTCTTCTCCGGTCCTTCCGTCCTCCCGCCCCCTCTTCGACTCGGCCATCTCTCCCGGAGGTATCCGAAGGGATCGCCCACCTCTTCTCCAATTCCGCCCCCGCCCCCCGCCCCCCCAACCCCGTCCCCCTCCCCTCCTCGCCTCCCCGACCACCCTCTTCAACTTTCCACTCTCCAGTGGCCTCCTCCCCACCGCTTTCGAACACGCTCGCGTCTCCTCCCTCTCAAGATGAAAACCGACCCACACCTCCCTTGGCCCCAGGGCTCCTTCCAACCACTGCTCTCCAAACTCCTCTCTCCACACCCGCTGCCTCCCCCTCCTCTCCGCCGACTCTCTCCCGGACCCGCTCCGATCGGGCTCCCTTCCACCCTATCCGCTCGTCGGGGACCGCCCCCTCCGAGGAGACCACCGATCCCCTCCTTGCCACATCCAACGGCCTCCACTCCGTCCTCACCCTCCTTGACCTCTCGGCCGCCTTCCGCACCGCCGACCGCCCCCTTCCCCGGGTACGGGGTCGGCAGACCCGCTCCCCGCCCCCGACGGGCCTGCGGTCGGGAGGGGGAGAGAGACACCGGTAAGCGAATGACTGACGATAAACGATGAATCGGTGTCTGTCTCCCCCTCTGGACGACAAGCTCTCTGTGGGCGGGGAACACGACGCCGAGGAGGGGCGACGACGACGTCGGTATTTCCGAAGCGCTCACCACGCGCGGAGCACCGTTCCGAGCGCCGGGGTGGACGCGGGGCCACCGGGTCGGCCCGCGTGGGGCTCGCGGCCGTCACCCCCATTTGACGGATGAGGGAACCGAGGCCCCGAGAAGCGAGGTGACTCGCCCACGGTCAGGCGGCTGGCGGATCCCGGATTCGAACCCCCGAGCCCGGGCTCTCCCCACTGAGCCACGCCGCTTCTCTGCCCCGCTCTACAGACGCCCGCGGGCTGTGAAGATGAGCCCGGGGTGTCCAGGAGCGGTGACCACAGCGATCATCCGACGCGCTCCCTCACCACCTCTGGGGAACCATTCTAGCCCTTCAAATCGGAACCGGCGAGCGAACGAGTCCGGCCGAAATCCGCCAACCGATCCCCCGCCCCCATCGTCACAAAAGAGGCCGACGGACACGGGAGGAGGAAGGAAGGACGTGAAAGACGAACGATGAATCGGAGCAGAACGAATACGAAAACTCCATCTGCATTTAACTCCGATCAGTTTCTAAATGGAAAAAAAGGTCAGAGGCCGTAGGCCTTCGTCATCTCCAGTTACTACGAGGCATCTGTCACACGGTTGATCTCAAGAGACCAGCGCGGGTTTCCCACGAGGCAGCGTGACGATATCACCTACGAAAATGTATCTTTAAATCACGTGTTATAGACGACCCATTTACGTTACAGGCCGTCTCCCCGTCCGGACCGGAAGCTTCTCACTGGAGGGAACGTTTTCCTTAATTCTGCTGCATCGCACTCCCCCAGGCGCTTGGCCCGCTAAGTAGGAAAATAAGCCCCAAGTAAGCGCTCAATAAATACCACCGATCTGATCGAATACACGCACCCCGGAGGTCGTGGATCCCGAAGCACGCGAGATGAGACCTCGCCCAACGCAGCCCTCCCGCGAACGACTGCCATCTTCCAAACGCGAGGGGCCGGAAAACACGGCGGGCTCGGCCCCCGAAAGAACACACGATTATTAAGGGATTTATCGACCGCTTACTTTGTGCCCAACACTGTGATGAAACGCTGGGGGGGATGCCGCCATATCCCAGGGTTCTTAACCGGTTCCACGAAGAGGAAGAAGAACGTTGGCGTCCGTTGAGCGCCCACTCTGTGCGGGGCACCCGCTCTAGGCGCCGGGGTAGATACGGGTCACCGGGTCGTCCCCCGGGGAGGCTCGCAGTCGACCCCCATCTGGCAGATGAGGGAACCGAGGCACGGAGAAGCGAAGCGACTGGCCCACGGCCCCACGGCCTCCGACTCCGAAGCCCGGGCTCTCTGCGCCGAGCCACGCCGCCAATCGCTATCAGGCGGAAGGGCAGGGAGCCAAGGATCCAAGATCTTCAACGGCGGCCCACTCCTCTCTCCCCATCGAGGACAAATTCCCAAGCACCGGCTTTCCGGCCTCCGGAAAGCTCTCTTCCCCCTACTCACCCAGTTGACCTTCCCGCCGAACCCCAGCTCGCACCCCCCGCTCCCCTCTGCCAACCTCACCGCGCCTCTGAACGTCGGCGGCAGGATTCTCGATCAAGCTATCTTTTCCTCCAGTTTTACGATTCGAGGGGCGCGGTGATGAGAACGCCGCACGGTTTCAAGGACTCCCTTGTGATCGGTAACCACGCTCTGCTCCCGTCACTGGGCGGGGACGATGGTCTCTACCGTACACTGCAAGCGCCTAGTCCAGCGCTCTGCACGTAGCAGCCGCTCGACAGATACGACCGAACCAACGAATTCGCTGAGGGGTCCGGGGCAGATGTGTCGACAGCGGTGACCGGCCTCGACGCCGCTCTCGTCCGAAGATGCTTTTGCTGGATTTAACCGGCAGAGAACGCCCTCCGGCGGGGAGGCGCGGGGCCCGACGATCGGGGGACCGGGGTTCGAACCCCAGCTCCTCCGCTCGCCCCCGGGTGACCTCGGGCAGGTCACTTGGCTGTGCCCCGATTTCCCGGTCAATAAAATCGGGATCCGATACCCATTCCGCCCCTCGCTCTGACTGCGACCTCGGCGTGGGACGGAAACCGCCCGCCCGATCGTCTCGACTCTGAAGCAGGATTTAATACGGGGCTCGGCGTAAATGCCGTCGTTACCGTCAGTGACGACGATGATGACGACCTAATAAATAAATCAGGCAAAGTGAAGGTGGAAACGGATGACGCGATGGATCCATCGTTCCGTCGACCGACGGGGGTCACCGAGCCACGGTCGCCGCCGGAACGCCACCCCCCGGCGTAGACGACACGACCGTCCCCTCGAGGGGTTTACGAGAGAGTGGCGGGAGAGGGACGCCTAAATGCGGAGACAGGCGGAAGGACGGAAGAGGAGAAACGCAGGGATCGGCGCTTCCGCCGCGGGGGACGCGAGAGAGCATCGACGGCATTCAATGACGATGCCGACGCCGGCATCCGTTCAACGCTCGCTACGCGCCGAGCACCGTCCTAAGCGCCGGGGGAGACGGAGGGCCGCCGGGTCGTCCCACGTGAGGCTCACGGTCTTCATCCCCATTTTCCAGACGAGGTCGCCGAGGGCCGGGGGAGCGAGGCGACCCGCCCGCGGGTCACGCAGCTGCCGAGTGGCAGGGCCGGCAATCGAAGCCGTGACCTCTGACTCCCAGGCCCGGGCTCCTTCCGCTGAGCCACGCTGCTTCTCGATGAGGGTATCCGTTAAGCGCCCACCACGCGCCAAGCGCTCTCCCAGACGCAAGGTCGGCCCACGTGGGGCTCGCGGCGTGGCTCAGTGGGAAGAGCACGGGCTTTGGAGTCAGAGTTCATGGGTTCGAATCCCGGCTCGGCCGCCTGTCAGCTGTGTGACTTTGGGCGAGTCACTTAACTTCTCTGTGCCTCAGTTCCCTCGTCTGTAAAATGGGGATGAAGACTGGGAGCCCCACGTGGGACGGCCCGATTCCCCCGTGTCTACCCCAGCGCTTAGAACAGTGCCCGGCACATAGTGAGCGCTTAACAAATACCAACATCATCATCCCCGTTCTCCAGATGAGGTCGCCGAGGCCCGGAGAAGCGGAAGCGGCCTGCCCGAAGTCACCCGGCTGACGAGGGGCGGGGCCGGGACCAGAACCCACGACCTCCGCCTCCCGAGCCCGGGCTCCTTCCGCTTCCCGGGTGCAGAGCGCCGGGCTGAGCGGACGGGAGAGTACGACGCGGCCGAGCGGGCGGACACGTCCCCCACCCCCCGGCCCGCGGCGACACGCACGTTCGCGCCACAGACGGCGGGGGACACCCCGGGGCCTAGGCGCGGAGGTTCTGAAGAAGCGGTCGGGAAGATACCCGTCGGGGGGTATTTACCGAGCGCCTCCCGTGGACTGACGACCCTCCGTCCGCGGATAGCAGCGGACGGAGAGGCGGCGCGGCCCAGCGGAGGGAGCCCGGGCTTCGGAGTCGGGGGTCACGGGTTCGAATCCCGGCCCCGCCGCTCGTCGGCCGGGCGACCGCGGGCGGGTGGCTCAACGGCTCCGGGCCTCGGCCGTCCGTAAAACGGCGACGGAGACCGGGACGGAGCCCCGCGTGGGACGACCCGACTCCCCCGCGGCTCCCCCGGCGCTCAGAGCGGTGCTCGGCACACGGCGGGCGCTTAACAAATGACCAACGTTACCATTAACCATCCTCGGCGCCCGGAAGAGTACGAAACGGAAGACGGCCAGTAAGGCGCGATCCCGGGCCCCCGGGGCACCTCCGCTCTCCATTTAGAAACCCATCAGGGAAGGACCTCTCGGAGGGAAGTCCATTTCGAAAGGACTCCGAAGACGGGGAGGGCGGGCTTCCGTTGGGCTCGGGGGGGGGGGGGGGGGGAAGAAGGTTCCAGGCCAGGGGAAATCACAGTGACGACGGTAACGACAACGCAGGCATCCGCTGAGCGCCTACTATGTGCCGAGCGCTGTCCGAAGGGCCGGGACGGGCAGGGGTCCGACTGCCGATATCCATCGGGCGCCATCGTCGAGCGCCCGCCCCCCCCCCCTCCCCCCCCCCCGGGCACGGAAGCACGGGATGGCACCACGTGAACAGAGTCGGGAGACGCGCTCCTCGATCCTACCCGTCGCCATTTGCCGCCGCCGTTCCCGTCCGTCCGTCTCCCCCAGTTAGTACCGTCGGCATCATCCGTCGGGCGCCTAACTACGCGCGGAGCGCCGTGCTGAGCGCCGGGGGAGATACCGGGGGACGGGGCCGTCCCCCGCGAGGCTCGCGGTCGATCCCCGTTTGACAGACGAGGTGACCGAGGCTCAGAGAAGGGAAGCGACTCGCCCACGGTCACCCAGCTGACGGGCGGCAGGGCCGGGAGTCGAACCCACGACCGCCGACTCCCGGGCCCGGGCTCCTCCTACTGAGCCACGCTGCTTCCCCCGCCGCCCGATGAGACCGTGAGCCCGTCGGAGGGCAGGGACCGCGTCCCTGTCTGTCACCGACTGGTCCATTCCAAGCGCTCAGTACGGCGCTCTGCACACAGCGCGCGCTCCGTAGACGCTATCGAGCGAATGAGCTCCCCGCCCACGAGAAGCCCAGAGTCTAAAGGGTGAACGCCCGTTTTCGGGAGAGCCGCGCATCTCCTTTTCCATCCGTTTAAACTTCAATCAGAAATTCCAAGTAGCCATTTTAGTGACAGCGGTTTGAAGGCAACGAGAGAGAGCGGGGATTCCAGGGCGCAGAGTGAAACTGCTCGAGAAGCAGCGCGGCGCAGCGGAAAGAGCCCGGGCTCGGGAGTCGGAGGTCACGGGTTGGAATCCCAGCTCGGCCGCCTGTCGGCCGAGCGCCCGCGGGCGAGTCCCCTCGCTTCTCCGCGCCTCGGTGACCTCACCTGGAAAACGGGGACGAGGACCGGGAGCCTCACGTGGGCCGACCCGACGACCCCCCCGTGTCTCCCCCGGCGCTTAGAACGGCGCGCCGCGCGCAGTGGGCGCCTAGCAGATTGCCGACGTCATGATTATCGCTGAATAGCCCACAGATAGGCACGTAAGTGCCGGGACATCGTTCGTTCGGTAGCGCTTACTGAGCGCCTCCTACGCGCGGAGCACCGTACCGAGCGCTCGGAACGTACAGGTCGGCAACAGGCAGAGACGGTCCCTGCCGTCCGACGGGCTCACGGTCCGATCGGACTGTAACGTTCCCTTACCGGACCCGTTACTTAACTGCCCGGCGTCAGAGACGTCCCGCTAAAAGCAGAAACCTTGAAAACGCTCTCGGCTTTCAGACCTCCATATCGCGGGGCAGGGTCGCTGCCGGAGCGGAGGAGAAAGGTGCGGCTTCCGAGTGACGGACCGCACGGGTGACCAGGCGGGTTAGTGAACGGACCGCGTGTTGTCACGGTGAAAAAGCATCCTACTCCGAGACAACACCTCGCGGACTCGAACGGACCGTCGCCGACGGGGTACTTCGCCGCGCGGCACGGCGAGAAACGATCCGATCCAGATCATAATTTTAAAGGCTCTCTCCCCGTTCGAAGCCCACGGTTGCCCAGCTACAAATCTGAACGCGATCGGGGGGGGGTAAGGCGCTAAAACAATTCCCCGTATTCGCCCTTCCCTTGCCCGTTTTCCGCAGTGATGACGACGGCGTTGGTATCCGTCGAGCGCCCGCTCCGCGCAGGGCACCGTTCTAGGCGCCGGGGGAGACACGGGGTCGTCGGGCCGTCCCCCGTGAGGCTCACGGTTTCAATCGCCATTTTTACGGATGGGGTGAGCGAGGCCCGGAGAAGCGAAGCGGCTCGCCCGCGGTCACACGGCTTGACGGGCGGCGGGGCCGGGACCGGGACCCGCGACCCCCGACTCCGAAGCCCGGGCCCTTTCCGCCGCGCCGCGCCGCTTCCCCAGGAGAGTGCCGCGCGTCTCCTCTCCCATCCGTTTAAACTCCGGTCGGAAACCGAAATCGGACCTTTTCAGTAACGGCGACTTCGAGGCGACGGGAGGGAGCGGGGATTCCGGAGCGCCGACCGAAAGCGGAGGGCCAACGGCGTCTCCCTGATCCTCCCTACTTGGGAGACAGGGGAAAACAATCCAACGTAGCCGGCGTACAGACGGGTGCCCCCTGGGGGTTCGGCATCCCCGGCCCCAACGGGAGCACGAGACGACCGCCTTCCCGTCGACGCCGAGGGGCGCCGCGGCCTAGCGGAGAAACCAGGACGGGCCCGGGATTCGGGGGGACCCGGGTTCCGCTCCGCCGCCCGCCGCGTGACCTCGGGCGAGCGGCTTAACTTCTCCGGGTCCCGATTTTCCCTCGCGCGAAACGCGAAGCCGGGTGACCGTTCTCCCTCCTCTTAGACCGCGAGCCCCGGGTGGGGTAGGGACCGCGTCTAGATCCGATCGCACCGTATCTAACCCAGAGCGCGGCACCGTGCTCGGCCCCCGGCAGGCACCTAACTGCCAAAATCACGTCCACCGTCCTTCCGAGCCAACTAGGCCGAGATCGTCGAATTACACGAGCATTACACGACTCGAGAAGACGCGCCCCTCCCAGCGCGGCGCCCTCTCCCATTCCCGTTCGGAGAAGCGGCGTGGCTCAGCGGCGAGAGCCCGGGCTTGGGGGGTCAGAGGTCACGGGTTCGAAGCCCGGCCCCGCCACCTGCTTCTCTGGGCCTCAGCCGCCTCATCTGGAAGACGGGGGTGAAGGCCGTGAGCCCCCCGTGGGACGACCCGATCCCGCCCCCGCCCCCCCCCCCCCCGTCTCCCCCAGCGCTCGGAACGGTGCCCCGCACAAAGTAAGCGCTCAACAAATACCGACATTACTATTATTATCCTTCAATACCGTTGGATGGATGGATGAATGAATGAATGAATGAAGGTAAGAGTCTAACGGGGGAGAGGGACGTGAGAAATCAACGGCAGACAGGGGAAGCAGCAGCGTTTAAAGATACGTCCCCGTCCGCTGGGTGACCTCGGACGAGTCACTTCGCTTCTCCGCGCCCCATCCGTAAAACGGGGATGGACACCGTGAGCCCCGCGTGGGACAACCCGATGGCCCTGTATCTCCCCCAGCGCTCAGAACGGTGCCTGGCACGTAGTAAGCGCTTAACAGATGCCACTGTTATTATTATTATTATTATATGTTCAGAAGTGCCGTGGGCTCGGGGGGCGGGGGGGGGGGCTGGAAACGAGAATCACAGAGCTTAAGAGGTCAGACGCTTAAACGCATCTGGCTGGCCCGGAAGTCCCCCCACTTTCACGTCTGACAGACCGCCTCCCTTCCCAGCTTCGAAGCCCTCCTACGCTCTCGGATCTGTACCTCTTAAGCGCTCGATAGGCGCCCCGCCCCCGTAACGCTTAAGCCACGTCAGTAATAGTAACGACCGTTGGCATCTGTTAAGCGCTTACCGCGTGCCAGGCGGCGTTCTGAGCGCCGGGGAGGATACAAGGTGATCGGGTTGCCCCCCCGTGGGGCTCACCGTCTTAATCCCCACCGTCCGGATGAGGTAACTGAGGCCCCGAGAAGTGAAGACAAGCGGCGGAGCCGCGATCCGGGCCCATGACCTCTGACTCCCCGGCCCGGGCCCCTTCCACCGAGGCACTCTTCCACTTCCCCGTCTGTAATTCGTTTTATTATCTACCCGTCTAAGCTCCTCGCGGGCAGGAATGGTGTCTACCAACTCTACCGGACCGTCCGTCCGTCCGCCCCCCCCCCCCCCCGCCGCCCCAAGGGGTTAGCACGGAACTCTGCACGCGGTAAGACCTCGGTAAATCCCACCGACCGATGGACCGAACTCGTCCATCCGTCTGTTCCGAGCAATTCGCCGAGCCTCCAAGGCCACCTCAAGACGGTACGGCCGGACGTCAACGGGGCTTCGCCCGAACTCCCGCGCATCGCGTTAATGTCCTCGGGATTCTTCATGCGATCCCACGGTAGAGATATTCACCTATTATATTACAGACGATCCCCTCTGATCCCACGGTGCTTTATCTTCCCACGAAAGAAAGATCTGTGCTCTCCGGAGAACATCTCACACGTTGAAACCCTAGACGCCGCACCGCCTCGGTCTTCCTTCTTTTCCCCCGGCAACGCGCCGGGCCTAAAATACACCCGAGCCGCTTGCCCCTGCAAACGCCAAAATTCACACCGTGGCTCGCCGGGCGACGGGGACGGACCCCCACCCGACCGTCCGGACCGGTCCCATCCGATCCGCGAGGCGCACCACCCGTTCCGTCCCATCCGAAACCGGATTCCTCTCAAAGGTTGCCTTACGGATCACGCCCGGTCTGAGTCGAGACGGCGCCCCGCCTAAACCCTGGAGAATCTTTCGGGGACCGGAGCAGGCGGGAGGAGGGGGGGACATCCCGGAGAGACTAGCGAGGCGACGTACGTTTTACGTTCCGTGCAGCCCTCCGTACGTCGAGCTAAAAATAAGCCCGGAACGTGAAACGTTGACTGCGACTGAAAAAAGACATCGGAGTACGTCGGTGTACTGAGAGAAGTCTGAGAGGAGCGTCTTGAACCTGCTTCTCTTCTGCATATTTAACAGCGCGTACGTCGTCTTCGGGAGAACTGAGCCGACAGCGAGGGAGGGGACCCCGCGGTGACCGCGGGCGCGTGCCGAAACGAACGGCCGCGTCGGAACGGTCGCGGGCGGACCGCCCCCGGAAGACGCCGCCGTCGGCGAGTTCTTCTCCCCGCCACGGCGACGACGGCCGAGGAGATCCAAGTGAGACCCACGTCCATTCCGAGTTGTGAGTGCGGAAAATCGCCACCCTTCAGCGGGGGATCCCTTGAGCTCCTCCTCTGCGTTCGGCCCCGGGTTAAGCACTTGGGAGAGGACGGTACGACAGGGTGGGCGGAGGCGATTCCCGTCTGCGAGGAGCCTGTTCGTTCGTTCGACGGGATTTATCCAGCGCCCGCTACGTGCGGAGCACCGGACTGAGCGCTCGGGATGGACGATTCGGCGACGGGCCGACGGCCTGACCGGGGGAGGAACGGTGGAGAGGGAAAGGAGAGCGTGGGAGAGCTTACGTTGCGAGGGGCGGGCGGGCGGACAACAGAGTGGCCGCTCCCGCCGCTCGCGACGTCGGTCGCCGCCTGTCCCTTAGAATCCCAATCTTCCGAAAGCTTTGCTCAGACAGAGGGGACTCTCCCGACTCCACCCGGCGCCGGTCTGTCTGCGGCGCTCAGCCTCCCACGGTCGGTTCCTCGACTGCACCGCTTGGAACCGCGCCTCCTCGCCGTTCAGGCGGGCGGTGAGACGCGGAGGACCCTGAAACCGAAAGGGCCGCTGGGCGACTACCCGGGTAGCCTGCTGTCGTCCCCTCCTCTTGCGTGTCCGTCCCCCCGCTGCCATTTGACGTGTTAAACCCCGGTCCCGCCGTCTTTTACGGAACGCCGCCGTCCTTCCACGGGACCCGAATGTTACGAATCTCCCTAAAACGCCGACGCTCACCACCGTCGATCTGCAGACGGCATTCACCCTGGGCACTCACCGCGTGCGGAGCGCTGTACCAAGCGCTTGGGAGAGTACACTCTGACGGAGCTGGAAGACGAGGGACCCGACGACGACGACGACGGCGGCGGCCGTCGAACGCTCACTCCGTGCTGAGCACCGTTCTAAGCGCCGGGGGAGACACGGGGGGAATCGGTCTGTCCCACGCGAGGCCCACGGCCCTCATCCCCATTTTACAGCTGAGGGAACCGAGGCGCCGCGGGGTCGGGCGGCTTGCCCCGAGTCGCCCAGCTGACGGGTGGCGGAGCCGGGATTCGAACCCCCGACCCCCGACTCCTAAGCCCGGGCTCTTTCCACCGAGCCGCGCCGCTTCTCCGATCCCGCGGTGACCGCGGAGAGGCCTACCCACCTTCCCGATCGCACCTCCCCCTTTCTCTTTCCTGCCTAATTCCGCGCTTCGGGGCCGTCACGCTGCTGGGGCGGCGAACCTGAGGGACGGCACGAAGATCTGCGCCGCTCCTGAAAAACGCGGATTACGCGTAAGGGTGCCGACCGGAACGGACCCTTCAGGATTTCGCTCGCCCCACCGCCCCGGACCAGGCAGTTCCAAATCAGTCCCCCATCCCTGGGAGGGCGTTCTCCCCCGCTCTCCATCGGGAGCGGGACGAGGGCCGCGGCGACTCCCGTCGCCCGTTAAAACGGACCCCTCCGGCTGGGCCGGAAGCGGATTCCAAAACTAATTCCCAGCTTCTCCGTCAGCTCTTCCAACACGACACACCAGGCTGCCTTGGACCGGGGCTACCACCCGGCCCCGTTCGACCCCACGGGTGACGGGGGAGATCTCAGACGGGAGCCCCCCAACTCGGAAACGACGAGCCGCGCCGCCGTGGGCTGACGACGTCGGCGTCCGTCAGGCGCCCGCCACGCGCAGGGCGCCGTTCTGAGCGCCGGGGGGGGGGATGCCGGGGGGATCGGGCCGTCCCCCGCGAGGCTCCCGGCTGATCCCCGTCTTCCGGACGAGGGAACCGAGGCCCAGGGAAGCGAAGCGACGCGCCCACGGTCGCACGGCTGCCGAGCGGCAGGGCCGGGGTTCGAACCCGTGACCTCTGACCCCCGAGCCCGGGCTCTTGCCACTGAGCCACGCCGACCGGCCGCGTCTCCCCCGTCGGACCGTAAGATCCCGCGGGTCGTCCGTCCGACCCCCGCGTCGGACGGAGACTCCCGACCGCTGACTTCCAAGGACTCGGCCCCCCCCGCCCCCCCCCCGGTCGCTGCCTCGTCGATTTCCTTCCACACCCCGGCGCGTTCACTCCGCTCCCCTAACGCCAACCCATACGCGCTAACTCCGTCTCGTCTACGTCGCCGCCGACCCCGGGCCCACGTCCCGCCCCTGGCGTGGACGTCTCTCCCCTTCCCGTCCGACGGACCGTTACTCTCCCCCGCGGCCGGGGCCTTGTTAAAATCCCACCTCCCCCCAGGGAGCTCTCCCTAAGTCCCCACCCCCTTCACTCCCTCTCCCTTCCGCACCTTGCGCTCGGATCTGCGTCCGCTCCGTTCGCCCCACAGCCCTCACGGACGTATCCGTGATCCACCTGTACGTCCGTCCCCCCCCCCCCCCCAGGCTGGAGGCTCACTGCGGGCGGGGAACGGGTCTGCCGACTCCTTCGCTGCGCTCTGACAGTAACGACGCCGTCGGCGTCCGTCAGGCGCTCGCTACGGGCAGGGCGCCGTTCCGAGCGCCGGGGGAGACACGGGGTCGTCGGGTCGCCCCGGGTGAGGGCTCACGGTCTTCGTCGCCGTTTTAGGGACGGGGTCACCGCGGCACAGGGCAGCGAAGCGACGCGGCCGCGGGGTCCCACGGCTGACGGGCGGCGGGGCCGGGATCCGAGCCCGTGACCTCGGACCTCCGGGCCCGGGCCCTCTCCGCCGAGCCACGCCGCGTCTCAAGGCTTCACGGCCTTTCTAGAATCCACCCCTCCCACCCCACCCGGACGGCTGCCTCGCCGATCCGAGCACCCGTTCGTTCGCTCGATGGTACTTACCGGGCGCCTACCGCGCGCAGGGCGCCCGGGACGGACGGCTCGGCCACGGACGGGGACCGTCCCCGTCCAACGGGGGGCCCTCGGTCCGAACGGGGGAGACGGGCGCCGGGGCCAGACGCAACGGGCGGCGCGGCGTCAACGTCGTCGAGATCAACGGGATCGGAGAGCCGCACGCGTCGTTAACGAGAGGGAGCCACAGCGACGACGTCGGTATCCGTCGAGCGCCCGCTACGCGCCCGGCGCCACCGTTCTAAGCGCCGGGGGGAGACGCCGGGTCGCCGGGCCGTCCCGCGTGAGGCTCCCGGTTAACCCCCGTCTTCCGGACGAGGGAACCGAGGCACGGAGAAGTCGGGCGACCCGCCCGCGGCCGCGCGGCCGGCGGGGCCGGGATGCGAGCTCGCGACCTCTGACCCCCGCGCCCGTGCCCCCTCCGCTGAGCCACGCTGCTTCTTACCAGATAACAGGCCATTTATGTATCGGCAATAAATAACGCACACCATAATAACGGGATCATCGGTCATAAACGACGCACACGGATGCGCGCGGGCGCCGCGGGGAGGGAGGGGGAGGGCCCGGCGC
Source organism: Ornithorhynchus anatinus (assembly GCF_004115215.2). Taxonomy (NCBI): domain Eukaryota; kingdom Metazoa; phylum Chordata; class Mammalia; order Monotremata; family Ornithorhynchidae; genus Ornithorhynchus; species Ornithorhynchus anatinus. The sequence goes on from NC_041738.1 coordinate 62,144,252, forward strand.
GGGAGGGCCTCCCGGAGGAGGTGAGCTCTCGGTAGGGCTCGGGAGAGGGGAAGAGAGTCGGTCCGGCGCACGCGAGGGCATTCGGGGTCAGTGGCGGGCCGGGGGGTCGACGCCCCGTCTCCGGCCGCCGCGCCGGCCCCCTCGCCCGCCTCCCCGCCTCCCACCTCGCCCCGCTCCGGTCCGCCCGGCATCCCGCCGCCGGATCGCCCGTCGGAGAGAAACCCCACCGCCGCTCGGTCCGCGTGCCCCCGTTCCCCGCCGAACCGCGGCGGCTGCCCATCCGCCTCCGCGTCCCACAGAAACCCCTCAGCGTGGCCCGAGGGGCCCCCGCTCGGCCCTCCTCCTCCTCCTCCTCCTCCTCCTCCCTCGCCCGGCCAATCCGGCGCAACCCCACCCTCACGCTCCTCCCCTCCGGCGCCCATCCACCCCCGGCGCTTCCGGCTCGCTCGTCTCGCCGACGTCCCCCCGCCCGGGCCCCCCCCTCCGGCCCGCGACCCCCTCCCCGGTCGCATCCGGACGACCGCCCCGTCCCCGAGGCCCCGCCGGAATCGCCGCTCCCCCGAGGAGGGCTTCCCCGATCGAGCCGTCGCCTCGATCGACCGGATCGCCGGCCTCCGTCGGGCGCCGGCCCGGGCGGAGGGCCGCGGCGAGACCCGGGAGGGGTCGCACGACGGTGCCGGCGGACGGGATCCCCTCCCCCGGCGCGCGGCGGTCGGGGAGCGGCGCGGCTCGGCGGAGAGAGTCCGGGCTGGGGGGGGGGGGGGGGGGGGGGGGGTTCGGAGGGCCCGGGTTGGAATCCCGGCCCCGCCGCCCGTCGGCCGGGCGACCGCGGGCGGGTCGCCTCTCCGCGCCTCGGCTCCCTCGCCCGGGGGACGGGGGTCGGCCGCGAGCCGCACGGGGGACGACCGCGACGGGACGGCGTTCCGCACCCGGCGAGCACTCGGACACCGGCCTCGTCACGGGCGATGACGCCGGCGTCCGTTAAGCGCCCGCTCCGTGCCGGGCGCCGTTCCGGGCGCCGGGGGAGACGCGGGGCCGTCGGGTCGTCCCGCGCGAGGCTCGCGGACCTCGCCCGCGTTTTAGGGACGGGGCGACCGGGGCACCGAGAAGTCGAGCGACCCGCCCGAGGTCACGCCGCCGAGAGGCGGCGGGGCCGGGGTCGGGACCCGCGACCTCCGACTCCCCGAGCCCGCGCCGCTCTCCCCGCTGAGCCGCGCCGCTTCTCCGCTTGATTATCGGTACCTACCCTCATCGGGGAGCGCTCAACGGATGTCGTCTTTAGCGTTACCGTTACGGAGTTTACAACTGAGAGGGGGAGCCACTCAAATGAATCACACGCAGGGGAAACGGCGGGGGGACAAGAGCGCGTTAACAAGCGTCGCAGGGACGAAGCGGGGGGGGTGACGTCCAAGCGCTGGAAGGAGACAGGTCCGAGCCCGGGAGCGACGCGAGGAGGCGGGGGGACGAGGGCTCGGGGCGACGGCCTCCGGGAGGAGAGGCGATTCGCACAAGCTCCCGAAGGCGGGGAGGACGCCGGCGGACGAGGGGGGCCCGGGCCACGCGGGGGAAGCGGGGGAGGCGGCGGCGGGGACACGGGCGAGACGGGAGGGAGGGCGAGCGGGTCGGCGTCGGGGGAGCGAGGTGTGCCGGCCGGCCCGCGGCAGATCCGCGGGCGGTCGCTGCTTCCGCCGGCCCTCGCTTCCGTGTCGCCCGTGCCATCGGCTCTGTTCCCCTTAACGATTACAATCCTCACGACACGTCATTACGGCGACGACCAACGCCGCCGCCGGCGGCGGCGAAGCGCTTACCGCGCGCAGGGCGCCGTTGCGAGCGTCGGGGGAGAGCCGGGGTCGTCGGGTCGTCCCGCGCGGGGCTCCGTCCTCACCGCCGTCCCACAGAGGCTCGGGGAAGCGCGGCGACTCGCCCGCGGTCACACGGCCGACGGGCGGCCGCGCCGCGCCGCTTCCCTCTTAAGCTCTCCGACGTTGGCCCCCGCCCCGCCCCATCCCCGCGGCACTCTGCCACGGATTCGTCTCCAACGAATCCCGGCCGCCCCTCCTCGGATCCGTAGAGTGCCCGAGGGCGGGGGTCGCGTCTACCGACTCCGCCGCGCTGGACTCTCCCAGGCGGAGGGCGGTGCCCCGCGCGCGGCGCGGGCGCGACGGACGCCGGCCGACGGCGCTCTTACCACGGATCGCTGGTTTCGACGCACGCCCCTCTCCCCTCTCTACGCCGCAGGTCCGTCGCGGGCCCCGCCCGCGGCCGCTACTTCTGTCGCCCTCCCCCGGGCGCCCGGTGCAGCGGTCCGCCCGGAGCGAAGAGTCGGCATCCGGCCGCTGTGCGCCGAGCGCCGCTCTGAGCGCCGGGGGAGACCCGGGGGAATCGGGTCGTCCCACGTGGGGCTCGCCGTCTCCGTCACACGGCCGACGGGCGGCCGAGCCGCGGTTCGGACCCGTGAGCTCCGACTCCGAAGCCCGGGCTCCCTCCACTGAGCTTACTCGAGCTGTGCTCCCGAGCCCTCGGGAGAGCGGTCCGCCCAGAGCAGGCACCCGACCTCTACTCCCGAGCGCTCGGGACAGCGGTCTCCACGGGGTAAGTCCGCTCAGCTGTACGTATTGTCACTGCCCTATTCATTTCGTCAACGACATGTACATCGCCTCGGTTCCATTTATCCGCTACCGTTCCGATGAGCCGGTCACCCCCTCCACTCTACTCATCGCCGTCGGCCTCGTCCGTCTCCCCCGACGAGACCGCGGGCCCGTCGGAGGGCGGGGACCGCCTCCGTCCGTTACCGATTCGTCCGTTCCGAGCGCTCGGCCCGGCGCTCTGCACAGAGCGGGCGCCCCGTAGGTACCGCCGGACGGACGGACGGCCGGACGGACGATCCGTGCGCCCCGAGCGCTGGGGACGGCGGTCTGCCCAGAGTGAGCACTCGGAGCCCCGCGCCGGGCGCACGGCACGGCACGGCGAGCGGACGCGTTCCCCGCCCGGGACGAGCGCGGAGTCCAGAGGGGGATCGGGTCACACGGCCGAGGTCGGGAGCGCCGCTCCCCACGCGGGGCCGAGGGCGCGACGCGACTCGGGCGGCCGACGGTCGGCCGGACCCTCGGCCGGCCGACCCGAAACGGACCCGGGAAAGCGCCGGCGGAGGCCGCCGGCGGGGCCGCGACTCCCGCGGTACGCTCCCTCGCCTCTCCTCCCGCGGAGGGCGATCGCCACGGTGACGATCCTCGAAGTCCCGAAGCCTCCCCCCGGCGCCCGGCGTCTCGGGGACGGGCCCGTCCGAACGGTCGTTAGTCCCCTCCCGGGCGGAAGCCCGTTGGGAGAAAGGCCAAACCGAGGAAGGCGGGGGACGGGGGGACGGGGGGACGGGGGGCGGGGAGAGGGTCGTTCTTCAGGCACCCGCTCTTTGAGACGCTCACCTCGGGACCGGGTGACCAGGTCTTCCGTTTTGAGGGCGAGACGGGTTTGGCGGTGAGTCTGAAGGCAGAGCTCGAGCCGACCGCGTTTCGAAGAGGACCGGTTTTTGGCAAGGCCCTCCGCTCTGGGGGAGGAGCGACGCTCGATCCCCCAAATCCGAGAGTGCCCCCGCGCCTGCTTCGAGGCGGGGGGCCGGGAGGGAACCGTAGGCTCGCGTGTCTCTCTCGTCTACCGGGGAGAACCCGTCGGGTTCAGGTCCCGGGTCGACCGAGACCAACGGAGCCGTCTCGAGGGCGGGGCTCGGCGCGAAGGGCCCGGGCTTGGGAGCCGCGGGTACACGGGTTCGAATCCCGGCTCGGCCGCGCGACCGCGGGCGAGGCGCTTCGCTTCCCTGGGCCTCGGCGGCCTCGTCCGGAAAACGGGGATGAAGACCGCGAGCCCCACGGGGGACAACCTCGTCAGCCTGCATCCACCCCGGCGCTCAGAACGGTGCTTGGCACAGAGTAAGCGCTCAACGGAGACCGGGATCATTGTTGCTATCCGGCCGTACGAGGGAAGGAAGCGACCCCAGGCTGTCACGGTCAGCGCTCCGGACTCTGAATCCGGCGATCCGAGTTCAAACCCCGGTGGGACCCTCATTCTTTTCCCCCACCCTCTGCTCTTCCCCCTTCCCCTCGGCTCCGCGCTCATCCGTGAAGCCCGGCGAAGGGCGGGGACCGTCTCCGTCTGTTACCGACTCGCCCGTTCCGAGCGCTCGGTGCAGCGCTCGGCGCGCGGCAGGCGCTCGGTCAACACTGGCGAATGAACCAACGATTTATTACCCTGGCCATTTCGTTAACGAGGCGTCTAGCTCCCCGATGCTGCTACTGACCTGTTTTTGTTTCGTCCCGCCGACCGTCTCCCCCGTTCAGACCGCGAGCCCGTCACTGGGCGGGGACCGGCTCTATCCGTTGCCGGACTGTCCGTTCCGCGCGCTCGGGACGGCGCTCCGCGCCTGGTAAGCGCTCAACAGATACCGTCGAATGAACGGAAGCGGAAACGCAGGGTGACGGGGCCTTCGGCACGGGCCCCTCCTCGGCAGTCCACCTCCGGCCACTCGAAACGGGCTCTTCGGTCCTTCGGGCCGCCCCGCCTCCCTACTGGAACAGTGCTCGGCACCTAGTGAGCGCTTAACAGATACCAACATTATTATTATGATGATGATGATGATGATGATGATGATGATTATTACCGCCCAGGGACTGCCAGGGTCCAGAGGAACAGAAATCGGGGGGCGGGGGGGGGACGACGACGGCACCGACTGAGCTCCCAGAGCCGCCCTTCGGTAATCACAATAACGTTGGTATTGTTAAACGCTCACTAGGCGCAGAGCACTGTTCCAAGCGCTGGGAGAGATACGGCGTCATCAGGTCCCCCGTGGGGCTCCCGGTCCCAATCCCCACTCGGAGAGGAGCCAACTGAGGCCCAGAGGAGTAAAGCGACTCGCCCACAGTCCCACGGCTGACGAGTGGCAGAGCCGGCACTCGAACCCCATGACCTCCGACTCCCGAGCCCGGGCGCTTTCCACCCGGCCGCGCTGGCAGGCGTCTCCGGAACGTCCTCATCCGTAAAACGGGGATCGAGACCGGGACGTGGACCGGGTCCAACCCGATCAGCTCGTATCCACCCCGGCGGTCGGGACGGCGCCCGGCACGGCGTAACCGTTCGTTGGTTCGTTCGTTCGTTCGTTCGATCGTATTCACCGAGCGCCCACTCCGCGCAGGGCACCGTACCAAGCGCTTCGAAAGTACAATTCGGCAACGGGTGGAGACGGCCCCCGCCCAACGATGGGCTCGCAGCCTAGAAGGGGGAGACGGACAACGAAACGAAACAAATCGCTTAACCAAGTCCGTCGGAAAGATCCCGGTTTTCCGACGGCGAGAGAAAACCCCGAATGAAATCACCCTCAGATCTTTCGTACTCCGCACGGGGTAACCTAAAGGTATTTCGTCTCGACGCCCGACAGACCCCGGGTCCGCCGCATTAATCGCCGTTCATTAAAGCGGCCGCGGTCTCCGGCTTTCCAGCTCGGGCAGTCCGCGCTGGGGGCCCGACCGACATCGCGTGTCTGACCAATATCCGTCTGTCGTCCGGAATGATGAGGTCGGCGTAATTGAAACCTGGGCACAATCGGGGGGGAAACGCCGACGAGAAGCAAAATTAACTGGACTGACTCTCCCGAAGCCCCCTACGGGATTTCGGGACGCCGTCCGACCGCAGCGAAGTACGGACATTCGGTGACGCTCCCGGGGGGTCTCTCCCGAGCTCTTAGTACACAGACCTCTGATCACGGTAAGCACTCGAGTCGCGGCTCAGGCGAAAGAGCCCGGGCTTGGGAGTCAGACGTCGTGGGTTCGAATCCCCGCTCGGCCACTGGGCGGCTGTGTGACTCCGGGCAAGTCACTTCACCTCTCTGTGCCTCAGTGACCTCGTCTGTAAAATGGGGATTAAGACTGCGCGCCTCCTGTGGGACATCCTAATTACCCTGCATCTGCCCCAGCGCTTACAACGTAGCGAGCGCTTAACCAATACCGGCATCCTCCTCCTCCTCATCATCATTATTAAATACCACCGATTTAAATACTGCCTATTTGCAGGCGCTGCTATATCCTCAGAAGGGAAGAATGGCAAAAATCACTCCCAAACAGTCAGGTGATTTCTAATTCGACTCAATGAAGCTAATTAGACCGGAGACACCCTCGAAATTAAGGCCAGAGTTCTTAACGGAATAAGTTTCACCGTTGGGAAACGGCTGCATTCTCACGTGCGAAACGCCTTTCCTTTTAGCGGTCTGAGACAGAAGAGGACGGATACAAACAAAAGGCAAGTTCACACATCCAATTCGAATCTGGGGCGACCACCTAACCGGATGACTACCTCGAATTCCGAAATTCTATCTTCCCCACCTCCGCGGGGGCAGCAGAATTTAGAGATTAGGAAAAAAATTCAGGAGTGTTTCAATCCCATGCATGAGTCATTCAAAACCCGGGGTGACACTTCCGCATTAAATATATCTTTTCCACTCTCGGCCGTCAAGAAAATTCAAGGAACGGAGAGGAATGCACAATGCCAGAAACATGGATCTCCATCAGACGCGTTTACGTGCCCGGTGCCCACGGGTTCCCGAGCGAACGGGTTGGCGCCCGCGGAGCGGGGCTTCTGAATTCCGCTCCGGCCCAGCGTGAGCAGCAGCGGCAGAAAATCCAGGAGCGGCTCCATCGGGATCTCGGGCAGTTCGCGCCGTCGCCGGGGGGGGGGCGCGGAGGGATATTAGGAATTCACGACCGAGTCGAGAAGCGGCGTGGCCTAGGGAGAGAGCACGGGCCCGGGAGTCGAGAGGACCTGGGTCCTGATCCCGGCTCCCCCACCCGTCCGCTGTGCCATCGCGGACGAGCCACCACCAAGAGATGAGACAGAGAAAAATTCCAAATCGTGAAAGCGGTACTTTCAAAACTGTATCGGTTGAAAGCCCCTCCTTTAAACCGAGGTTTCCGACTGTTCCGACTGTTAGAATGGCTAATTCGTCTTTCTAGTGGTATTTATTAAGCACCTACTCTGTGCCAGGCAGAGTAATAACAACGTTGGCATCTGCTGGGCGCTTACTACGTGCAGAGCACCGTTCTAAGCGCTGGGGCGGACACAGGGGAATCAGGGTGTCCCCCGTGGGGCTCGCGGTCTCAATCCCCATTTTACAGAGGAGGTGACTGAGGCCCGGAGAAGTGACGTGACTCGCCCACGGTCACACAGCTGATGCGGCGGAGCCGGGATTCGAACCCATGATCTCTGACTCCAGAACCCGGGCTCCTTCCACCGAGCCACGCCGCTTCTCAGCGCCGGGGCGGGTGCAGGCTCCGCCGGGTAGCCGCGGTCCGTGTCCCCCGTGGGGCTCCCGGTCTCAATCCCCACTTCCTGCGTTCGTTCACTGCATCGTATCGATCGGGCGCTTACGAGAAGCGGCGCGGCTCAGTGGGAGGAGGCCGGGCCGGGGAGTCAGAGGTCGCGGGTTCAAATCCCGGCTCTGCCCCCTGTCAGCCGGGTGACCGTGGGCGAGTCGCTTCGCTTCCCCGTGCCTCATCTACCTCATCTGCCAAATGGGGATGAAGACCGGGAGCCCCAGGTGGTGGGACAACCTGATCACCCTGTATCCCCCTCAGCGCTCGGGAGGGCGCTCTGCACAGAGTAAGGGCGTAACGGACGCCATCACCGTTATTATTACTGCGCTTTTATAGACGGGGACGCTGAGGCACAAAGAGGTTAAGCGACCCGCCGAAGGCCACACGGCAGGCGGGCGGCACGGCCGGGATCGGAACCCAGGCCCTCCGACCCTCAGGCCCGTGTCCCTTCCAGGAGGCCGCGCCGCTTCCCGACTTCTCTGGAAACCTCCCGGGATCGAGCAGAGGTGCGATCCCCTTAGGGGCATCCCGGTTTCTGCCGCGCTCGTCGTCGAGGCGAGTCAACGTCGTCGACGGGTGAGTTCAAATCGCGCGACGTTCTCTCGACACGCCGTCCCGCCATCCCCGCGGGCGCCAGGAGGCAAGCAACGCTCCCGCTTGAGGGCTGCAGCCGCCGAGGCGTGCACGGTACGGGTAGAGTACGACCGTTTCCGGGAACACCTCTGACACGCGACTGCGGCGCCCGGATCGCGAGTCAAAATCACACGGCTAGCGATAACGGCGTGCCCAGCGGAGGCCGTAGGGGAAAAAGAGGAATAACGGTAGCGTCGGCATCCGTTAGGCGCTTACGACGTGCAGGGCGCCGTCCTAAGCGCTGGGGGAGATACGGGGGAATGGGGTCGTCCCGCGTGGGGCTCCCGGCTGATCCCCGTTTCGCAGACGAGGGACCCGAGGCCCCGAGAAGCGAAGCGACTCGCCCGCGGGCCCGCGGCCGAGCCGGGGGTCGACCCCGTGACCTCCGACTCCGAAGCCCGGGCTCTTTCCGCTGAGCCGCGCTGCTTCCCCAACCCCCCGGAACCAAACGAAGTTAAAAAATCCGCTAGTTTGAAGAGGAAACTGGACACGTCCCAGGGCTCTGACTCCGGAATGTAAAAGAAGACCAACCGCCGGACAACGTCGGCGGGGTCAGAGCCCAGGGGGAAACAATGACGACGTCGGCATCTGTTAAGCGCTCACTAGGCGCCGTTCCAAGCGCTTCTTCATAGGTGAAGGAAGAGCCACTCTGATAAACGCTACGTTACAGTAACGGTAATTATTACGGTACCGGTCAAGGGCTCGCTACGTGCCGGGCATCGGACTGCGCGCTGGGGTAGAAAAGGGCGGACGCGGTCCCTGTCCCGTGCGGGGCTCGCCGTCTCAATCCCCACTCCGGGGATAACAACGATAACGACGTCGGCACCTGCTGAGCGCCCGCTACGGGCCGAGCGCCGTTCCGAGGGTCGTCCCGCGTGAGGCTCCCGGCCGGTCCCCGTTTTACGGACGAGGCAACCGAGGCCCGGAGAAGGGAAGCGACTCGCCCACGGTCACGCGGCCGACAAGGGGCGGAGCCGGGACGAGAGGAGGGCGGCGGAGACGAGGGCGCCGAGGCACGGCGGAGTGAAGCCGCTTGTCCGAGGTCGCACGGCAGACAGGCGGCGGGGCCGGGATCAGAACCCGTACCCCGCGGGCTCCCGCGCCCGCGGCCCGTCCGCTGCGCCACGCCGCTTCCCCCGAGAACCCGGAAGGTCCAAAGGCCCCGGGCCGGCGGCGAAGGGCACCCGGCGGGGCTGCCCTGCCCTCCCCGGCTCTGACCCCGAGCAGAAATTTATTTACCATCAGCGTTCTGCCTCCCCGTCTCAGTCAGCCAGGCAGTCGATCGTTCGTCTTTCTTGAGCGCTTAACCGCGGGCGGGACACCGTATTAAGCGCCGGGGAGCATACACACTCCCCGCCCACGACGCCTTTGATTACTAGATGTTGGTATTGGTCTTCAAGCGCTTACTACGTGCAGAGCACCGTCCTGAGCGCTGGGGGAGGTACGGGGCCATCGGGCCGTCCCACGCGAGGCTCGCCGTTAATCCCCATTTTCCAGATGAGGTACCTGAGGCCCAGAGAAGCGAAGTGACTCATCCGCGGTCACACAGCTGACAGGCGGCAGGGCCGGGGCGCCTACGCTCGAGCCGCCGAGCGCCGCCGGCGCAAGTCCCAGCACCGAGCCGACCTCACACGCTTCAAATCTATCCTTTCCTGCCCTGACGCCGCCCCCTCCTCCGCCAGGCGAAACCTCTCCTCCTCCCTCACCGACACCCACGCCCGTCACCCGCGCCGACCGTCCCGGACCTTTAACTCTCTCCTCGGGCCGGCCCGTTCCTCCCCCTCCCCCATCTCTCGCCCCCGATGATCCGGCCACCCACTTCATCACGAAGATCAACACGATCGGGGCTGGGCTCCCCGAAGGCACCCCTCCGCCTCTCCCCCCCCCGCCACCGACCCCCTCCCCTGCCTCCCCATCCTTCCCTGCGGTATCCTCTGAGGAGACGTCCTCCCTCCTCGCGAGCGCCACCCCCTCCGCCTGCGCCTCGGACCCCAGTCCCTCTCACCTTCTCAAAAGCGTCGCCCCCGCCCTCCTCCCTTCCTTGACTTCTATCTTTAACCACTCCATCTCCAAGGGCTCCTTCCCCTCTGCCTTCAAACGTGCCACGTCTCCCCCATCCTAAAAAAACCCGCTCTCGACCCCCCGTCTCCCTCCTACCCTTCCTTTCCAAACTCCTAAAATGAGTCGTCTACGCTCGCTGCCTTGAATTCAACTCCAACTCTCTCCCGGACCCCCCCCGATCTGGCTCCCGTCCCCTCCGCTCTACCGAGACCGCTCTCGCTGAGGTCGCCCGTGACCTCCTTCTTGCCGGGTCCGACGGCTCCTACTCCATTCCGATCCCCCTCGACCTCTCCGCCGCCTTTGACGCCGTCGACCGTCCCCTCCTCCTCCGCACCCCACCTCGCCTCGGCTGCACGGACTCCGCCCTCTCCCGGTCCTCCCCTCGTCTCTCCGGCCGGTCCTTCTCGGTCTCCTTCGCGGGCGCCTCCTCCCCGTCCCACGCTCTAACCGTCGGAGTTGCTCGGGGGTCGGTTCTCGGCCCTCTTCCGTTCTCCATTTACGCCAACTCACCCGCTCTCACGGCTTCGACGACCGTCTCTACGCGGATGACACGCGGATCTCCATCTCCGGCCCCGTCCCCTCCCCCTCCCTTCGGGCTCGCGTCTCCTCCCGCCTCCGGGACGTCTCCGCCCGGACGTCGGCCCGCCGCCTGAAACTCGACGTGAGCGAGACCGGGCTCCTCGTCTTCCCTCCCGAGCCCGGTCCCCTCCCGGGCTTCCCCGTCGCCGCGGACGGCACGACCGTCCTTCCCGTCTCTCGGGCCCGCGATCTCGGTGTCGTCCTCGACTCGTCCCTCCCGTTCGCCCCGCGCGTCCCATCCGTCGCCGAGACCCGCCGCTCTCGCCTTTACGATACCGCCGAGGTCCGCCCTCTCCTCGCCACCCGGACGGCCACCTTGCCGCTACGGGCTCTCGTCATACCCCGGCTAGACTACCGTGTCGGCCTTCTCTCCGACCTCCCTTCCTCCTCTCCCGCCCCGCTCCGGTCTATGCTTCGCTCCGCCGCCCGGCTCGTCTTCCCGCGGAGACGCTCCGGGCCCGTCGCTCCCCTTCTTCGACACCTCCGGTGGTCGCCCGTCGACCTCCGCTCCAGACGAAAGCTCCTCACTCTAAGGCTTCGAGGCTCTCCGTCGCCTCGCCCCCCCCTACCTCTCCTCCCTCCTCTCTTCCCAGCGCCCGCCCCGCGCGCCCCGCTCCCCCGCCGCCCGCCCCCTCGCCGTCCCCCGGTCTCGCCCGTCCCGCCGTCGACCCCCGGGCCGCGTCCTCCCGCGGTCCCGGGACGCCCTCCCTCCTCGCCTCCGCCGGACCGATCCTCTTCCCCTCTCCGGAACCCTACTCGAAACTCACCTCCTCCGAGAGGCCTTCCCGGACCGAGCTCCCCTTCTCCCTCTACTCCCTCCGCCGCCCCCCCCCTCGCCTCTCCGCGGCTTAACCCTCTTCCCCCCCCCCCCCCCCCCCATCTCCCTCCGCTCCTCCCCCCCCCCCCCTTCCCGTCCCCTCGGCGCCGTACTCGTCCGCTCGACCGTGTACATTTCCGTCACCCCATCTATCCCGTCAACGAGACGCACGTCGTCGCCTCCATTCTATTCGGTCGCCGTCGTTTCCACGAGACGTCCTTCCCCTCGACTCTATCCGTCGCCGTCGTCCCCGTCCGTCCGCCTCCCCCGACCGGACCGTGAGCCCGTCGGACGGCGGGGACCGTCTCCGTCCGCCGCCGGCTCGTTCGTTCCGGGCGCTCGGTGCGGCGCTCCGCGCACAGTAGGCGCTCAATAAATACTATCGAATGAATGAATGACTGAATGAATAACGGGGTCGGCAGACCCGTTCGCCGCCTCCCACGAGCTTAGGGACCAGAAGGGGAGGCAGACGTTAATAGAGACGAAGGATTTACGGACGGGTACGGAGGTGCCGTCCCCCCTCCCGGGACGGCGCCCGGAGGGATCCCGTCCTCCGCCGGTCTCGGCTACGGGAGGGAGAGTCGGGCAGAGGCCCGTCCGTTCCGCTCCCGGCTCGGCCGGCCCGCCGCCAGTCGAAACTCACCCGCGCCGGGCGGCAGCGACACGGGAGCGAGTCGGGGGCTCGGATCGACCGCGCGGGAGAAGGCGACGGTAGAGCGGGGCGCACGGGGAGAGGCGCGTCCGCCGAGTCGCCCCGTCTCCCGGCGGCGTAAGAAGGGCGGAGGGGCCGAGGGAGGGGCGAACGAAGGATGCGAATCCAGGCGCTACGGCAACGCGCCGAGTGCCGGCCGCGCGCGCAACGCCGGCACCCGGCGCGAGGAGAGAAGACACGGGTCCCTCTAGGGGCTCACGGTCTAGTCGGGAGACACCGGGGAAGGAGCAGCCGTCGCAGGGGCACCGGGAAGGGCGGTTTCCCTCCTCCCCTTCTGCGGCGTCGCCCGTTCCTCTCCTCGCCGGGCTCTCCGGGGATCTCGTCCTCTCAGGGAGGGAGCCCCGCGAGAGGCAGCTCGGCAGCCGCGGCAGAAGCACCCCTCGCTGGCCGCCCGCGGACGGAGCCGGCACACCCACCGTTCCCAGGCAGAGCGCGCTTAGGGCACATTCGCCTCGGAAGCCGTCTTCCCGTGCGACACCGGTTAAAGAGTGCGGCCCGGCGGACCGGGCGCGGGTCTGGGACCCGGCGATCGATCGGTCGTACCTATCGCTCCGGTGGGAAGCGGCGCGGCTCGGTGGACGGAGCCCGGGCTTCGGAGTCAGGGGCCGTGAGTTCGACTCCCGGCTCTGCCGCTCGGCAGCCGTGTGACTGTGGGCCGGTCACCTCACTGGGCCTCGGTTACCTCATCTGGAAAATGGGGATCAAGCCCGTGAGCCTCATGTGGACCGGCCCGACGACCCTGGATCTACCCCAGCGCTCGGAACGGTGCTCTGCACGCAGCAAGCGCTTAACAAATACCGACATTCTTCTTCTTCTTCTTCTTCTTATCATCATCGTTTACGTCGGACGGACGATAACTCTCCCCCTCCCAGTCGAAGCCTCGCCGAAGGCACCTCTCCCGCTATTCCTTTTCTTCAACTCGCTTCTGCGCCGCCCTGAATTGCTCCCTTTATTCATCCCTCTTCCCGGCCCCACTGCGGTCATAACAGTGTTGGTATCCGTTAAGCGCTTACCGCGCGCAGAGCACCGTTCTAAGCGCCGGGGTAGATACGGGGTCATCGGGTCGTCCCACGCGAGGCTCGCGGTCGATCCCCATTTGACAGATGAGGTGACTGAGGCACAGGGGAGTTAAGCGACTCGCCCACGGTCGCGCAGCTGACGAGTGGCAGGGCCGGGAGTCGGACCCGTGACCTCCGACTCCCAGGCCCGGGCTCTTTCCACTGAGCCCCGCTGCTCCTCCAGATCATAAAATACGTAAAATATAAAAAATTATAAAATAGGCATTATAGAATATGCAATGAGACCGGAATTCAAGACGTCCGTTCCGTCGTCGTAAAACCAGGGCGACGGGATTTAACGTGGCCTGACCGTGGGCTCGTCTCCCTCTCGAATCTACTTTTTCCACGTAACTTTACATTTTCCAATTTAAGAACGGCCTCGTGATCTTGACAGTGATCGTTCTACCCCTCGTGGAGAAGCAACTGAAAGCGAGAACTAAAGCGGCACACCGGCAGCAGTCATTTCTTCTCTGCGGAAGTGTCGCCCTCCGGACCGACCCGACGAAAACTATTACGGTTCGGTACTGAACTCACAGCTCAGAACCGTTAATATCATCTTCATTCGAGACCCTTACAAGAGAAAAAAGAAGAACGGGCACCGTTCAATCACTTACCGCTGGACCTGTTTTTTCGATTCGATTTCCCACCGGTAAGCAACATCTTGAGGCTATTTCGAAACATGGTGGCGCTACCGGGGCCCGCGCACCTCCGAGACTGTAAAAATAAAAACGCGACGTGAGAAAAGGAGTTCGGGGTCTGGCTTTCCAACAATACATCAATTAGAAGCCAGAATTCTGCAATACGGATCTTTGATTTTCAAGATTTCCCAACTTAAACTGCCGGATAATAACGTTGGTATTTGTTAAGCGCTCACTATGTGCCGAGCACCGTTCTAAGCGCTGGGGCAGACACAGGGGAGTCGGGTCGTCCCACGTGGGGCTCGCGGTCTTCATCCCCATTTTACAGATGAGGGAACCGAGGCACCGAGAAGTTAAGTCACACAGCCGGCAAGTGGCAGAGCCGGGTTTCGAACCCATGACCTCTGACTCCCGAGCCCGCGCTCTTTCCAGTGAGCCACGCTGCTTCTCAAGGAAGCCTCTAGGCCTGCCGGATCTCTAGGGAGCCTCTGTGGAACGCTTAAAAGGACCGGTCTTCATTTAAAAATCCATCACCGGCACCCGACGTACAATTCGCGCGACCGCTGATCCCATTTCGGATTATTTAAAAGCGGACGATTCGAGGCAATTACCGTTCCCCGCGCGTCTAGGCGTGACCTTGAACCGAGGAAGAAAGCAGGCGATTCGAAACCTGCCCTATCCTATCGCCCGGGCTTCCAAATGTTGAGTTTTACTGATTTCAGAGGCAGAGAACATCCCGTTCAGGGGCTCGGTGGAAAGAGGCCGGGACCGGGAGTCGCAAGATCAGGGTCTAGTCCCCAGCTCTGCCACGTACCGGCTTGCGTCACACAATCTTTCGGGGGCCTCAGTTTCCTCTTCCGCAAGGGAGGGGTAGAACACCCGTCTCCCCCGACTGGACCGCGAGCCCGTCGACGGGCAGGGACCGTCTCTTTCCGTCGCCGATCCGTCCATTCCAAGCGCTCAGTCCGGCGCTCCGCGCAGCGCGGGCCGCTCAATAAATACTACCGGATGAACGAACCGACACCAGTCTTCCCCTCCCGATTTAGACCGAGGGGCCCGGGCAGGGGCTGCGTCTACCGTCTCACGGCACCGTACCCTCCCCCGAGCGCTCAGTTCAATGCTCTGAACACGCTAAGCGCCCGATAACTAGCAGCGATCGACCTATCCCACAAGATTGTCGGGAACTCCGCTTTCCAAATAACGACGATACCAATAACGGGCCCCGCCGCGTCACGCGGTTCATTTAGAAACGCCGACCTCGTCGCCTCTCCCTCCGGGACTCTCACACCTCCAACCCCCACCTCCTGGATCACCCCCAGGGGCCGGCTCCCTCCACTCCCGCGGCTCCGCGCATCCGGGGACCAGCCCGGCCTACCGTTTCGAGGCCGGTCTCCTCCGCCGCCTCCCGACTCGCCTCGTCCGTCCCGCCGTACCCACCGAGCGCTCGCTAGGCGCAGGGCGCCGCGCTAAGCGACCGGGGGACTACGACGCAGCAACGGACGGTCACGTCCCCCCGCCCGCCCGGGCTCCCGGTCCTCCGCCCGCGGCTCCCCTGTAACCGCGTTAATCCGAGCACTCATCCTAACCCGTCTCCGTCACCGCAGCGGCCCCCCCCGCTGACGTCCGCTCTGCCGCCCGGATCGGTTTCCCGCAGGAGCGCCGAGGCGACGTTCCCCCTCTCCCCGAGGAAGTCCAGCGGCGGCCCGGCCGCTTCCGCATCCAACGGAAACCCCTTTGACACGGGCCTGAAAGCGCTCCGTCGCCCGGCCGCTCTCCCAGCGCGACCCGGCCTCCACGCTCCGCTCCTCTGATGCCAACCTGCTCGCCGCGCCTCCGTACGCCACGGTCGCGATAAACAGAATCGAGGGGATGGACGCCTCCTTAACAAAACGAATAGGGTGACAGAAACCTATCCGGACGAGCAGGGTGCCGAGGGGAGGGGGGAGGGGGAGGGGCGGGGGGGGGGGGGCTCGGCCGGGGGGAGGTAACGATGACGTCGTCGGTATCTAAGCGCTCGCTACGCGCCCGAGCACCGTCCTAAGCGCCGGGGGAGACGCGGGGCCGTCGGGTCGTCCCAGTTGGGGCTCGCGGTCCGAACCCCCATTTTACAGGTGAGGGAACCGAGGCGCCGAGAAGTCGGGCGACCCGCCCGAGGTCACCCAGCCGCCAAGCGGCGCAGTCGGGATCAGGGCCCACGACCTCTGACTCCCGAGCCCGGGCCCTCTCCGCCGAGCCGCGGAGGGGGGAGGGGGCAGAGAGCCCACGGGGCCACGGGGCCCAAAACCACCCCGCCGACGGCACTCTTTCACCTCCCCGCCGGAGGGGGAGTCACGCCCTCCCCTCCTGACCCCTAGAGGGCTCGACCGCCGCCCCGTAGGAGGTCGCCACCGCCTCCTCGCCGTTTCACTCCTCCGCCTGCTCCCTCTCCTCCTTCCCCGCCTTCCTCTAGGTCTCCCGCCCGCTCTCTAAATCCGGCCCGCGCCTCCGCCCCGGTTTCCTTCCTCTTCTTCGGAACGCTCGCTCTCACCTTCCCCCCTCGTCTGACCGCTCGCCCTGGAGCGGCCCCCGCCCCGCCTTGAACCGTGCCCCAGAGATCCCCCCCCCCCCCCCCCCCCCGCTCGGAAAGCCTCCTCCGGACCCCACCGACCTCTCCGTCTAACTGCCCGGCCTCCCCGTTGGCCAAACCTCTTAGAAAGGGTCAGGTGCCACCCCCCTCACTTCCTCTCCGCCAGCTCCCTCCCTGACCCACTCCAGTCGGGTCCCCGGCCCGATCGCCCCACTGAAGCCGCGCGCTCTCCCGAGTCGCCCGAGGGCTCCTCCTCGGTTCCTCCGGCGGCCCGCTCCGTAGAACGGCATTAAGCGCCTACTGTTTGCCGGGCACCGGGCTGAGCTCCGGGGTGGATACCGGTCCCTGGCCCGCAGGGGGCTCGGGGTTTTAATCCCCACTGTACAGGCGGGGGGAACCGAGGCCCGGGGAAGCGAGGCGGCCCGCCGGGGGTCCCGCGGCGGACGGGTGGCGGGGCCCGGGCTCCGGCCGCCAGGCAACGCCGCTCCCCGTCGGCTCCGATGGGCTCTTCCGTCCCGACCCTCCTCGACCGGCGTGGCCCGGTCCCCCCTCTTCGCTCTCCCGTCCGGGTCTCGCCGTCGCCGTACCCCGGCGCCCCCTTCCCCTCCGCGCTCTCGGGCCGGCTCGCCGGCTCCGCTTCCACGTCCCGGGCCCTCTCGGCGGCCGTCCCGCCGCCGCGCTCCGTTCCGGGTCCCCTCTTGGCCTTGGGCTACGCTCGCCGCCTTGGGGGACTCGTTGGCTCCCAGAGCTCTACCTACCGCCCGCGGGCGGATCCCTCTCCAATCCGCCTCTCCGCCTCCGGCCCCTCGCCGAATCTACGCCGACCGCGTCCCCTCTCGCCTCCGGGGCGTCGCCGCTCGGATGCCCCCGCCGGTACGGCAGACTCGACGGACCTGGAGCTCAACTTCTCACCTTCTCCGCCCTAGACCCGTTCTTCCACCAAACCTTCCCCGCATCTGCCACACCGTATTCATTCGATAGCGTCTACCGGGCGCTTGCCAGGTGCAGGGCACTGTACTGAGCGCTTGGAACGGACAATCCGGCAACAGATGGAGACGATCCCCGCCCGGCGTCGGGCTCACGGTCCAATCGGGGGAGACGGACGGCCAGAAACAAGACGACGCCATCGCGGCAGACAGAATCGAGGGGGTGGACGCCCCATTCACAAAACGAACAGGGTGATCACCTAGCCAGTTGAGCACAGCGCTGGGGGGGGGGGGGGGGGGCGGGGAGGGGAAGGGGGCTCGGCCGAGGGGAGGTGAAGGGGGAGCGGGGAGGCGGCAGAGGGAAAGGGGGGAGCTCGGCGCGGGGAGGCCTCTCGGAGGGGGCGGGCTCTCGGTGGGGCTCGGGAGAGGAGGAGGGAGGGAGTCTGGCGGAAGCGAGGAGGGAGGGCGTCGCGGGCCGGCGGGAGAGGCGCGAACGGGGGCCGGTGGGCCGGTGGGCGGCAGAGGGGCGGAGCGCGCGGGCTGGGCAGGAGAACGAGAGAAGGGAGGTGAGCGCCGTCCTCCCTGTCCCCAAAGCTTGGCGACCTTCCCGTCGGCGTCTTGCAACTTTTGTATTCGTTCCATGCTACATCCTCCCGGTTCTTCTTCCGCAACGTTTCCCAGCTCCACCCCTTCCCTCTCTACCCACACAGTCACGTCCTCGGACCGGGATCCCCTCTATCGCAATTCAACTTTCGTATCAGGCTCCACGCCGTGCTGCTGCCTCTAGCCTCTCCCCATCCCGGGCTCACCGGGGGCAGGGACCACGGCTCCCGCCGCTGCTGTGCCGTACTCTCCCAGACGCTCGGTGCGGTGCCCCGCCCGCCGTCGGCGCTCGGTGGACGGCGCCGATCGACCGATCGACCGATCCAGGCCGCGCTGCCCTCCCCGACCCAACTCTTCCCTCGATCCATCTCCGGAGCCCTTGGAAATTTCTACCCCTCCAGGAGAGCCTCCTTGCCTGCTCACCGCGAGCAGACGTGTGTACCGCATACCGGGGACGGCGCGATACGACAGAGTCGGTACGCGAAACACCTGACCGGGAGAGCTCAAAATCTAGTGGACGCCTGAGCGGAGCTCTGCATTAGACGCCGGGGAGGGCGCAATACGACAGAGCCGGTACGCAGGACGGCCGACCCCGAGAGCTCGGGAGCTAGCGGGGGAGACAGAGGCGGTATAAATTACAGACGGGGAGGAGGCCGGGAACGAGGGTACGTACAGAAAAGTCGGAGGGGGGTGGCGCCGCCGGGGAGAGGATTCAGATGCTTGAGGGGTAATGACGACGACGGTAATGATGTCGGTATCCGCTGAGCGCTCACTACGTGCCGAGCACCGTTCTAAGCGCTGGGGGAGACGTGGGGGGATCGGGTCGTCCCACGTGGGGCGCACGGTCTTCATCCCCGTTTTACGGACGAGGGAACCGAGGCACAGAGAAGCGAAGCGCCTCGCCCACGGCCACCCGGCCGACAGGCGGCAGAGCCGGGATTCGAACTCACGAGCCCTGACCCCGAAGCCCGGGCTCTTTCCACTGAGCCACGCCGCTCAGCTCTGGGGTAGATACGGGGTCGTCGGGTCGTCCCACGGGAGGCTCGCGGTTAATCCCCGTTTTACAGATGAGGTCACCGCCGAGGCCCGGAGAAGCGAAGCGGCTCGCCCACGGTCACACGGCTGACAAGTGGCGGAGCCGGGATCCGAACTCGTGACCGCCGACTCCCGGGCCCGGGCCCTTTCCAGCGAGCCACGCCGCTTCTCTCCACGGAGCCACGAGGGTAGGGCCCCGGGCACGGACGCGACGCAGAAGAGAGGGAGAAGAGAATGGGGGAATGAGGGGTCGGTCAGGGAAGGCCTCTCGGAGGAGGTGCGATTTCGGGAGGGCTCCGAATACGGGAAGCGGCGTGGCTCGGCGGAAAGAGCCCGGGCTCCGGAGTCGGAGGTCACGGGTTCGACCCCCGGCTCTGCCGCCCGTCGGCCGGGCGACCGTGGGCGAGGCGCTTCGCTTCTCTGGGCCTCGGCGACCTCGTCTGGAGAACGGGGATCGACCGTGAGCCTCGCCGGGACGACCCCATTCCCCCGTCTCTCCCCCCAGCGCTTAGAACGGCGCTCTGCACGTAGTAAGCGCTCAGCAGACACCAACGTTATTGCTGTTATTATCACCATTACACGGGGAGAGCGGTGGCCTGTCGGATACGGCGGGGGGGGGGGGGGGGGGGGGGGGGGAGGAGAGTTACAGGACCGGGGGAGGACACGAGCCCAATTCCAGCCTTCGCACGGACACGTTTCATTCCCCTCCCCAACGCTCACGTACCTACGCGGTCGTTCATTCGGCTGCTTCCTCCTGATGATCGCCGCTACTTCCCGTCGTGGTCTCGTTGTTCCTCCCGGTCCTACCCCGTGGTAAAGGACTGCGGTCCGATAAGCCCCGTACCTTGTACGCTCCCGGAAAGAAACGCTCCTTCGGTCCGGCTCGGCTGCGTACCGTTCAAGCGCTTACCGCGGCACTTTACGCTCGGTGGGCGCTCAAGGTTCGATCAGCCCGGTCAGACGGCGAGCCCGTCACCGGGCGGGGATCGTCTCTTATCTGTTGCCGAGGTGTCCATTCCAAGCGCTCGGTACGGCGTTCCGCACACGGTAAGCGCTCGATAAATCCTCCCGAATGAGAAGACCCGGCCCGTAACTTACTTTAACGTCCGTCTCTCCCGACAGTCCGTAAGCTCCCCATCTGTTTAAGAATAACAATAACGGCGGCATCTGTTAAGCACTCACGAGGTGCGGAGCGCTGTTCTGCGTGCCGGGGGGATACAAGGCGGTCGGGCTGGCCCACGTGGGGCTCACGGTCTTAATCCCCATTTGACGGGTAAGGTCGCTGAGGCACGGAGAAGTCAAGCGCCCTGTCCCAAGTCACCCGGCTGACGAGCGGCGGAGCCGGGATCCGAACCCGTGACCTCTGACTCCCAAGCCCGGGCTCCTTCCCCTGAGCCACGCCGCTTCTCCGTTGGGTGTCGTGCTTTCCCAAATGCTCCGCACCGTGCTCCGCACGCAGAGAGCGGTCGACGGGTGCCATCGATCCGTCGACTGGGCGTTCGTGTGTGGGACCCCCAGACTCTTCTGTCTTAGGATGAGCTTCCAGCTGTGCCTACCTAACTGGGTAATCGGCCAAACGCACGTGGATTTCGGCGGGCGAGACCCTCCCTTCGAAACGTGCCGAGCCCCGGGGGGGGGGGGGCTTCACTAACAGGAAACAAAAGCGGGAAACGCACGGGGATCGTCTCCGTTGCCCAGTCGGACATTCCAAGCGCTCGGGACGGTGCTCCGCGCGCAGTAAGCGCTCGGTAAACACGACAACGGACGAACGGGCGACGTAAAGCAGCCGGCGCGACGTGGGCTCTCCGATATTAATCCCGCCCACTTCGGCCGGTGACAGCTATTTATAATTGAGCCCATTATCCGATCGAGGCCCACGGCCGTAACAGGAAACCCTCGCGGCACATGCGGAAAATGAGACCTTAAGAAAGGCGTCGAGGAAAATCCCCACACAACCTATAAAAGCCCGGTGATGCGCCTCAGCAGCTTCTCATCTCTGTAACTTTCTTAGAAACGGAACACCGAACAGAGACGCGCGACTGCACTGTCACGGAAAGCCGTCATCCCCGGTACCGGGACGGGGGGAACCGGGCGCCCCGGGGAAATCCACGGATATTCAAAGGACTCTCTTGGGCCCACGAGGGCCAAACTCCTCTTTTTCCCCTACCCTCCCCAAATCGGGCTTTACAAGAACCACGGGCAGGGGACAAGACTGGCTGATCATCTTCCCCTTCCATCTCCCTGACGGAACGAGCGGCGGCGGAGCAGCGTGGCTCAGTGGGAAGAGCTCGGGCTTTGGAGTCAGAGGTCACGGGTTCGAAGCCCGGCTCCGCCACCTGTCAGCCGTGTGACCGCGTGACTCCGGGCCTCGGTGACCTCATCCGTAAAATGGGCATTAAGACCGTGAGCCCCAACGTGGGACGACCCGACTCCCCCGTGTCTGCCCCGGCGCTTAGAACGGTGCTCTGCACACAGTAAGCGCTTAACGAATACCAACATCATTATTAGTAAGTGCACGTCAGGAGGGGAAGCGGGGGAACAAGGAGGCTGGATAATCCCCAGTCAATCCAGAGCATCTGTTGGGCGTTTTTTCTGGGCAGAGCCCCGTACGAACGGCTTGGGAGGGTACAAGAGAGTTAGTGGACGTGATCCCTATCAAGCGTAACTACGATAATGTCGGTATTTGCCGAGCGCTTACCGCGTGCAGAGCGCCGTCCTAAGCGCTGGGGGAGATACTTAACTTCTCCGTGCCTCGGTTACCTCATCCGGAAAACGGGGACGGACCGGGAGCCTCACGCGGGACGACCCGATGACCCCGCATCTCCCCCGGCGCTCAGAACGGCGCTCGGCGCACGGTGAGCGCTTGACGGATACCGACGTCACGGGGTCATCGGGTCGTCCCGCGTGAGGCTCCCGGTCCGTCCCCATTTTCCGGACGAGGGAACCGAGGCCCAGGGAGGTGAAGCGACTCGCCCACGGTCACCCGGCTGACGAGGGGCAGGGCCGGGATTCGAACCCGTGACCTCTGACCCCCCCCCAAGCCCGGGCTCTTCCCGCCGAGCCACGCCGCTTCTCTATCGTCACGTCCTCGTGCACCAACTACGCCGTCACCTCCTCTCTTCCAACCCCCTTCTGCTCCTCCCCGACTCGCTTCCCCCGTCGGCCGTCCTCCCCGACCGGCCCGGCCCCGGAGCGTGGCTCGGCAGAAAGAGGCCGGG
Source organism: Ornithorhynchus anatinus (assembly GCF_004115215.2). NCBI lineage: Eukaryota > Metazoa > Chordata > Mammalia > Monotremata > Ornithorhynchidae > Ornithorhynchus > Ornithorhynchus anatinus. The sequence goes on from NC_041738.1 coordinate 62,166,450, forward strand.
CCTGGGAGCCGGGGGTCGTGGGTTCGACTCCCGCCTCTGCCGCTTGTCGGCTGTGTGACCGTGGGCGAGTCGCTTCCCTTCTCCGGGCCTCGGTTCCCTCGTCTGTAAAATGGGGACGGACCGTGAGCCTCACGTGGGACGACCCGATTACCCCGTATCTATCCCGGCGCTTAGAACGGCGCTCCGTACGTAGTAAGCTCTTCACAGATGCCGACGTCATCGTCACTTACGTATATTATATCCGTAACGTATTTATATCGAGCTCGCCGCGGGCGGGAAACGTGATGATCGCCGCCGTCCCGTCGTCCGTCCGTCCCCCCCCCCGCCGCCCCGGGCGCTCACTCGCGTGCTCCGCACGGGGTAAGCGCTCAACCGATACCATCCACCGACGGGGGAACGGAGAACCAGACGGGGAGGAGCGGGGTCAAGGAAGAGAGCTTTCGGGCCACGGGAGACCCGGGAGCGTCTGGAAAGTCGAGGGGAAAGAGCCAACGGAGGGGGGACGGGGGAAGACGGCGGGCGGGGAGGGAAGGAAAACGGGCACGAGAGGCGGGATGGGGGGTGAGGGGCCGGAGCGGGGAGGTGGCGAGAGCAGGGGAGACGACGGCCGGGGAGGCCGAGAGAGCGGCGGGGGCCGGGGAGTCGACGGGGCCGCGCCGGGCCGCCGATCCGATCCCGTCGGCAAACGGGGGAGCCGGGTCGTCGGGACGAGAGAGGCGGAGGCCCGCCGGGGCCGCAGGACGGGGGATCTCGACGGCGCCGCCGCTCTGAACACTAAGGAATCATTCATTCCTCATACGGTCTTCACTTAAACACAAAGGGGAAAATCCAACTCGATCAAAATGGCTTCTCATCGGTTTCGGCTGAATGTGCTCGACCGCCGACGGAGGCAATAAGGGAAAAAAAAAATCGGTCCTTTGGAACACAGAGCCGCTATTTCCCGGGTCCGTGTTTTATCCCACGGGACGTAAAGGATGCCCGCCCAGCCGGATTAGGTGTTCTCGGGCCGTGGCCAAGTAAAAGTCTCCCCGGGGTCGTTTCTCTTCGTCATTCTGAAGAATTGGCACTTGTTTATTTTGGGTTCTTAAAGAAGATGGCACCGTCAATTAAGGGCGGACCCCGTCGGCCGGTCAAGTGGCCTACAGAGAAGCGGCGGGGCTCCGTGGAAAGAGCCCGGGCTCGGGAGCCAGAGGTCACGGGTTCAGATCCTAGCTCTGCCGCTCGTCGGCTGCGCGACTTGGGGCGAGCCACTTCACTTCTCCGCGCCTCCGTTACCTCGTCTGGAAAACGGGCATTGAGAGCGGGAGCCCCGCGGGGGGGACCATCTGATCGCCTTGCGTCCTCCCCAGCGCTTAGAACGGTGCCCTGCACATGGCAGGCGCTTTAACGGACGCCACCGGCGTCGTCATTGAACGGAAGACCCACAGGCTTGGGAGTCAGAAGGCCTCAGTTCTGATCCCGGCTCAATGCGACCTTGCCCGCTACCTAACCCCGGGCGGGTCACTTGAACTCTTCGGGCCTCAGTCTCCTCATCTGTAAAACCGGGGTTCAGTACCCGCCTCTCCCTCCCGCCCGGACGGGGAGTCCCGCGTGGGCCCGGGACCGTGTCTCATCTGATCGTCAGGCATCCACCCCGGCGGCTCGGGACGGTGCCTGGCACAGAGTGAGCGCTTGACACACACCGCGATCGTTCCCGACGGCGTTCTGAAAAGGATAAGCAGTCCAGAAGTAGCGGGCGGCTCCGCGTGAATCTCGGACCGTGCGCAGCGGAAGCAAAACGTGTCTCAGATTTACAGGGGAACACACAGGAGAGCCTCCCGGGAGAAGCAGAGCTCTGGAAAGAACGGGAGAGTCACCACGGGCTACGTGTTCGGCGTCCGGGGGGGGGGGGGGGGGGGACGGCCGAGAAGCGGCGCGGCTCAGCGGAGAGAGCCCGGGCCCGGGGGGTCCGAGGCCCCGGGTTCGGATCCCGGCCCCGCCCCCCGTCAGCCGCGTGACCGCGGGCGAGCCACTTCACCGCTCCGGGCCTCGGTCCCCTCATCTGGAAAATGGGGACGGAGACCGGGAGCCTCGCGTGGGACGACCCGATGACCCCGTATCTCCCCTAGCGCTTGGGACGGCGCTCCGCACGCAGTAAGCGCCTGACAAACGCCGACACGATCGCCGTCATCCTCGTAACGTACCACGGTTGGAGACTTTCAAAACAGGGCGGTGAACCCGAGGAGCCGGCCACACGTCAAGCACCGTCCCGAGCACCGGGGCAGATCCCCGCCGATCAGGCTGTAAGCTTCCCTGAGGGCAAGGGGCGTGTCTGTTTACTGTCATACTGTCCTCGCCCAAGTACTCCGCAGAGTGCTCTGCACACAGTGAGCGCGCGTCGACTACCGCCGAATGAAAGAATAAAAGCGCCCGGCCCGCACGGAGCTCGCCGTCTTAGTCCCCATTTCGCAGACGAGGCAGCCGAGGCCCAGACGGGTGAGACGGCCTGCCCGAGGTCACCCGGCAGGCAAGTGGGATTGGAACCCGGGTCCCTCCGACCCCCGGGCCCGCGCTCCATCCGCCAGGCCCCGATGTAAAGACACTTGCAACGACGCCTAAAGGGAAGCGGCGCGGCTCAGCGGCGGGAGCCCGGGCTGGGGAGGTCGGAGGTCGCGGGTTCGAATCCCGGCCCCGCCGCGCGTCAGCCGCGTGACCGCGGGCGGGTCACGTCACCTCTCCGGGCCTCGGTCCCCTCGGCTGGAAAACGGGGACGGAGACCGGGAGCCTCGCGTGGGACGACCCGATGACCCCGTATCCGCCCCGGCGCTTAGAACGGTGCTCGGCACATAGTCAGCGCTTAACAAATACCAACGTCATCATCCTCGTCGTCGTCGTCGTCGTCGTCATCATCGAAGGCCCAGGTCCAAGGTTAAGCGCTGGAGCCCGGATGGGACCGGGGCTCTTGAGTTCCCCGGAAGGGAGCCGCGGGGGACCCCCTGTTTACGGCACGCCGGCCCCCGGCTCCCCGGCTCCTTCCTGGGCCCTCGCCCCCTCAGGGCGAGGGGGCGAGGTGAACAGTCGATCGCTCGATCGACTGTGTTCGCCGAGCGCTCACTGTGTGCACGCCACTCCGCCGAGCACTCGGGCCAGCACGAGAGAACGGACGCGGTGAACGCGGTCCCCGCCCGCCTGGCGTTTACGGTCGAAGGGGACGGACTTCGAGACGCTCGTTCGGTAGCGCTTACCGACCGCTCACTGCGCGCAGAGCGCACGCGCCGAGAGACGGCGGACGCGGACGCCGCGAAGCCGAGGGAGGGGGTCGAGAAAGGGAGCAAATCTAAACGCCAGGACGACGCGGAAGGGAGCGGGATCTCCGGACGACGGACGGCGCGGCGCCGCCGGGGGACGAAATGGAGAAAGGAGAGGCTCCGCTGGGCGGAGGGGACCCGATCCCCATTATAGAGACGAGGAAACCGAGGCCCAGAGAAGCCGAGCGACTCGTCTGAGGTCCCACGGCAGGCAGGCAGTAGTAATGGTAACGTCGGCATCCGTCAAGCGCTTACTCTGCGCACGGCGCCGTTCTCCGCGCTGGGGGAGACACGGGGTCGTCGGGTCGTCCCGCGTGAGGCTCCGGGTCTCCGTTTTCCAGACGAGGTCACCGAGGCCCGGGGAAGCGAAGAGACCCGCCCACGGTCCCGCGGCTGACGGGGGGGGGGGGGGCGGAGCCGGCATTCGAACCCGTGACCGCCGACCCCCAGAGCCCAGAGTAGAATCCGGGGCCGCCGACCCCCCACACCCGTGCCTTCTCCGGCGGGCCCCGCGGTCCTCATCGGGGGCGGCCCGTCTGCCTTCCGACGCTGCCCAGAAGCTCTGCCGTGCCGTTCTCCCTTAGCCCCCGAAACTCCGGTTCCTCCGTCGCGGGGCACGCCGCCTCAGAGGCTCCCGGGGGCGCCGTCCGTTCGAAAGGGCCGCCGGTCGACGCCCCCAGCATTCGTACCGTTCGTTGGGAGGACCGCTGGCCGTTCTGTACCCCGAGGGGCAGCGCGGCCCCGGTGGCGAGGGCCCGGGCCCGGGAGTCGGAGGTCACGGGTCCGAATGGCGGCTCCGCCCTCGGCGGCCGTGTGACCGCGGGCGGGTCGCTTCGCTCCCCCGGGCCTCGGTCCCCTCATCCGCCAAACGGGAAGACCGGGAGCCTCCCGTGGGACGACCCGATGAACCCGGATCTCCCCCGGCGCCCGGGACGGCGCTCCGCCCACGGCAAGCGCCCGACGGACGCCGACGTTATCGCCACCACACGACCCGGCTCCTTCCTTCACCCGGCCGTCTCCGCGGAGGACAACTCTCGTGAGCCCGTCGCCGGGCCAGGGACGGCCCGCTGCCCAAACGTCCGTGCCGAGCGCTTCGTCCGGTGCTCCGCACGCGGTCGGCGCTCAGTGAATACCATCGAACGGACGAACCACCTGCTGAGCCTGCATCTCGCCCGGCGCTCGGGACGGCGCTCCGCACACGGCAAGCGCCTAACGGACGCTGACGTTATCACTTTCCAGTAGTCTGCCTCTTCCGCTAGAGGGAGCGAAATTCTAATTAATCCCTTCTGCTACTTGTTTGTTCCGCGGCTGTGGCACGCAGCCTCTGCGGGAAAGGCTCCAGACGAGCGGCCAACGGGACAACTCTGCAACGCCCACCGACTCAAATCGGCCACGCGACCTCCGTCGCCTACTCCCCGCAGGGGTTCATCCGCTCACAACGGTACCGTTCGGGCGCTTACTACGCGCGGAGCACCGGACCGAGCGCTCGGAACGGACGATACGACCTGGACCGCACGGGCTTCCCGTCTCTTTCGTTTTCCGTCGCGGGAAGCTCCCGCATCGCGCGGCGCGCGCTTCGGGGCGGACCCCGGATTTTCCGCACGATCTCTCCCAACGGCACGCCCGTCCTCGTCCCGTTTTAGAAAAGACAGATTTGCCTGGAGATCTACGATTCGCTCAGTTACAAGCGTCGAGGGAAATCTACTCCGGCAAAACCCGTTAATTATTAAAAGTGAGATGCGAGGCGGAAGTCCCAGCTGCCGCCATCCCGCGATTTACGGGTCCTTATTTTTAGAAGTTTAAAACACACAGCCGCCCGGTGCCAGCCCGAGTAGCTGCTGGTTATCTAGTAGGAAACATCCGACGCCAAGCTAGAAAAAGCGGGTGGCCCGAGGGGCGGAGCCCGGGCCTGGGAGTCGCGAGGCCCCGGGTTCCGATCTCGGCTCCGTCGCCCGTCTGCCGCGGGCCCTCGGGCAACTCGCTCGACGATAACGACGACGACGACGGTAACGCTGGTATCCGGTAAGCGCCTACCGTGTGCCGAGCGCCGGGGGAGACACGGGACGGTCGCGTCGTCCCACGCGAGGCTCGCCGTCGATGCCCCCATTTTACGGATGAGGTAACTGAGGCACAAGGAAGTCGAGTGACCCGCCCGAAGTCACCCGGCTGCCAAGCGGCGGAGCCGGCATTCGAACCCCGGGCTCCGACTCCCGAGCCCCGCTTAAAGCCTCCCTGCCTCGGTAACCTCTTTTCCGGAACGGCGATCGAGACCGTGAGCTCCACGTGGGACGTGGACCGCGTCCGTCCCGCCTGGCCCGGAATTTAGGACCCCACCGGGCACCCAGCGCGCGCTTGACAAACGCCGCCGAAAAGAAGGGTGAATCGTACACTACGGCCAACGACCACAGATCCCTAGGGAACAGAAACACGCCTTCGGGGGGGGGCGGGGGGGGGGCTACCTTCTCGGCTTAGTGATGTCATCGGTCGGTAGTGTTTACTGAGCGCTCACCGTGTGCACAGCACCGTATTCAGCACTCGGGGAAGTAGGATGCAGCTGAGGGACATCCTCCCTGACCGCGGCGGGCCTACGGTCTCGGGGGGGGCGGGGGGGGAGACCTGTTAACAGCAATACATAATCTGTAATGACGATAATAACGCTGGTATCCGTTCGGCGCCCACTAGGTGCCGAGCACCGTTCTGAGCGCCGGGGGGGGGGATACGGGGCCGTCGGGTCGTCCCACGCGGGCACGGTCTTGATCCCCGTTTTACAGGGGAGGGGACTGAGGCCCAGGGAAGTGAAGTGACTCGCCCACGGTCGCACGGCCGGCAAGCGGCAGGGCCGGGATTCGAACCCACGACCTCTGACTCCCAGGCCCGGGCAGCCGCCACCGAGCCACGCCGCTTCCCTAAGACGTCGGTACCTGTTAAGCGCCTCCTATGGGCCGAGCACCGTCCTAAGCGCCGGGGGGAGATGCGAGGGGACCAGGTTGTCCCCCGTGGGGCTCGCCGTCTTAATCCCCATTTCACAGATAGGGTCACCGAGGCCCGGAGAAGTGAAGTGACACGCAGCCGACAGGTGGCAGGGTCGGCATTCGAACCCACGACCCCCGACTCCCAAGCCCGGGCTCCTTCCGCCGCGCCCCGCGGCTCCGTACGTAATGTAGGAATTTGTAGGCAAGCGCCGTGGGGATGAGTGAGGGCGGGGCCAAGACCAAATGCCCCACGAGGCAGAAGGAAGAGGAAGCCAGAGAAGAGGGCTTAACTGGCGGAGGCCTCTTCGATATAAATCTGTTCCTCACCGATGAAAAAAAAAAAAAAAAAAGGGCAGGATTTCCATATCTGGAAATCGAAATATTCCCCTCTCGCCTCTCTGATCTGTTCCAGTTTCCGATTCCAATTCATCCGACCGGTGCTGGCCGGGTTTTTTCTCTTTTTCACATTTAAGACTGGGTAAAGTCAAACTACAGCGCAGGTAACTTCAGCTCTAGAAGATTTCAACTCGGATCGGTCACGGACGGTTAAAAATCAATTGATCGGCTGTATTTACGGGGCGCCCATTGCGGGCCCAGCGCTGCGGTGAGCACCGGGGAGAGGACAATCTAACGGAGTACGACCCGACTTGGGGCGCCGTCCGCCGCCTCCCACGGACCCGCGGGGAGAAGGTCTCCCTCTCTCTCCCTGCGTCCCTTCCCGGTGGCCCCGCCGCTAATTCCGTAACCTCGGGGAAGCAGGGCAGAGCACCGGCCTGGGAGACGGAAGAGCCCGAAGCAGCGTGGCTCGGTGGACAGGGCCCGGGCTTGGGAGGTGGGTTCGAATCCCGGCTCCGCCCCCTGTCAGCCGCGTGACCGTGGGCGAGCCACCTGGCTTCTCTGGGCCTCGGTCGCCTCGTGTCTAAAATGGCCATTAAAACTTCGGGCCCAGTGTGGGGCCCGGGCCGCGTCAAACCTGCTCACCTTGTGCCTACCCCCGGCGCTTAGTACAGGGCCCGGCGCATAGTAAGCGCTTAACAGGTACCATTTAAAGAGCCCTCTTTAAAAGCGACGGGGGCCTGAAGGCGAGGCGCCCCGTAGCTGGCGAGGTGAGGGGGGCCGGCGTCCGGGCAGGAGGCGGCGGGTCCTAAAGGGAAGAGCGTCGGAGCGGGGGGTCGGGGGGACCCGGGTTCCGATCCCAGTTCCGCCGCCGGCCCGCCGTGTGATCTTGGGCGAGTCGTTCTACCGCCCCGTGCCTCCGTCTCCTCGTGTGTAAAACGGGGATTCGATACCCGCTCTCCCTCCTATTTGGACTCCGGGCCCGTGCGGGACAGGGACCGCGCCTGACCCGATCGTCCCGTCCCGATCCCAGGGCTCGGCACGAAAATCGCGAGCCCCTCGCGGGACGGGGTCCGCGCCTAATTCTCGACGGCCGACTCTTTCCCGGCACTCAGCGCCGCGCTCTGCCCCCAGCGAGCGCTTAACGAACACTACGACGACGACGGGGCTCAGCACGGGGAGACCACTTACCAAAACCCACACTGATCACTACACGTCCGGGGCGGATTAACTGTCTACGCTTTACGCGTCTACAGACGGGCAGGCTCCGAGGTCTCCCTTCAGAGAGTCTCAGATCTGCAGAGGGATACCATTCATTCGACAGCATTTACCGAGCGCCGGCCACGCGCGCGGCACCGCACTGAGCGCTTGGAACGGACAGCCGGGCAACGGACGGAGACGATCCCCGCCCGACGACGGGCTCACGGTCCGATGGGGGGGGGGGGGAGACGGACGGACGAGGACGGGACGGCCTGATCGCGATACGCAGAATCGAGGGGACGGACGCTTCGCTCCGAGGCCTCCCTCCCACCCCCGCGGCGCCTACGTACAGATCTGCCGTCTGTCTGCTGATTCGTATGAATGTCTGCCTCCCCCCCCGGACCGTGAGCTCGTCTTGGGCGGGAACGTGTCCGTTGCAGCGTACGCGCACGGCGAGCGCTCGACACGACCGACCGCACGAAGAGAGCTACTCTATCCGTCCGGCGTCCTCCCCTTCTCCACCCACCCCTAAGCGGGAGGGGGAAGCCGCGACCCGGTACGAAACCGTGGCATCCGTTAAGCCCCTCGTGGGCCGTGCGGCCGTGGGCGGGTCGCTTCACTTCCCCGTGCCTCGGTCCCCTCACCCGTAAAACGGGGATGAGGACCGTGAGCCTCACGTGGGACGACCTCGTTCCCCCGTATCTACCCCGGCGCCTGGGACGGCGCTCTGCACATAGTAAGCGCGCTTAACGTTGTCGTCATCGTCACTAACGTCGGCGGCGGCGTCATCAGAGCGCGTGCCGCGCGCCAGGTATCGCGCTAAGCCCCGGGGCGGAAACGAGCAGAACGGGTCGGACCCGGTCCCCGTCCCACGTGGGGTTCACGGTCTCACGCTCCATTTTACAGACGAGGTAGCCGAGACCCAGGGAAGCCACCTGCCCGGCGCTCGAGCGCCCTCGAGCCCACGTCGAGGAGTTTCCGTTGGATGCAGAAGCCGACGGGCGACCGCCGGACGTCCTCGAGGGGCGGGGAACCATCGCTTCCACGCTTCTGAGTCGCGACCTTCCGACTCCAAGGCCCGCGCTCGATCCACTCCGCCAGGCTGCTCCCCATCCGCGCCGGACCGGTTCCCGCCGTCGAAGAAGGGCCCTGCTCCCTCCCTCCCGCCCCCCCGCCCCCACGACTACGGACGGTCCACAGGCCACCGGACCCAAGCCGGGCCTCGGGAAAAAGAAGCCCCCTGGGCTTCGAGGCTCTCCGTCGGCGTGCCCTCTCCCACCTCACCTCCCTCCTCTCTTTCCGCCGCCCGCCCCGCGCGCGCTCCGCTCCTCCGCCGCCGCCCGCCGCCTCGCCGTGCCCCGTTGGCGCCCGGCCCGCCGTCGGCCCCCGGCCCGCGTCCTCCCGCCGTCCCGGGACGCCCTCCCTCCTCGCCTCCGCCGGACTCGCTCCCTTCCCCTCTTCCGAGCCCCACCGAGAGCTCGCCTCCTCCGAGAGGCCTTCCCGCGCCGGGGCTTCCCCTTCTCCCTCTGCTGCCTCTCCGCCCCCGCTTCACCTCCCCTCGGCTGAGCCCCCTTTCCTCCTGCTCCTCCCCTTCCCCCTTCCCCTCCCCTCAGCGCTCCGCTCATTCGCATATGTTTTTATTCCCCTATTTATTTTGTTAACGAGGCGCCCGGCCCCTCGATTCTACTTATCGCGATCAAGTTGTCTTGTTTCCGTCCGTCCGTCCGTCCCCCCCCCCCCGCCCCCGGTCGGACCGCGAGCCCGTCGACGGGCGTCTCCGCCCGTTGCCGAATTGCCCATTCCGAGCGCTCAGTCCAATGCTCTGCACCCAGTAAGCGCTCCGTAAATACTATCGAATAAATGAAAGCCCCAGGAGGGAGCACAGCCAAGAGGCGACAGTCAGGCAACCGGTGGTGTTTACCGAGGTCGAGCACTCTGGGCCGCGCACCACACCGAGAGCCTGAGCGAGTATAAGAGACTGAGTGGACGTGATCCTCGCCCGCCAAAGGCTTCCAGTTGAGCGGGGCCCGAGGCCGCTCGCGGGCGGTGATTTCGACTTCTTCCGAAGGGTGGTTCCCCCGCGCGGCCCAGCCTAGAGAAGCGGCGGGGCTCAGTGGAAAGAGCCCGGGCTTCGGAGTCGGAGGTCACGGGTTCGCATCCCGGCTCGGCCACTCGTCGGCCGTGTGACTCCGGGCGAGTCGCTTCGCTTCTCGGCGCCTCGGTCACCTCATCTGTAAAATGGGGCTCGAGGCCGCGAGCCCCAAGAGGGACGACCCGATTCCCCCGCGTCTACCCCGGCGCTCGGCACGTGGGAGGCGCCTAACCAACACCGACATCATCATCGCCATTAGCCTTCATTCACGGGCCTAGCCCGTTTTCCTTCCTCCGTCGGGAAGCGTTGCAGTAGGTGATTACGGAGGCTCCCAGATAAAGAGAAGTGGCTCCGGGCTCACCCATTCATTCGGTAGTATTTACCGAGCGCTTACCGTGTGCGGAGCACTGGACTAGGCGCCCGGAACGGGCAATTCGGCATCGGATAGAGACCGTCCCTGCCCGGGGACGGGTAAACCCGGGGGTCGGAAAAATACGTTCCCGCCCGGCTTGGAGAAAGCACGCTGTCCGCACCCTCCCCCCCCGAGACCAGAAGAAAGAATCGAGCTCGCTGTTTTGAGTCTTCCCGGGCTAAACCCAACGGGTATTTTCTCTACCTTCAATCCCATTTAGAGGCTGTTTCTAAACGCCTCATCCAGGTAATAATGATGATAATAATAATAACGTTGGTTTCCGTTAAGCGCCCGCTACGTGCAGAGCGCCGTTCTAAGCGCCGGGGTAGATACGAGGGGATCGGGGCGTCCCACGTGGGGCTCACGGTCTTCATCCCCGTTTGACAGACGAGGTCACCGAGGCCCAGAGAAGTCGAGTGACTCGCCCCCGGTCACGCAGCTGACAGGTGGCAGGGCCGGGCTTCCAACTCACGACCTCCGACTCCCGAGCCCGGGCTCCTTCCGCTGAGCCGCGCCGTACCGGGGTGGAGGAGAGACTGCTCTCGGGGGAAGGTGCGGACAGGCGACGGACAATACGGCAACCCGGGCGAGCCGGCCGCCGGCACGCTGCGTTTAGAGGCACCGTCGTAAACCATTTCCCGCCCGAGGTGCTACGCAAAGCCACCTAAAAATCACACCCCCCGCCCTCTGGGAGCTTCCAGTCGAAAACGGAGTAAAAGCATCCCGGCCTATCGCGTCTGGCTGAAGGGGCTTCCCCAATTCATATCCTCTAAGACCACACGAAAAGAAATATCATCCACGGTGCATATCGAGCGCTCACCGGGCGCGGAGCGCCGTACGAGGCGCCCGGGAGAGGACGACGGAATTAGGGGACGCGTCCCCGTGAGCGGGGAGACCCCGATCTGGATTTCTGCCACGCGCTCTCAAGCCGGCGTGACGTCGCTAGAACCTACGCGGCGCGAGGCAAAGGGAGCGGGAGTGAGAGGCCGGGCGGGTGCGACCGCCGAGCGACGAGAAAAGAGAAAGAGTCGCTGGTTTGGGCTTCACGTCTACGGCGGTCCCGGGGACCGAGGGGCCCGCCGCTGCCTCGACGCCACGGCCGACGACCGCTCGCCACGACGGAGCCTCCGGTGGCCGCCTTCGTCTCCGGCTGCCGGGGGGGGGGGGGTGACGACGTGGCCGCCTTCCCCGACCGAGCCCTCGTCTCCTCTCCTCTCGCTCCCTCCCGGCTCACCCTTCCCCTCGGATCCGCGCCCTCCGGTCACCCCTCCCCCCGCCCCGCAGCGCTAACGGACACATCCGTCACTTAGACCGACGGCAACGTCGGTATCCGCCAAGCGCTTACTACGTGCGGGGCGCCGTTCTGAGCGCTGGGGTAGCTACGGGGTCACCGGCTCGTCCCACGTGAGGCTCCCGGTCTTCGTCCCCCTTTTCCGGATGAGGTCGCCGAGGCCCAGAGAAGCGAAGCGACCGGCCCACGGTCACACGGCAGACAGGCGGCGGAGCCGGCATTCGAACCCGTGGCCTCCGACTCCCAGGCCCGGGCTCTTTCCACTGAGCCGCGCTGCTTATTTATATTAATGTCCATCTCCCCAGTCTAGACTGTAAGTTCCTCGGGGGCAGGAGACGTGTCCCCAGACCCTTGGATACCGTATTCTCCCAGGCGCGTAGCACGGTACCCCGCACCCGGTAAGCTCTCGACGAATACGACCGATCTGACCGACCGGGTGAAGAATACTCAGTATTCTAGAGAGACCGCTCCGGGATCTAGTCCGGCCGAGCGGACGGAAAATGGGCTACCGCGGGAGGGCAGGGGCTCCCGGAAGAGGAGGCCGGGCGAGGCCGAGGGGAACGGGAGGAGCCGGCCTAAGCCTCCGTCTGCCTTCCGTTGCCAAGGGCCCAACCGACTCACCGACGCGACTCAACGGCTCTCCCGGTCTGACAGCCGCGCACGGCCTCGTCGCGGGCTTCTTCTCTTCTCCCACGTCCCGCTTCCCCTCGGTCACGGTTTCTAACCAAGACGTCCCATTATCCGAGAACCGGGGGTCTTCTCCCGCGGCAGCGGGGACGGCGTGCCACTTCCTACTTCCCTCCGTAGGGTGCCGGCACCGGCTCAATTCCGTCCCGACTCCGGGCCTCGGTTTCCCTATCCGAAAGGCGGGGATCCGATACCCCTTCTCCCTCCTCACGGGGGAGGGGCCGTGCCCGACCCGATCGTCTTGTACGCGCCTCCGTGCTCGGTGCAGTGTTTGGCCCAGAGCAGATGCTTCGGAAACGGCGACACGATCGTCATCCCTCCCAGATCCGTAACGTTCGGACCCCCCCCCGCCCCAACGGGCCGAGCCGGAGACGCGGAAACCGGTGACCGACGGGGAAGGGTCGAGGGGTGGAGATGTCGCTCGCAAGGTCAGGATCCCCGGTTCCCGGTCCTCTCCTTCCACTGCTCCCGGTCCCCGTTCGATTCTCAATCCATCCACTGACGTTTTTTGAAGACTTACTCTGTGCAGGGCACCAAGGTGGTAATGATATTAATAAGGCCGGTATCCGTGAAGCGCTTACCACGTGCCAGGCGCTGCTCTAAGCGCCGGGATCGACACTAGGTCATCGGGCTGGCTGTCCCACGTGGGGCTCACGGTCTCGATCCCCATTTGACAGATGAGGGAACCGAAGCCCAGGGAGGTTAGGTGACTTGCCCGAGGTCACCCGGCAGACGGCTGGAGGAGCCGGGATTAGAACCCAGGACCTCCGAACCCCAAGCCCGCGCCACGCTGCCCCTCACCGAGTGCCTGGGAGAGAAAACAGAGCGCCTTCGAGGAGCTCACGGTCTGTTTTTTATGGTATTTGTTAAATTCTTACTACGTGTCAGGCACTGTACCGCACGCTGGGGTAGATTACAGTTGATCTAGCTGGACACAGTCCCCGTCCCACATCGCAGTCTTAATCCCCATTTTACAGATGGGGTGACCGAGGCTCCGAGAAGTGAAGTGACCTGCCTAAGGTCGCACGGCAGATAACAGGGAGTGGGGCCGGGATTAGGATCCACGTCCTCTGAGTCCCAAGCCCAGGCTCTTGGGACCAGGCCACGCTGAACCCGGGTCCTTCCGACTCCCGGGCCTACGTTCTAATAATGATAATAATGATAATAGCAATAATAATGGCGTCTGTTAAGGGCTTACCACGTGCAAAGCACCGTTCTAAGCGCTGGGGGAGATACAAGGTGATCAGGTTGTCCCACGTGGGGCTCACGGTCTTCATCTCCGTTTTACAGACGAGGGAACCGAGGCCCAGGGAAGTGAAGTGACTCGCCCGAGGGCGCACAGCTGACAGGCGGCGGAGCCGGGATTCGAACCCATGACCTCTGCCTCCCAAGCCCGGGCTCTTTCCACCGAGCCGCGCCGCTTCCCATGGGGGAGACGGACACTAAAATAAATCACAGGTCAGGGGAAGCAGCAGAGTTCAAAGATAAGAAAAGTAATGATAATGGTGCTTGCTATGCGCCAAGTGCTCTTCTAAGCGCTGGGACAGATGCAGGTGATCAGGTTGCCCCACGAGGGGCTCACGGTCTTCATCCCCGTTTTACAGACGAGGTGACCGAGGCCCAGGGAAGTTAAGTGACTTGCCCGAGGTCACGGAGCAGACGGGTGGAGGAGCTGGGACTAAAACCCAGGACCTCTGAACCCCTGATGACCCCGTATCTCCCCCGGCGCTTAGAGCGGCGCTCGGCACATGGTAGGCGCTTAACGAGTACCAACATTATCATCATCAGTACGGGGCAGCTCCCAGGGATCTCGGAACCAACTCATCGATCAGTCACTTGACTGGAACACCGACTGTGTCCCGGGCCCCGTGCTAAGCGCTTGGGAGAGTACAGCAGACGCCGTTTTGGCCCTCGGGGAGTTCGCGGTATCTAGCGGAGTAGACGTTCAGCTGAATCCCAGGTAAAGTGAAGCGAGAAAGTAAGGCGCGGGCCCAGGTGAAGCAGCCAGCGTGGCTCAGCGGAAAGAGCCCGGGCTTGGGAGTCCGAGGTCAGGGGTTCGAATCCCGGCTCCGCCGCTCGTCGGCGGCGTGACTGCGGGCGAGTCACTTCGCTTCTCTGTGCCTCGGTTACCTCATCGGGAAAATGGGGAGGGAGACCGTGAGCCTCCCGCGGGACGACCCGACGACCCCGTATCTCCCCCGGCGCTTAGAACGGCGCTCTGCACACAGGAAGCGCTTAACAGATATCAGCGCTAAGTGCCGCGGAGGTGGGGTGAGCGACGCAGCGGGGAGGGAGAACGGGGCGGTGGCGCTGAGAGGTTAATCGGGGTGACGGGCCTAAAAGAGGCCCCCACGACGCGCGGGTCCGGGGGCCTGACGAATTCTACCCCGAACCCGCCTCCCCCTCCCGGAGGAGGAGACTTCCAGGCACGGGGGCATTTTGCCGTAGAAACAGCACAATCACGGGAACTGGTTTCCACCGGTGTTTCCCAATCCGGTCGCAGGTGCGCCGCTGGCTGACCTTGCAGGACCGCCAGATACCTGTCCTCACTTTCCCCGGCGCAATCTCTCCTCCCCCCTCTAAATGCACGAGGGCATTTAGAAATAGCCTCTAGACTGGCCTGAAGGAAAGGAGGAGGTAACAGATCCACTGGACGGAGGACGCCGGCAGCAGCCGTAAATATTTCAGGTGAAGAGAGGTCGGTGATGCTGACGTTTATTCTCTGAGATCTCTCGAGTCCCAAGGATAACCTCGCTCCCTTCTAGGGCGGCTCACAAGCCACGTACTCTCGACTTTCAAGACCTGAGGAAGAGAAAAAGAGTACTCGGCGATGTTAAATTCTCTTCCACGCCAGATTAATTTCCCAAGTACCTCAGCTCTTTCTTACGGGTCATGAAAAATAAATGACGCCTCGGAGAGAAAAACATTATCCGTCACCAGATGAGTCACTGAGTTGAAATATAAGTAGCAGGTGGTGGCTGACCGTCTTTCTGGTTTAAAATGCTCAGAAAAATCTTAGCAGATTTCCAAATAAAAGGGATGACGATCCTTTTTTTTTTTTAAAAAAAAAAAGGCTTTCACGACTTTAAATCATCCCTTTCGTCTTCCCACACGCTTTTTACCATTCGGTCCGTTTAACTCCTGGATGTACGGCGGCCTGGGAATGTTTTTAAGAGAAAGTCACCTGGATACTTCTGGCGACCGCCGAGGCGTCTGTGCGTCTAAGTGTAGGATGGAAGACTCGCCCACGGGGTTACCGACAGTTCACCTTAAGATCAGGAACTAACAATAATAATGATGATGATGGCATCCGTTCAGCGCTTACTATGTGCAAAGCACTGTTCTAAGCGCTGGGGTAGGTACAAGGCGATCGGGTCGTCCCTCCTGGGGCTCACAGTCCTCGTCCCCCTTTTACAGATGAGGGGACCGGGGCACGGAGAAGTGAAGTGACTCGCCCAGAGTCACACAGCGGACCGGCGGCGGAGCCGGGATTGGAACCCGTGACCTCTGACTCCCAAGCCGGGGCTCTTTCCACTGAGCCGCGCTGCTTCTCTCAGCTTGGGGCAGGTCGCTGAAAGGGTAGAGCGTAGCCCGGCGGAAAGGCCGCGGACCTGAGGGTCGGAAGACCTGCATTCTAATACTGACTTCGTCGCTTAGCCGCCGTGCTACTTGAGGCGGGTCACTTCACTTCCCTCGGTTCCCTCATCTGAGAAACGGGGATTCAACAGCGGTTCTCCCTCCTACTGAGGCTGCGAGCCCCACGTGGGGCCGGATTAGCCTGTACCCACCCCAGTGCTTAGTACAGCACCTGGTACGTACGAGGCGCTTAACGAAGACCACAGTTATCATCATTATTAATAGGAAAAAGGGGCAGAGAAGTGGGGAAAAGGGAAGAGGTGGGGAAAGGGGAAAGATGGGGAGGAAGGGAACACTTCCTCTGGACCATTAGCTCGTTACCGTGGCTCAGTGGAAAGAGCCCGGCCTTGGGAGTCGGAGGTTACGGGTCCTACTCCCAGCTCTGCCATTTAACGATAATGTCGGTATTTGTTAAGCGCTTACTACGTGCAGAGGACTGTTCTGAGCGCTGGGGGAGATACAGGGCCATCGGGCCGTCCCGGGTGGGGCTCACAGTCTTCGTCCCCATTTTCCAGGGTAAATGAGGCCCGGAGAAGTGAAGTGACTTGCCCACAGTCACACAGCTGACAAGTGACAGAGTCGGGACTGTCAGCTGGGTGACTCTGGCCAAGTCACTTCTCTGGGCCTCAGTGACCTCATCTGGAAAATGGGGACGAAGACTGGGAGCCCCACGTGGGACAACCCGATCGCCTTGCATCCCCCAGCGCTCAGAACAGTGCTTTGCCCACAGTAAGCGCTTATCGAACGCCATCGTTATTATCATCATTCATGTAATCATATTTACTGAGCAGAGCACCGAACTAAACTCTTGAAAAGTACAATACAGCGATAGAGACAGACAATCCCTGTCCACGATGGGCTCGCGGTCTACAAATAGTAAGAGCTTAACAGATACCGACGTGGTTATTGTTGCTATTATTACCGGGGGCGGGGGGGGGGGGGGAGACGGACATCAGTACAAGTAAAACGGGCATCCTTACAACTGCACAGAATTATAGAGACATAGACCTAAGTGCCGCGGGGCGGGAGCCGGGGACGAGGAAGGGGAGCGAGCGGTGGTGACGCGGGAGGGAGCGGGAGCCGAGGGGAACGGGGCTCGGTCTGCATACTGTACTCTCCCGAGCGCTCACTACGGCGCCCGGCGCCCGGCGACGCGGCAGGGAGGGGGAGAAGGGGAAACGAGGGCCTCGTCGGGGGAGGTCTCCTGGAGACGTCCGTCACCGAGGCCTCGAAGGTGGGGAGAGCGATCGTCTGTCGGACGTGAAGAGGGAGGGCGTTCGTTCGTTCAATTCGTTCATCCGGTAGCATCTGTTGAGCGCTTACCGCGTGCAGAGCACTGTACCGAGCGGTCGGAACGGACGGATCGCCAACAGACGGAGACGGTCCCCGCCCGCTGACGGGCTCACGGTCTACCGGCGGCAGGACGTGGCTTCCGGAGAGACGGGCGAGGCTTGAGGCGCAGCGAGCAGGTTAGCGTGAGAGGAGTAAAGTGTACGAGCTGGGTTGGAGTGGAAGGGCGACGAGACGGCGTGGGAGGGGGCAAGGTGACTGCCCTAAAGCCAACGGCGAGGAGTTTCTGTCTGATGCGGAGGTGGCTGGGCAACGGCTGAAGATTCTCGGGGGGGGGGGGGGGGACGCCGACTCGAAGTCTCCCACCCACTTCGGTATAATGCGCCGCTCACGGCGAGCGCTCGGCAAACGCCCCTGACCGGCCGATTCGTTCGGCATCAACGTGAGGTGACGCCGCGCCGGCACATCACGTGCCGCTGACCGGGGGACCCAACCGACCGCCGCATCACACCGGGGCGGCGTTCTCACAAACCCCCGGCTTCCGCCGGATTGCCACCGTCGGACTCCATTTCGGCGCGGGCGCGCAGACCGTTCCCCCCGACGTCGCGGACCGCCGATTTCTAAACGAGCTCGAGCCGTCGGAGAAGCGAACCCGGGCCGCCCGACGACGCCGTCGCCACGGCCGGTGAAAACGTGCGTTCCGGGAGAACTGAGAGAACTCTCGAGGGAGAGTTCCCGCGGGAGGATCGCGCAGGGCCGATCGACGAGGTTCCGGAAACTCCACGTTTTCACAGATCGCCGTTATCGGCAGATCGGACCGACTTCTCCGTCACTTTCGACAGCGCCGCCACCCACCCCGTCTCACTCGGCACTGTCCCCGACTCATCTCTCGTTCAACCCACGTATTGGACGCGTCACCGGCTCCAGTCGGTTCCACCTTCGCGTCGTCACTAAAATCCCCCCCCCCCCGGTACGGACAGCCGCTCTGCCGATCCAAGCACTTGTCACACCCCGCCCCGATGACTCCATCAGCCCCCCCCCCCCCCCCGTTGCCCTCCCCGCCTCCGTCTCTCCTCACGCCAATCCTTACTTCGCTCTGCTGCCCGGGTCATTTTTCTGCAAAACCATTTCCCTCCAAATACCCAAGAGCCTCCGGGGGTGGCCCGTCCGGCTCGGCGTTAAGCGCAACCGTCTCACCGTTGGCTTCGAAGCGCTCGGCCGTCTTCCCCCTTCCCGTTTCTCCTCGCCGATTTCCTCCGATAATCCAGCAGGCTCACAGCGCCCCTCCAACGCCGACCTGCTCGCTGTACTCTGATCTCACGTCTATCTCGCCACGGACCTCTCGCCCACGCCACAATAATAACGTTGGTATTTGTTAAGCGCTTACTAGGTGCAGAGCGCTCTTCTGAGCGCTGGGGTAGATACGGGGTCATCGTATTATCCCACGTAGGGCTCACGGTCTCCGTCCCCATTTCACAGACGGGGTAACCGAGGCCCAGAGAAGTGAAATGACCCGCCCACTGTCACACGGCCAAAAAGTGGCGGAACCGGGATTCGAACCCATGATCTCCGACTCCCGAGCCCGGGCTCTTTCCGCTGAGCCACGGCCTGCCCCTGCCCTGGAACTCCCTCCTTTTTCAGGGCCGAAAGACCCCAACTCTCCCCCCGCCTTCGAAGTCTTATTAGAATCCTCCATCCCGACTAAGCCTTCGCTTCCCCTACTCCCCTCTCCCTTCTACAGATTCCTCGCCCTTGGATCCCTGCACCCAGAGAAGCAGCGTGGCTCAGCGGACGGAGCACGGGCTTTGGAGTCGGAGGTCATGGGTTCGAATCCCGGCTCGGCCAACTCGTCGGCCGTGTGACTCTGGGCAAGTCACTTCCCTTCTCGGTGCCTCCGTGACCTCCTCTGTTGAGACCGTGAGCCCCACGTGGGACAGCCTGATTCCCCCGTGTCTACTCCGGCGCTCAGAGCGGTGCTTGGCGCACGGTGAGCGCTTAACGGATACCAACATCATTATTATCATCATTACCCTTTATTCTCTTCACATTAACCCCACCCTCAGCCTCACAGCCCCACAGATCATTTTAACGTCTGTCTCCCCCTCTAGTCGTGAAGCTCCTCACGGGCAGGGAACAGGCCCGACGACTCCACTGTACTGTGCTCTCCCAAGGCGTCCGGTACGGAACTCTGCACCGAGTGCGCAACAGATACCCTGGATTGAGGTCGGACACGGTCCCCGCCCCACGGCTGGCTCACAGACCGAGTGGAGGGGAAAACTGCTATTTCCAAGACTCCAGGTTAGTTACGGGCAGGGAACGTATCTGCCTAATTCCGTCGTACTCTCCCAAGAGCCGAGTACGGCGTCCTGCACGGAGCAAGTGCTCGGTAAATACCGCCGATGATTATTTTATAGACAGGGAAACTGGGGCCCAGAAAAATTAAGCGACTTGCCCCAAGTCACCCGGCGGGCAAGCGCCGGAGCCGGTTTTAAAGAGCGGGTTCCCTGACTCCCGGGCCCACGCGCGCTCCGGTAGGCTCGCGAGAACACTACGAAATGGAAGTTTCAGGAAGCCCGGGCCGCGACGAAAGAAGAAAAGAATAAGGACAACGGTCCAGGTCGGGGTTTATAAAGGCCCCCAGCCAAGATAGGCGAGGTCTTCTCTGGTCCGCCTACTCAAGTGACCTCGGGTCAGGATCCAGTAGCGGTGGAAGCGCTTAATTTTCTGAATATCTGGTTAAAAAATAATTCAGGTCGCTAAAGATTTTCAGACCAGTTTTTTGAAGTCCTGGGGACGATTTCCCGGGACAGAAAGTTCTTGGATGAATCAGGTCAGGCGCCGTCTTGAATCGAGTCTTATTAACTAGACGGAACCATCTGATTCTCTCAGAAAGGATGGAGACCTCGGTGGATGCAATCACAGAACGACTCAACTGCGCTTAGCGCGGTGCTCTGCACGCGGTAAGTGCTCCGTAAATTCCGCTGATCGATTCATTCAGAAAATGAAATTTAGGAAAGCAAATTTAATCGATCGGATTTACCGAGCACTCCGTACAGAGCACCGTACTAAGCGCCTGACGATGATAATTAACGACTCAACGATAATGGCGGTATTTAAGTGCTCACTATACGCCAAGCACCGTACTACGCGCTGAGGCAGGTACAAGACGAGGAGGCCGCACGCGGGGCTCGCGGTCTCAAAAGAAGGGAGAACGGGTACTGAATCCCCATCTGCAGATGAGGGAACTGGGGCACAGAGAAATCAGGCCAAGGTCACACGGCCGACAAGGAAAATAAAATAAACTGTGGTAATCGTTGAGCGCTTACTATGCGCAAGGCACTGTTCTAAGCGCTGGGAGATACAAGGCATCGGGTTGTCCCACGTGAAAGCTTCACAGTTTTAATCCCCATCTGACAGATGAGGTAACTGAGGCACAGAGGAAGTGCAGTCACACGGCTGACTAGCGGCGGAGCCGGGATTAGAACCCGTGACCTCCGACTCCCGAGCCCGCGCTCTTTCCACCGAGCCACGCTGCCTCTCACTTGCCTGAAAGAGAAAGGAGCAGTAACATCCGAGACCCTAAGGAGCCCAAGAGAGGTGGGCTTTCTCCACAGAGATCCGCGGGCGTACGAGCATCGGCGGGGGTACCGATTCTTCATTCCGAGCAACAGGGCGAATTTAGCGGTGGCACTCAGATGGCGTAGGGCATTTAGGGAGGGGCTCCGAGAGGGCAGGGGACGAGGGAAGGGGAAGGGAGAGCGGGAAAGGGACGGAGCGCAATACAGCAGGAGAGCAGCACGGTTGGGTGAAAAGAGGCCGGGCCCGGGAGTCGGCGGACCTGGATTCTAATCCTCGCTCCCCCACCTGTCCGCCGCGTGGACCCGGGCAAGTCGCTTCGTTTCTCTGTGCCTCAGCTCCCTCATCCGAAAAACGGGGATTCGATCCTACTCCCTCCTATTTAGGCTACGAGTCCCGCGTGGGACCCGACTATCTCGGACGCCGCCTGGCGTACAGCGACGACGACGACGTCGGTATCCGCTGAGCGCTTACCGTGGGCAGAGCGCCGTTCCAAGCGCCGGGGGGGATACGGGGTCATCGGGTCGTCCCGCGTGAGGCTCACGGTTAATCCCCATTTTTCGGATGAGGTGACCGCGGCACAGAGAAGTCGAGCGACCCGCCCGCGGTCACGCGGCCGACGAGGGGCAGAGCCGGGAGTCGAACGCGTGACCTCCGACTCCGAAGCCCGGGCTCTTTCCGCTGAGCCACGCCGCTTCCCGCAGTGTTTAACGCAGTGAGTGTCAATATAATATAATTATATTGTAGTATATACAATATACTGGATATATAGAATATGATATTATAATATATGCTATATTAAACATAATTTAATATAGTAAGTGCTTAACGAATATGAAAATTATCATCAGGTGAAATTTGCTCTCCTCAAGTTCATCCTCTTAATCATACCGATTTCTCTTTCCCTCGGGGTATTAAATTCGAGCATTTCGGGAACGCGGAACGGAGACTACGTCCATCTTGATCGTCTCGTACCTATCCCGGCGCTCGGTACGGTGACCGGCGCGTGGTAAGCGTTTAACGGGCACCATAAAGACAAGTCGGGAAGGGGGAGGAAAGAAGAGGACCGAGGGCGAGAAGGGAAGAGGGAAGAGGAAGCAACAGTTACCTGGGGGGGCACCACCGACCTCCTCCTCCTCCTCCTCCTCCTCCTCCTCCTCCTCCTCCACTGCCACACCCCCGATCGTCAGCGGGCACCGGAGCGGGGAACGAGCGGCTTCCCTCGTCCCCGCCCCAGAGCCCGGCAAGGAGGAGCCACGGCCAGTTCACCTCACCTACCGCCACCCCATCTTCCCGGGCAGTCCGGGGGAATACCAGGTTCTTCATTCCGCCGCCCGGCTCGTCTTCCTGCGGAAACGCTCCGGGCCCGTCACTCCCCTCCTTCAAATTCTCCAGCGGTCGCCTGTCGACCTCCACACGAAACAGAAACTCCTCACTCTAGGCTTCGAGGCTCTCCGTCGCCTCGCCCCCTCCTACCTCTCCTCCCCCGTCTCTTCCTCCCGCCCGCCCCGCACGCTCCGCTCCTCCGCCGCCCGCCTCCTGGCCGTGCCTCGTTGGCGCCCGGCCCGCCGTCGGCCCCCGGCTCGCCTCCTCCGAGAGGCCTTCCCCCGCTGAGCTTCCCCTTCTCCCCCTGCTGCCTCTCCGCCCCCCCCCCACCCCCCCTCGGCTAAGCCCCCTTCGCCCCCTTTCCCTCTGCTCCTCCGTCTCTCCCTTCCCCTCCCCCTCAGCACTCTGCTCATTTGGATTTATTTTTGTTAGCCTATTTATTCCGTTAATGAGGTGTGCATCCCCTCGACTCTATTTACCGCGATTAAGCTGCCTCGCTTTTGTCCGTCCGTCTCCCGGATTAGACCGTGAGCCCGTCACCGGGCGGGGACCGTCTCTATCTGTTGCCGAATCGTACATTCCAAGCGCTCAGTACAGTGCCCTGCACACGGTAAGCGCTCGATAGATACTACTGAATGAACGAATCGGGAGCCCCGGGTACCCAGAGCGCTGACACTCTCAGGCCAGGATCCACCGGGCCGGGCCCCGGCCGCTCCCACGACAACAATCCAGCTCCCCTGTCGAATTCTGGTCCGGCAGTCCCCCGACTCGTGTCTGGCCCAGTCCCCGCTACCCTGTGAGGACCAACGCGGGGGGCGCGGCATCCTCCCGATCGTCCCCCTCCTGTCGGCTGGGGGCGGGAACGACCGCCGCCGTCTTGGATCCGCCTCTCGTCGGTGCTGTTTACTGAGGGCTTACCGTGTGCAGACCGCCACACCAAGCGCTCGGGAGAATCAACTGCAACGGAACCGGCGGCCACGTTCCCCGCCCGCAGAGAGCTTACGGTCTACGGGGGGAGAGGGGGGAGCTAATATGAATACCTGGACCGCGAGCCCGATGTGGACAGAGACAGTGTCCGAAATGATAACTCTGAGGCCCAACTGTACATTCCCAGCGCTCAGTACAGCCTCAGTTCCCTCATCTGTAAAATGGGGATTAAGACTCTGAGCCCCACGTGGGACGACCTGATTCCCCCGTGTCTGCCCCAGCGCTTAGAACAGTGCTCGGCACATAGTAAGCGCTTAACAAATACCAACATTATCATTTGGTACATCTACATCTCCGCCCCCGTCCCCTCCCCCTCCCTTCGGGCTCGCGTCTCCTCCCGCCTCCGGGACGTCTCCGCCCGGACGTCGGCCCGCCGCCTGAAACTCGACGTGAGCGAGACCGGGCTCCTCGTCTTCCCTCCCGAGCCCGGTCCCCTCCCGGGCTTCCCCGTCGCCGCGGACGGCACGACCGTCCTTCCCGTCTCTCGGGCCCGCGATCTCGGTGTCGTCCTCGACTCGTCCCTCCCGTTCGCCCCGCGCGTCCCATCCGTCGCCGAGACCCGCCGCTCTCGCCTTTACGATACCGCCGAGGTCCGCCCTCTCCTCGCCACCCGGACGGCCACCTTGCCGCTACGGGCTCTCGTCATACCCCGGCTAGACTACCGTGTCGGCCTTCTCTCCGACCTCCCTTCCTCCTCTCCCGCCCCGCTCCGGTCTATCCTTCGCTCCGCCGCCCGGCTCATCTTCCCGCGGAGACGCTCCGGGCCCGTCGCTCCCCTTCTTCGACACCTCCGGTGGTCGCCCGTCGACCTCCGCTCCAGACGAAAGCTCCTCACTCTAAGGCTTCGAGGCTCTCCGTCGCCTCGCCCCTCCCTACCTCTCCTCCCTCCTCTCTTCCCAGCGCCCGCCCCGCGCGCCCCGCTCCCCCGCCGCCCGCCCCCTCGCCGTCCCCCGGTCTCGCCCGTCCCGCCGTCGACCCCCGGGCCGCGTCCTCCCGCGGTCCCGGGACGCCCTCCCTCCTCGCCTCCGCCGGACCGATCCTCTTCCCCTCTCCGGAACCCTACTCGAAACTCACCTCCTCCGAGAGGCCTTCCCAGACCGAGCTCCTCTTCTCCCTCTACTCCCTCCGCCACCCCCCCCTTTACCTCTCCGCAGCTAAACCCTCTTTTTCCCCTTTTCCCTCTGCTCCTCCACCTCTCCCTCCCCATCCCCACGGCGCCGTACTCGTCCGCTCGACTGTATATATTTTCGTCACCCTATTTATTTTGTTAATGAATTGTACATCGCCTCGATTCTGTTCGGTCGCCATCGGTTTTCACGAGACGTTCTTCCCCTCGACTCTATCCGTCGCCGTCGTCCCCGTCCGTCCGCCTCCCCCGATCGGACCGTGAGCCCGTCGGACGGCGGGGACCGTCTCTGTCCGTTGCCGACTTGTTCGTCCCGAGCGCTTAGTACGGTGCTCTGCACCTAGTAAGCGCTCCACAGATACTGTTGAATGAATGAATGAATATTTATTATTACAGTGCTCTGCACCTAGTAAGCGCTCAATAGATATTATTGAATGAATGAATGAATGACCCTGCGTCTACCCCACTGCTTAGATCGGTGCTTGGCACATAGCAGGTGCCTAATAATAATGATGATTTTTGTTACCATATGCAACCTGTAACGTCTAATTTACAGATATGTCCAAAAGTGCCGTGGGGTTGAGGGGGGGGCCCACGTCGAATGGCCAAAAGTCACAGATCCAAGCGCACGGACGACACGTGAGGAAGAGGGAGCTGGGGAAGAGGGCTTCCTCGGGGAAGGCCTCCCTTTCCGGCCCCAAGGGACAAGGCAGAATAGCTCCCGACAGCCCCCCGCCCTGCCCCAAAAGCCGGCACTCCTCGGCGCTAACCCCGCCGGAGGGGGACGGGGGCGTCGTTCCTACGGCGTTGGGGCCTGCCGGCACACGAACAAACCGAACCATGCGGGAGGATTAACCGGAAAGGCGGCACGGGGCCAAGTTAACTCAAATCAGGGACACACCAAAACTAGAAGAACGAGACTGGAAAGCTCCAAAAACTGGAAATGGGGCCACATTACTAAAGAGAGGAACGTAGAGAAATAGCCTAACTGGGACGAGACAGGGCCAGGATCAGAAAACCTCAAGCTGTAAAGGAACTGTATTTAGCGTGAGGCATAAAAAGTCTCGAGAACCATCATTCCATTTCGGTACATTAAAGCCGGTAACGGCTGAAACTTTTTCGTTTCTCGTTCCTCTCGTTTATAAGAAGTTCACGAGCCATCGGCCGACTGGCACAAAACCCACACGGAACGGGAGGCGGGAAGCCAAACTAAACCGGTGACGGAGTAAGTCGAAGCGGGTCCGAAAGAGTTGGATCTATTCAAAGGGGCGGCGTTGGACGGCTCTGACGGCGTGCACCCTAGGGGATTTGAGAATCCGGTGGATGTTAATGGGCGGTCACAACAAATCCGAAGACTCGACCAACACAGGTGAAGGCTTCGAGGATCGAGAAACGGAAAACGTCCCTTGAGAAAAAAGGCGGTCCCCGGTCCTCGGAAACGGGTCAGCTTAACTTCGGGATCCGGGAAAATACCAACATGGAACAACTGATTTGTAGCCAGAGAAGAGCCTACAGAATTGTGAAGTAACGAGCGATAAAATTCAAAGTGCCACTGATAAGTGAGAAAAATGATCCTGCCAAAAATTTGAAAATTCAATAAGGGCAGACGCGGCGCTAGGCCACCGGGAACAAAAAACAAACTCAAATTAAGGCTAGAGAAATACGGGCAAAGAGTTCGGTGGCATAAGGAAACGTGTCTCAACGAGAAGGACAGACTAGGTTTCTGAAGAAGGGTGAGAGAAATCTCTACCCCACCCGAGGAGATCTAGCAACTAACACCTGTCCTCAGTACAGTGCGAAGCGCTCAGTCCGGTGATCTGCACGCATTAAGCTCTCAATAAATACGATTGAAAAAAATAGATGATTGACTATCTTGGGTTACTCAGGCATTCACCTGCCTGAAGGCAGATGAATTCTTTAGCGCCCTTCCAAATGAACGATAAGATCGTCTCCCCTTCACGTCCTTCCTCGGGAACTTCACTTCTGAAGTTCAACTCACACTCACTGAAAACCTGCATCCCCATCGAGGTCCAATTCCCCCGCTGGCCAACTCCCGCCCAAACTATGAGAAGCAGAGAAGCGGCGTGGCTCGGTGGAAAGAGCCCGGGCCCGGGAGTCAGAGGTCGTGGGTTCGCATCCCGGCTCCGCCACTCGGAGTGACCGCGGGTGACCGCGGGCAAGTCGCTTCACTTCTCCGGGCCTCAGTGACCTCATCTGTCAAAGGGGGATTAAGACCGTGAGCCTCACGTGGGATGACCCGATTACCCGGCATCTACCCCGGCGCTTAGAACGGTGCTCGGAACACAGTAAGCGCTTAAATACCAACGTTATTATGTGACCCCGGGCAAGTCACTTAGCTTCTCTGTGCCTCGGTTACCTCAACCGTATAACGGGGATGAAGAACGTGTGCCCTGTGTGGGTCGGGCACGGTGGCCAACCTGATTACTCTGAATGCACCCCTGCGTTTAGCACGGCGCCCGGCGCGTAACGAGCGCTTGACAAATACCCTAATTTAAAAAAACGCATAAAATACACGACGGCGCATCCCCCTTCCCTTCTGTAAAACAGCACGACGAGCCGTACTTTCCCTTCAAACGTGGGAGAGATGGGGATTAACACCTGAGAGGAAAGGTCTCGTCCCGCCCCCGGTTCAGTCGATCGGTCGTACTTATTGAACGTTTACTGTGTGCCGGGCAAAGGGCCGGACTGCAGTCCTCTTCGGAGAATCCATCAGTGGCCCATGGAGTCAGCGTGCGCGTGTGCGTGGGACCACGGGCGGTGCATCTTGGCCGGCGGGGCCCGGCGCTGGGGGGCTCTGCGAGGGACGTGCCGCCAAAGCTCGGCGACGACCGAAAAGGCAGTGGAAGAAGGCGGGGGGGAGGAGGAGCTGGGGGAGGAGATGAAAGAAGAGATGGAGGAGGTTGAAAGAGAAAGAACAGATGAGGGAGGAGTAACCCAAGTAAATTCATTTCGCTTCCTCTCCCACCTTTCCATTCCCTTTCCCTTTCCCTATCCACCCCCCCCTCTCCCCGCACTCTTCCCCCTTTCTCCCTCCCAACGCTTTTCCTCCCCAACCTTTCAAACCTTTCTTTTCCATAAAAATGGCATCTGTTAAGAGCTCACTCTGCGTCGGGCACTGTTCTCAGCTCTGGGGTAGACAGAAGTTAATCAGGTCGGACACAGTCCCCGCCCCTCATGGGGCTCACGGTCTAACGAGGAGGGAGGACGGGTATCGAATCCCCGTTGTGGAGTCGGGGAAACTGAGGCGCAGAGAAGTTAAGTGATCTGTCCAAGGTCGCACAAGCAGGCGAACGGCAGGGCCGGGATTAGAGTCCGGGTCCTCTGGCTCTGCCGGTTCTCCACCCCGGGGATTTCTGTTGTCGCTTTTTCTTTATTTACCAGAACTGCAGATCCGGACAGGCAACGGGGCCTTGTTCAAACAACGGCCAGCGACACGGAGGAAACTCGCAAGAGGGAAAATAAGTCCTCGCCGCATCAGCGAGTGCTTATCGAACATCTACTACAGGAGGAGCTGCTGTAACGCTGATCGTATTTTCATCCGCTCGGCCTGCAGGAAGTTTCTTTAGCAGCCGGGCGGTTTAGCACCGGGGGAGCCAAATTTACATCAGGCGGGACTGTGAGGAGGGAGAGGGGGAAGGAAGGAAGGGTGGGCTGGGGAAAGAAGAGCTTCCTAAGGGGAATCCCTAGGGCAGAGACGCTTCCTGAGAGTCAGGAACTGCCATTCTGCCTCCCCTTTCAAAGCGGCACTTACCACAGAGGGACGTAAAGAGGGACAGACCAGTTACGCCCTCCTGCTCTTTAGCTCATCCTCCACCCTGGCCTCGGATCTGGGGAGCATTTTCATCCCCGTGACTACCGGGCTCCCAGAAGGGCTCACCCCCCAAAACTGGATTCCCGACCGACACCACCGAACCAGAAACTGCAGTACAGACAGCAACTCTCTGAAAGGAGCCCGCTAAACGGATGTGACTCTTTTCCAGGCATCGGCTAGAGCGTGGGAAGCGGGGGCCTGGCGGAAAGAGCACCGGCGTGGGAGTCGGAGGACCTCGGTCCCAGTCCCAGCTCCGCTGCTTGCCAGCACGTGACTTACGGCAAACCACCTCATTTTTCTGGGCCTCGGCGTCCTCATCTGTGAAATGGGGGGCGGATACCCGTCCTCCCTCCCACCTAGACCGCGAGCCCCAGGAAGGGCGGGGACGGTGTCCGACCCGAGAGAGGCCTTCCAGACTGAGCTCCCCTTTTCCCTCTGCTCCCTCTACCCCCCCTTCACCTCTCCGCAGCTAAACCCTCTTCTCCCCCCTTTCCCTCACCTCCTCCCCCTCTCCCGTCCCACCCCCTCGGCACCGTACTCGTCCGCTCGACTGTATACATCTTCATCGCCCTACTTATTTTGTTAATGAGGTGTACGTCACCTCGATTCTATTTACTTGCCATCGTTTTAATGAGACGCTCTTCCCCTCGATTCTATCCACCGCCATCGTCCTCGTCCGTCCGTCTCCCCCGACCGGACCGCGAGCCCGTCGGAGGGCGGGGACCGTCTCTATCTGTTACCGATCTGTCCGTTCCGAGCGCTCAGTACGGTGCTCTGCGCATAGTAAGCGCTCAATAAATACTATTGAATGAATGAATACCCGGGTGCTTCCCGCAGCGCTCGGCCCAGGGACAGAGCTCGACGAATATCACTATTACCGTTATGACGGCGGACGAATTGTGCGATTTACCGTGCCCCTGCTTCTCAAGGCGCTCCCTGAACTCTGTACCCCAAAAGAAACACCACTGGCGGGGCTAAGGGAGGTTAAGCGGCACTAAGCAAGCCTCAGGCATTATCGACAATCAATCGATCCTTGGTATTTACTGAACGCTTATTGGTAGAGAACACCAAAACAGGCACCCGGGAGAGCACGGGACAGTTAACGGCTACAATCCCTGACCTCCAAGAGCCCGCGATCTACCGGTGAAGTCGCACACCAAAATCAACCTCGGAGAGTTCGGGACCGGTGAGCCGGATTCGGAATCGGTCCCCGTAAAAGCCGTGGCAGCAGATGAGCTCCGTAAGGGAGTGACTTTAGACGGGGGAGATGAGGGGACCCGGCACGGAGTCTTGAGGGACTCGCACAGCTAGGGAGCGGGCACAGAGGGAGTGCTGGTGGAAGAGGCTTTAGTCTTTGGCGGAAGAGGAGGAGAACCAGGAGAAAAACTGAGGGGTCCACAGTGTTTCCAGAGGACGGGGATGGTTGGCAGTGTCGTTCGTTCATTCAACGGTATTGATTGAGCGCTTACTGTGTGCAGAGCACTGTCCGAAGCACTTGGGAGACTACAACAACAAACGGTCACATTCCCCGCCCGCAACGAGCTTACAGTCTAGAGTGGGGGACTAAGACGTCAATACAAATGAATAAAATGACAGATATGAACACAAGTGCCGTGAGGCGCGGAGGGGGGGACGAGCAAAGGGAGCGAGTCAGGGTGACGCAGAAGGGAGTGGGAGACGAGGAAAAGAGGGCTTTGGTCTGGGAAGCCGAGAAGTTGACGACGACGAGGACGGAGTAAAGCCCTAAGGTGCCGGCAAGACGAAAGTCACCGGTGACCTTGGAAAGATGGAGGTCGGGGGCGGGAGCCAGATCGTAGTGGGTGGGAAAACAACCCAAAAGGGGCCTCACCTTTAAATCTAGAAGGGGCCGAAGTTTCTAAATGATAAGTGCCTCGCTCCATCCATCAGAGAACCTGCAACAAACGAAAAACAAAACTTAAAAACATAATGAAGCTATTTACCTCGATATAATCCCAGCAATAGCTGTCACACTGTAGACGAGAAAAAAATGCACTCAACTGTGAAGATCAGACAGTTTCTCCCACTGTTCTATTATTAGTACCCTATCTGCCTAAGAGTTAATACCTACCGCACTCCAAAAAAGTAACACCGAGAAATCTGATGATTAGATTTCAAGTTTTTTACCCCCCAAGACTACCATCTTTTTACAGTTCTATAAAAGAATTTAGCCTGGAATGTAGTAAGCACACTTTAAAAAAAAAAAAAAAGACTTTCCTCTCCCATCTTCCCTTTTTTTGATGAAAATCAAGGGGTCGATTTTTAATTTTTGGCGGTGGGGTGGCGCGGCGGCCTGGCAGAGCACCGTGGGGTTGAGGTCCAAGGGGCGGGGCGATGATGGGACACGGAGGACAAGGGATGAGGTGGGAAAAAAAAGGAGCTACAGATCGGGGATAAGGACCGAAAAGCTCATCCCCTAAACCGTAAGCACCTAAGCACCCCGGCACCTAAGGCGCTGAACGTTCTGCACGTGGCAAGCGCTCAAGATCACCGAGGACGATGAGTGCTTCCAACCCCGACCCCAAAATCCCAGAATAACGAGAAATGCAACGGTGGCTTTCTTCACCTCCTTCTCTCCCTCTTCTTCCAACTGGGTCCGACCTGATTCACCTGTATCTCCATCAGGGCTTAGATAAGCACCGAAGAAGTAGCATGATCATGTTTCCCACAGGGAGGACCAAGACGGGGAGCCGACACCTCGTCTGCACCCTTCCAACTCGAATCAATCGATCGATGGTATTTACTGCGCACTTGCTGTGCGCCAGTCCACCGCGCTGAGTGTGCGTAGAGCGCCGCGCCGGTTGGCCGGCGAAAGCCGTCCGCCCGGCCGGAGCCGTCCACCCGGCCTGACCGAAGAGCCCATCCCATACGGGCCATCATCCTCTGCCCCGCCGTGAAGTTGGCAGCCACAGTTCAAAGAGCAAATCAGTTTTCATTAAAAAACAGGGGAATTCAGACTCAGCGTTGAATGGATCCTTTGGTCTTTCGCCATACGTATTCAGACTGTCACCGAGTGACGCTTCATTCACGCTACGCCTCTCCCGTGGTCACTCCGCAGTGAAGTGACCTGTGAAAATGACCAGCGTCGACCGTAGGGGTATTAGGAATTTGCCAAGGAGGCGTAGTCTTGTCCCCTACTCCGCGATGCCAAATAATACACAGATGTGGCGGGTCATACCCTCTCCCGACACAATTTCAAGTGTGCGTACCTACGTTCCCATTCGGGAACCTCGTTGAGAATACGCTGTCTTTCGCCTCGTGTTCTTTTTTAATTCTGTCTTCCCCCAAGTCAGGTAGAGCTAAACAAGACAGCAAGATAACTAGTCACATCCCAGGTAGCTTTCATCTTTTCGGGGGGGGGGGGGGGACGACTGGGCAGAGACGGCTCCAGTACCTGGGCTACAAGTAGCCACCAAGTCACCTCCATCGGCCTTCACTGCAGTTTCCACTGGGAGTCACTCATCCCCTCTAATTTGGAATTAATCGTAACCGTGGTACGTATTAAGCACTTACTACGTGCCGGAGCGCTGGGGCAGACAGAAGGCTATGGGGTCGGTCCCAGTCCCCATCCAGTAAAGGCCTCGCCTAAGACGACACGGGAGGCCAGGGGCAGAGCTGAGCCTAGGACCCGGATTCTTCCGCCTCCCCACCCCGGGCTCTTTCCGCTACTCTTCGTCACCGACTCCCCGGCAAGTTTACAGGGGGTTCCCGGAAAAGTCCGAAGGGAAACTGTACCCGATCCATTTGGGAAACAAAAATATTATTATTATTATTATTATTTCAAGGGGGAGGGAGTCGCAGGAAGAAAGAAGGGTGAGAGCAAGGAACTGGAGGTGGGAAAAATGAGTCTCAGTGAGTAGATTAGCCGGGGAGGAATGAAGACAGGGAGCTCGGGTGGAGAGGAGGGTTTTAGATCACCTACTATCAAAAACTGCCTACAAACGATGTCTCAAGCAGACCGAGTAGGTAGGTGAAACGAGGCCCCTCAGGGCCGGGGGGACCTATAGGGAGAAAGGCTCCGGGGCCGCGGGGAAGGCAGGAGGAGAAGCATCATTAAAGCTTGCTGAGTTTCCCGAAGCACCTCCACAGTTCACTTTGCAAAAAGCCCCGCGAAGCTGTCAGCGAAAGTGAATCCCATTAATCCAGAATAGTCGGGACAGAGGCCCTTCCGGATTAATGGGATTTTCCATTGAAATGAATCCCACCTCGGGGTAGCTCGGGAGGGAAAGGCCTTCCCCGTGAAGCCGAGGGCCATATGTCTCTCCCCGAGCCCATCTGTCCGATCCAGGAAACGGTGGGTGCCGTCTCTTCACCTCTGGGCACACGCAAACGTCACCGAGAGCGGAGTGGAAAACGCGGAGCGGTCACAAAGACTGCCGGGCGGAGAGAGGGGACCGCGGGAGAGAAGCGGCGTTGCCTAGCGGATAGAGCACGGGCCCGGGAGTCAGAAGGGCCTGGGTTCGAAACCCGGCTCTGCCTCTCGCCCTCTGCGTGACCCTGGGCCAGTCACTTGGCTCCTCTGGGCCTCAGTTACCTCATTGTTAAAATGGGGACGAAGACTGTGAGCCACATGAGGGACACGGACTAGGTCCGGCCCGGGCGGCCTGTATCCACCCCGGCGCTGAGGACAGTGCCCGGCACCTAGTGGGCCCTTGAATACGATCCCTCTAAACTCCGAGCCCACTGTGAGCGGAGAACACCTCTACCGACTCGCTTACATTCTGTTCTTCCAAGCGCTCAGTTCAGCGGTCCGCACGGTAGGCATTCAGTAGGTTCCGCTGCCTGCAGGCATTCTAGAAAAGGGAATTTGCCCGCGGCCTCTTCTCCGTCTCCCGCTCTTCAAAAGCTTCCGACGACCGCCCGTTCCCCTCCACCTCAAACGGAAACCCCTGACCGTCGACCTGAAGGCTCCCGCTCGGCTCTTCTCCCACAGCCACCCGACCGGCCCACCTGGCTCCTCCCCGGCCAAACCTCCTCACCGTGCCGCGTCCCCGTCTCTCGCCGTCGACCTCTCGCTCGCTCCCCTTTCCGGCGCGTCCTTGAAGTCGGCCGCTTCACCCGGTCTGTCGTTTGACATCTAACTAACCCCATCATTTGCAACTTGAGGGCAGGGACCATGTCTACTAACTCTATTATACTGAGCGGCGGCGTGGCTCAGTGGCAAGAGCCCGGGCTGGGGAGTCGGAGGTCACGGGTTCGAATCCCGGCTCCGCCACTAGCCGGCTGTGTGACTTTGGGCGGGTCCCTTCACTTCTCTGTGCCTCAGTTCCCTCATCTGGAAAACGGGGATGAAGACTGCGAGCCCCACGTGGGACCGCCCGATCACCTTGTATCCTCCCGGCGCTTAGAACGGTGCTTTGTACATAGTGAGCGCTTAACAAATGTCATCGTTACGATTATTATTATTTCAAGGGGGAGGGGGTCGCGGGAAGAAAGAAGGGTGTGAGCGAGGAATTGGAGGTGGGAAAAATGAGACCGAGGCTCGGTGAGTAGATCAGCCGGAGAGGAATGAAGACAGGGAGCTGGGGTGGAGAGGGAGCTGACTGAGCGCCTTAAGGCCCAGAGGTCACGAGTAACTGACCGACGGACAGACGGATGGAATGTCACCGGCGTAGCGGGCAGCGCACGCAGCGTGCCTCAGTGGGAAGAGGCCGGGCCTGGGAGTCAGAAGTCATGGGTTCGAATCCCGGCCCTGCCACCGGTCAGCCGGGTGACCGTGGGCGAGTCGCTTCACTTCTCTGGGCCTCAGTTCCCTCATCTGTAAAATGGGGCCGAGGACTGGGAGCCCCATGTGGGACGACCTGATTAGCTTATATCTCCCCCAGCGCTTAGAACAGTGCTCTGCACAGAGTAAGCGCTTAACAGACACCAACGTTATCGTCAGGCTCATAAGCTGAGGGCCCTAAGTGGGTGGCTCAGACGGGGCGGGTATTCTAGAGAAGCAACCTGGCTCGGTGAAAGAGCCCGGGCTTGGGAGTCGGAGGTCGTGGGTTCGAATCCCGGCTCCGCCGCTTGTCAGCTGTGCGGCTGTGGGCGAGTCGCTTCGCTTCTCTGGGCCGCAGTTCCCTCATCTGGAAAACGGAGATGAAGACCGTGAGCCCCACGTGGGACAACCTGACTGCCCTGGATCGACCCCAGTGCCTGGCACAGAGTAAGCACTTAACCAATACCATCACTATTACTAATTTGAGGAGAGGTGACATTTCGGCAAGGGAAGGCGGCAGCACGACCTAACGGAAAAGGAAAGGGACTGGGGACGGAGAAAACTGGGATCCAATCCCCGGTCTGCCACTACCTGCTACGTGACCTTGGACGAGTCACTTCCCCCTTTGGGCCTCAGGATCCTCATTTGAGAAGTGGGGTTAAAAGTACCTCTTAGTCCGTGCGGCTCAAATGGGTTAGGGCCTGGATCCGATCTGCTGATCTTATATCGACCTAGTTTTCTGGCACGGTGCTTAGCATGTAGGAAGCACTTAATACCAACATTATTATTAATATTAACAGGACTTTTTTGAAAGATAATAATAATGTTGGTTTTTGCAAAGCACTTACTACGTGCAGAACGCCGTTCTAAACACTGGGGTAGATACGGGGTAATCAGATTGTCCCACGTGGGGCTCGCATTTTTAAATCCCCCCTTTTACAGATGAGGTAACTGAAGCCCAGAGAAGCTAAGCGACCTGCCCAAGGTCACACCACGGGCCGAGAAGCCAGTGAGGTATACGGACCGCAGCGGGGAGCGGCCGGAGCCGAGGCTTCCAGGAAGGAGGCTGACGCGTTAGTGGAAACGGGATACGAAGAGTAAACTGGATCGGGACAGCAGCCATTTAGATGGAGAAAAAGGGACAGACCGCGGCAATGTTGTGGAGGAGGGACGGACGGAATTTCGGCAAGACCAAACGCGCGAGTTGAAAGAGAATAAGGAGCAAGGATAATGCCGAGGCCGAGGGGCAGGGAGAAGGGAGGATGGCGTTACTGTCAAGGAAAACTGGGAGAGTTAGATAAAGAAGAGGAATTGGGAGGAAGAGGGGGAATTCAGATTTCAACATATTGAGCTTGAGGGGCCCGCGAAACATCCATATGGAGATGTCTTGCAGGCAAGAGGAAATTCTAGATCGCAGAAGAGGTGAAAGACAGATTTGCGAAGCCACGTGTGAATAAGATCCCCCGAGGGAATGAGGATAAGGTGAGAGGATAAGGGGATCCGGGACAGAGCCTTAAGGGACATTCGAAGTTTAGTTATGAGGGACAGAAGTAGAGCCTTGAAAGAGATTAAGAAGGGCTGGCCAAAGAAGTAAGAAGTAAACTGGTCATTCATTCGGTAGCATTTATTGAGCGCTTACTATGTGCAGAGCACCGGACTAAGCCCTTGCAATGGACCGTTCGGCAACAGATAGGGACCGTCCCTGCCCGGCGACGGGCTTAGAGTCTGGGATCGGGAGTTGTGTTGGTAAAACCTCGGTGAGATTGCATCTCCAATCTCTAAGGTCTCTAAGATGTAAGATCCCTCTAGACTACAATAATAATAACGATAACGATGATATCTGTTAAGCGCTTACTATGTGCCAAGCACTGTTCTAAGCACTGGGGTAGATACAAGGTAAGCAAGTTGTCCCGCGTGGGGATCGCAGTCTTAATCCCCATTTTACAGATGAGGGGACCGAGGCGCAGCAGAGAATGATAATAATGATGATTTTGGTATTTGTTAAGGGCTTACTATGTGCCGACCGCCGTTCTAAGCGCCGGAGTAGATGCAGGGTGATCAGGTCGTCCCGCGTGAGGCTCACAGTCTTCACCCCCATTTTATAGACGAGGTAACTGAGGCACCGAGAAGTGAAGTGATTTGCCCAAAGTCACACAGCGGACAGGCGGCGGAGCCGGGATTAGAACCCACGACCCCTGGCCCCCAAGCCAGGGCTCTTGCCACGGAGCCGCGCTGTTTCTCGCGGTCCCTCTAGACCGGAAGCTCGCTGTGGGCAGGGAACGCGTCTGCCAACTCCGTGGCACTCTACTCTCCCAAGTGCTTAGGACAGCGCTCCGCACACAGTAGCCGCTCAGTAGATACCACCGATGAGGGAATGGTCCCCAGGTTCAAAGACATCCAAGAGGGTCCAGGAGCCAGGCAAGACCCCAAGAGGTGAGAAAGAGGAGGCCGAGTTAAGCCTGCGAGGGGGTCTGCTTTGAATGACTTTAGCGAAGATTAAACAATAGTTCAGTGACATTCGACATGATAACATATAGCACAGAAAGGAATTTCACACTTGTTTTCCATACGTTCTGATAAAACCTCCCCTCTCTGCCCTCCCTTCGGCGTCGCCCGACGGGCTCGGGTCTGCATCCCTCGAGCACTTGATGTTCACCCCTAACCCGGCCCCGATTAATCCATCGTATTTACTGAGCACTTACTACGTGCAGAGCACTGTAATAATAACAGTGTTGGTATTTGTTAAGCGCTTACTATGTGCCGAGCACTGTTCTAAGCGCTGGGGTAGACACAAGGGAATCAGGTTGTCCCACGTGGGGCTCACAGTCTTCATCCCCATTTTACAGATGAGGGAACTGAGGCACCGAGAAGTTAAGTGACTTGCCCAAAGTCACACAGCTGACAAATGGCCGAGCCGGCATTCGAACCCGTGACCCCTGACTCCAAAGCCCGTGCTCTTTCCACTGAGCCACGCTGCTTCTCTGTACTAACCGTACTAACCGCCTGGAAGAGTACGATACGGCAGAGTTATCCGACACGGTCAGTCTGGAGGGGAAAGCAAGGCCTGACACCCTGAGCTACAAGGGTCGACGAGAACCCCGCAGCACCGACGTACGTATTTTTACAGCCTCCTATTTCCCCGTGTCTAATTTATTTTAATGCCTGTCTTCCCCTCTAGACTGTGAGCTTCTTGTGGGCAGGGTTCGTGTCTACCAAGTCTCTTGTGCCGTAAGCTCCTAGGCGCTCAGTACAGCGTCCCGCACATAGTGAGTGCTCTGCTAAACACCCCTGGCCGATCGACCGGGTCCCAATTCGTAACACGAACGTCTACGGAAAAACGTACATCTCGATGCAGCCGTTGCTGGCCTAACCTTATTTTCGAGGAATGTAATGCTCTTCTATTTTAGGGTGTGCTTTATAAATGCACCCACCCCCACACACACTCTCTCTCTTCCTCTTTCTTTCTTAAAAATAGAAAAGCTCTGAACCAGATATATCATCATAGTGAGACACTGAGAAGACCCTGGGTATTTTAATACCTAATTGCCGCTAACGTAGACACACGGCCGACTGCGACGTGATGCTTTCAGAAAGGAAAATACAGGCCACCGCTCAAACCCCTATATACCGAAGATGAAAGCTTCGCTCAGGGTTTCGGTATTTCCCTCATTCCCTTAAGGTAAAAATAAAAGAAGCCTTCACTTGTCTGTGAATTAGAAGATAAATTCTGGATTTGCCAAGTGAGTAAAAAATTATTTACAAAAGGTCCAAGAGATCCATTCATTCCTTTCACGGTATTTATTGAGCACCTACTGTGTGCAAAGCACTCCACTAAGCACTCGGGAGAATACACTATTAAAAGAGCTTGCGCAGACAACGCCCCGCGGCCCCGTCAACTCCAATTCAAACTATCTCAAATAGCGTCAGTATTTAGGACATCTCTAGCCGATCGCAAAACGCACGAGAAAGTACAGTAACAGCTTATTAGTTCAATATTGGTTAACACAAAATTAGAAGCAACTCCTTTTTCCCAGATGACGGGATATCATTTTCCCATTAAAGCTGTTCGTTTATTCCTCAAAAGAAAGAATACATAATTCGAAGCCAAAATAAAGTCATAAGAGGGCTTAGTAGCTCAACAATCCCAAGCGTCCCAAGACATTTATAAAAGTACTCACAGGTGAAGCCGATCCGTAGTAAGTGAAACACGATCTATGAACCAAATGGATTGTTTGCCAAGAGGAATATAAGAAAGGTGTGCGGGGGCAGTGGAACCGAGATTGCCCGGAGGAGCGCGGTTAACGATAAACCGTTCAACATCGTCACGGCCCATGTATTTACGCAGCGCTTACTACGTGCGCAGCACCGTACTGGGTGCCCGAGAGTACCACAGAGTTGGCTTACGACCTAGACGGGGAGACAGACGTTAATATGAATAAATAACTTATAATGAATTATATATTTAGAGAATATAAATATGATGCTATAAATAGATGTCAGAGAAGCAGCGTGGCTCAGTGGAAAGAGCACAGGCTTGGGAGTCAGAGGTCAGGGGTTCGAGTCCCGGCTCTGCCACGCGTCAGCTGTGTGACCGCGGGCGAGTCGCTTCCCTTCTCCGTGCCCCAGTTCCCTCATCTGTAAAACGGGGATGAAGACTGTGGGCCTCACGTGGGACGACCTCGTTCCCCTGTATCTACCCCAGCGCTCTGAACAGTGCTCCGCACGTAGTAAGCGCTTAACAAATCCCAACAGTATTATATCACTCATAGGCACGTACATAAAGTGTGGTCGGGTTGAGGGTGGGGCAAACAT
Source organism: Ornithorhynchus anatinus (assembly GCF_004115215.2). Lineage (NCBI taxonomy): Eukaryota > Metazoa > Chordata > Mammalia > Monotremata > Ornithorhynchidae > Ornithorhynchus > Ornithorhynchus anatinus. Next base: position 62,205,034 of record NC_041738.1, read on the forward strand.
CAAATGCCCAAGGTCACAGATCCAAGGGCATAAATGAGGCAGACGGGAGGGGGGGGCCGGGGAAAAGGGGGCCTAATCAGGGAAGGCCTCCTGGAGGAGATGTGACCTTAATAATGCTAATGAAGGTGGGGAGAGCGGTGGTCCGGTGTTTTTGGAGGAGGAGCACGTGGGATAGGGGCGGGCAGCGGTTTCGATGAGATCAGGGGACAGTGAGTAAGCTGACGCTAGAGGAGCAGAGGGTGCGGGCTGGGTCGCGGTAGGAAAGCAGCGAGGTAAGGTAGAAGGGGACCGGGTGACAGAATGCCTTAAAGCCAACGGTAAAGACTCTCTGTACGATGCAGACGTGAATGGGCGACCACCGGCAGTTCCTGAGGAGCGGGGATACACGGACTGAGCGGTCTCCCAGAAAAATGATCCGGGCAGCACGGTCAAGTATGGACTGGAGTGGGAAGAGACAGAAGGCAGGATGGTCAGAGGGGAGGCGGACGCCGTAATCAAGGCGAGAGAGGATAAATGCCGGGATTGACGCGGGGGGAGTGCGGACGGAGAGGAAAGGGCGAATTTCAGCGGTGTCGGGAAGGTAAAACCGACAGCATCTGGTGACAGGTCGAACACGTGGGTGCAACGAAAGAGACGAGTTGAAGACAACACCAAGATATAGGGAGGGCAGTGGTGTTGTCTACAGTTGTGGGGGGAAACCAGGGAGGAGAGAGTGCGGGTGGGAGGAGTAGGAGTTCGGGTTTCGGAGATATTAAGTCCGAGGTGTCGGCGGGACATCCAGGTAGAGACGTCCCGGAGGAAGGAGGAAACGGGAGCCGGCAGAGGGGAGAGATCGGGGCTGGAGAGGTAGATCTGGGGATCACCCAAATAGGGGTGGCGGCTGAAGCCGTGAGAGCGGATGAGTTCCCCAAGGGAGCGGGTGAAGACGGAGAATTCAGTCAACAGTATTTACTGAGCGCTTATTACGTGCACGGCACTGTACGAAGCGCTTGGAATGGACAATTCGGCAACGGACGGAGACCGTCCCCGCCCAACGACGGGCTCACGGTCTGATCGGGGCAGACGGACGGACGGAAACGAGACAACTTAATCACGATAAACAGAATCGAGGGGATGGACGCCTCCGTAACAAAACAAACAGGGTACTAAAGCGGACCCAGGACCGACCTCCGAGGGACTCCAACAGTTAGGAGACGGGAGGCGGAGGAGAATCCTGCAAAAGACATCGAGAAGGAGCGGTCAGAGAGACAGGAGGAGAACCAAGACAGGAAAGTGTCAGGGACGCCAAGATTGGATCGAGCTTCGAGCAGAAAGGGTCATTTACCGTGTCAAAGGCAGCCGAGTGGTCTGGGAGGGTTAGGACAGAGTAGAAGCTGTCAGATTTGGTGGAAACAAGGTCATCGGTTATCTCAGAGAGGGCAGGAACCAGACTGGAGGGATCAAGGAGAGATCCGGAGAAAAGGAAGTAGAGACAGCGGGGGCAAACGACTCACCCCCAAAATTTGGAAAGGAACGGTTGGACTGAGCAGTGGGGTCAATGAGAGGAGAGGGGGCGGTTTAGGAGAGAGGACGCAGAAGCTTGTTTGGAAAGATGAGAGGCGGCAGGGCCTGGTGGAGAAGCAGCGTGGCTCAGTGGAAAGAGCACGGGCTTTGGAGTCAGGGCTCGTGAGTTCGAATCCCAGCTCTGCCACTTGTCGGCTGTGTGACTGTGGGCGAGTCGCTTCGCTTCTCTGCGCCTCAGTTCCCTCATCTGTAAAATGGGGATTAGGACCGTGAGCCCCCCGTGGGACGACCTGATTCCCCTATGTCCACCCCAGCGCTTAGAACGGTGCTCGGCACATAGTAAGCGCTTAACAAATACCAACATTATCATCATCATCATTATTATTATTAGTGGATAGAGCACGGACCTTGGTATCAGAGGATCTGGGTTCTGACCCCGGTTCTGCCCCTTGTCTTCTTGTGACCCCGGGCAAGTCGGTTAACATCTCTGGGCCTCAGTTACCTCATCTGTAAAATGTGAACCCCACGCGCGCCACGGACTGTGTCCGACCTGATCAGCTTGTCCCTGCCCCCAGTGCTTAGTACGGTGCCTGGCACGACCGAACTGTACTTTCCAAGCACTTGGTACAGTGCTCTGCACACGGTAAGCGCTCAATAAATACGACAATGAACGCGTGAAAGTGCTTAACGGATACCGTTAAAAAATGGCAGCCGAGGAGGGAGGGAGGGAGGGAGGGGGCGAGTGTTTTAATAAGGTATGAAGAGATGGGGTCAGAAGCACAGGTGGAGGGGGTGGATTCTGAGAAGAGGTGAGAGATCTCTTCCTGAGATACCGCAGGGAAAATAGGGAGAGTCAGAGCGGGTGGAGGAGGTGAGGGGGTTTGGAGAATAATAATAATAATAATAATAATAATAATGATAATGTTGGTATTTGTTATGCGCTTACTATGTGCAGAGTAACGTTCTAAGCGCTGGGGCAGATAAAAGGTCATCAGGTTGTCCCACGTGAGGCTCACAGTCTTCGTCCCCATTTTACAGATGAGGTCACTGAGGCACGGAGAAGCGAAGTGACTCGCCCACAGTCACACAGCTGACAGGTGGCAGAGCCGGGATTCGAACCCATGACCTCTGACTCCCAAGCCCGGGCTCTTTCCACTGAGCCACGCTGCTTCTCTTAAGCAAGTAGGAACCAATTTAAGGTTTGGGCAGGGCCCTGGCCCTGGATTTTTCACCCTCGTGTGACTATACCCTCTCATCTTGCAATCAAAATCAGATGTTTTGAGAAGCAGCGTGGCGCCGTGGAAAGAGCCCGGGCTTTGGAGTCAGGGCTCGTGAGTTCAAATCCCAGCTCTGCCACTTGTCGGCTGTGTGACTGTGGGCGAGTCACTTAACTTCTCTGTGCCTCAGTTCCCTCACCTGTAAAATGGGGATGAAGACCGTGAGCCCCCCGTGGGACGACCTGATTCCCCTGTGTCTACCCCAGTGCTCAGAACGGTGCTCTGCACATAGTAAGCGCTTAACAAATACCAACATTATTATATTATGTCACTCGACCCGAGAGTTTTCTGTCCCCTGCTTCCAAATGAAAACGCTTTACCGTGGCGATCCAAAGGGAAGAATGGCACAGCTCTAAGTAGGATGCTCCATTTAAAAGCAAATAATTCCTATATTATGGTGTCTTACCTTCAAAGCCCTGCAAAGTATATCTACAAACGACCCAGGAAAGTAATACGGCAAGTAATACAGTAATTTTATCTAGGAAAAGGGAGAAATGACAGCATCAATTAATTGTAAAATGATAATCAGCTGTTCTTCGAAGGGCAAGAACTTGCTTTTCTCTAGTTTTATAGAAAAAATGAAGGAAACTGTTACAGTGTTCAAAAGAGAAAAGAAACACACGATGGCCTTCATTAAAAAAGGTAATCATCCTTTTGATATTTACTTTGTCATAAAAGCGGATGTTTTCCCATTCAAAGTAACACTGAAAAGCAAATCTGTGGCAATAGGAGAAACGTTAACTTTTAATGAAAATTCCAGACACCAAGCATTGGGTAGGAAAAAGCAGTACGCTCGGCATTGGTATCTGTCTTAGGTATCTAACTGATTTCTCACAAGCCATTTGAGACGTCTATCGAAGCCCTGACTCCCTTTAAGCACCCCACTTGTCAGCGTTCTTTACCCTCCCGATCACCTCAGTTCCCTCTCGTTTCCCCTTGCTCCTCGAATACTGCGTAATCTCCGTATTTCAGCATTTTACCAACAGGTAGATTTACCTGGGCCATTATAGCCATTTGATCCCGTTCGTCTCCTAATCCTGTTGCATTTAGAGAAGCAGCGTGGCTCAGTGGAAAGAGCACAGGCTTGGGAGTCAGAGGTCACGGGTTCGAATCCAGGCTCCGCCACTTGTCGGCTGTGTGACTGTGGGCGAGTCACTTCACTTCACTGGGCCTCAGCGGCCTCATCTGTAGAATGGGGATGAAGACTGTGAGCCTCACGTGGGACAACCTGATTACTCTGTATCTACCCCAGCGCTTAGAACAGTGCTCTGCACCTTGTAAGCGCTTTACAAATACCAACACCATTTACTTCTCCTGTGGACTTAGTACAGTACCCGGCACAGACTGAGCTCTCAATAAATACCACTGGTTCAGAGAGTGTTTTGAGTCCTCTCCCGGCTATGTTGCTTCCCTGAAGTATTTGCGTAAAATGCCCGGTCTCCCTCCTGTTTAATAATAATAACGTTGGTATTTGTTAAGCGCTTACCGTGTGCCAAGCCCTGTTCTAAGCGCTGGGGTACATACGAGGTAATCAGGTTGTCCCACGTAGGGCTCCCAGTCTTCGTCCCCATTTTACGGATGAGGGAACCGAGGCACAGAGAAGTGAAGTGACTTGCCCAAGGTCACGCAGCTGACAAGCGGCGGAGCCGGGATTAGAACCCATGACCTCCGACTCCCAAGGCCGGGCTCTTGCCACTGAGCCACGCTGCTTCACAGACTCTAAGCCCCGGGTAGGACAGAGACTCCGTCCCATCTTGCAGTCTACTGTAAACGCCGAATAAAACCATCAGTAAGCAAAGCAAGATAGGATAAGTGCCCGGAGCAGCACAGTAGCAGTTTGAATGGTGAGGAAAAAGTGGATTTTAGTCACTTGACAGGAGAAACAAAGGATCTGGTGACAGGCTATGGCAAGAAGGAGCAGCGGCCTGGGGATAAGTTTGAGAATTAGGAGAAGTCAGCTTGCATCCGCCCCCGGTGCTTAGTACGGTGCCCGGCGCGAATTAATTGTACTTTCCCAGCACTTAGTACAGTGCCCTGCACACAGTAAGTGCTCGATAAATACGACAGTGAGTGAACGAATGAAAGCGCTTCACAAATACCATTAAAAAATGGCAGTCAAGGAGGGAAAAAGGGAGGGGGCGAGTTTTTAATCAAGTAGGAAGACACGGGACTTCAATATCCTCAGCTGAACAACGGGAATTCGACACTTCATAGTAACGATGATGATGATGATGGCATCTGTTAAGCCCTTAGTATGTGCCAAGCGTTGTTCTAAACACTGGGATAGATACAAGGTAAACCGGTTGTTCCACGTGGGGCTCACAGTCTTAATCCCAATTTTACAGATGATTCATTCATTAATTCAATAGCATTTATTGAGCGCTTACTATGTGCAGAGCACTGTACTAAGCGCTTGGAATGGACAACTGGGCAACAGATAGAGACAACCCCTGCCCGGCGACGGACATCATCATCACGATAAATAGAATCAAGAGGAGGTACACCTCCTTAAAATAAATAGGGGAACAAAAATGTATCCAAATGAGCACAGTGCTGAGGGGAGGGGAAGGAGAGGGGGAGGAGCAGAGGGACAGGGGGCTCGGCTGAGGGGAGGTGAAGGGGGAAAGGGAGAGGGAGCAGAGGGAAAAGATGTAACTGAGGCCCAGAGAAGTTGAGCGGCTCGCCCGAGATCACGCAGCAGACGAGTGGCGAAGCCGGGATTAGAAGCCACGACCTCTGACACCCAAGCCCGGGCTGTCGCCACTGCGCCACGCTGCCTCTCACGACACCTGTTCTCCTATTTAGACCGTGAGTCCCACGGACGGGGACGGCGTCCGACCTGCCAGGCTTTTACCTACTCCAGGGCTCAGTGTATCTTGACGCATCGTAAGTGTTTAACAAATAACACCATTATCATTGCTAATTAATAATTATGTCATCGCAAAGATAACGAGAAGTGGAGAAGTGCAAAGGATAGCAATAGTCTACGGACTTTTCTTTTTTTTTTTTTTTTTTTTAACACCTCGAACATCTCCCGGGCAATTTAATCGATTCAGTCATACCAACGTCCGTCTCCCCCTCTGGACTATAAGCTTGCTGTGGGCAGGGAATATGTTGCACTGTACTCTCCTAGGCAAATATTACAGCATCCCTGTACAAAGTACCTACGCTCGATCTGTCGACTGATGGGTTTCTGAGAGTTTCGAAGCAGCGTGGCTCAGTGGAAAAAGCCCGCGCTTAGGAGTCAGAGGTCATGGGTTCTAATCCCGGCTCCACCACCTGTCAGCTGTGTGACCGTGGGCAAGTCACTTCGCTTCTCGGCGCCTCAGTCACCTCACCTGTAAAATGGGGATTAAGACTGTGAGCCTCACGTGGGAAAACCTGATTATCCCGTATCTACAGGGCTCGGCACATAGTAAGCGCTTAACAAATACCAACGTCATTACTATTAGCCTCGATTTGAAACGCGGCAGCCACGTACAGGACCATGATGAAATTTTCTTTGAAAACTGCTCTTCAGTAAGCAGCAAAATTAAGAAGTCATAGGACAGACTTTGGGGGCGAACAACAGAAAGGACTGCTATTCATAGTAAACGCCCAACAAATACTACCGACTGACCGCCTGAGTGACTGACTGCATCTGCCTTTTTAATCCCTCCATGTCTCACGAGCAACACATTACGTTCCGGCGCACCTTCACGTGCAAGGACCCTAATTTATGCACCCAAGCAAAACAATCAAGATTCTTTAGACTTGGAAATAGGTTAAAAATTGCACCTGAAGCAGTAAGAGGCGTTTATTTCAACTGCCTTCATCGGAATCTGTGAACTTTTCAGACTTACTTTATTATAATAATAACGTTGGTATTTGTTAACCGCTTACTATGTGCAGGGCACCGTTCTGAGCGCTGGGGGAGATACAAGGCAATCGGGTCGTCCCACGTGAGGCTCACGGTCTTCATCCCCATTTTAAAGATGAGGTAACTGAGGCGCAGACAAATGAAGTGACTTGCCCACGGTCACACAGCTGACAAGTGGCAGAGCGGGGATTCGAACCCATGACCTCTGACTCCCAAGCCCGGGCTCTTTCCACTGAGCCACGCTGCTTCTTTATTTTCCAACGTCGGTGTGACCCATCAGATGTCAAAATAATGGGAAGCAGTGTGGTCTAGTGGATAGAGCAGGGGCCCGGGAGTCAGAAGGACTTGGGTTCTGATCCCGGCTTCGCCGCCTGTCTGCTGTGGGACCTCAGGTAGGTCGCTTCACTTTCCGCGCCTCAGTTACCTCCTCTGCAAAATGGAACGTAAATCCTCCTCCCTCCAATTTAAGACTGTGAGTTGTGCCCAACCTGGTTATCTTGCATCTACCCCGGCACTCAGCACGGGGCCCGGCACCAACTAAGCACTTGACAAATATTATACAAAAAAAAAAAAAAAAAAAATTCCCTGGATACTTGTAGAGTGGGGGGACCGTGGAGGGGTTGAGAGAGAGAGAGGTGTTTTAAATACGAAACAATGTTAAGCAGTTTTGCAGCTCTGCCGGAGGAGGAAACGACAAAGGACAAGTGAATAATAAATGTGGGGAACGTGACCATCGGATATCTATAGATTTCCTCGATTCCAGGGATTCAAAAAAAAGACAGAGACGGTCGGGCTCGAACCCAGCGATTTCTGTACCGTGCATGGCTACGACTGAAAATTTTCTTTCGCTCTGTTTCTCGGTTGCCACTTGTAATCTAAAAGGCATGGCATCGATCAGAAACTGCCCACCTGTCCTCACATAGACCGAAATCAATTTGGATGTTTAACATTTACTTATTCGGGATGTTACAATGAAAAAATGCATTGAGATTTAATAGGCTGCCCAATCATAGTGTGAAAGCAAATGTGCCGTGAAAAATAATTTGAGGATACCAGATTATGGATGAGGTAACTGTGGCGCAGAGGAGAGAAGTGACTTGCCCAAAGTCACAGGGCTGATAAGTGGCAGAGCCGGCGATAGAACCCGTGACCTCTGACCACCAAGCCCAGGCTCTTTCCACTAAGCCACGCTGCTTGTATCCTCCCCCACGCTTAGAACAGTGCTTTGCACATAGTAAGCGCTTAACAATTGCCATCATCATCACCTCTGTGCCTTAGCTCCCTCATCTGTAAAATGGGGATGCGATTTCTGGTTCCCACTCCCCTTCAGAAGATGCGCCCCATGTGGGTCAGGGACTGTGTCTGACCTCATTATCTTGTTTCTATCCCAGGGCTTGGCATATAATTACTATTATTACTAATTAATCATTTTAATTACAGAACCGGTTAGGGATTTAATAAGAAAAAACATTACCCACATCCCTCTTCCGCTGTCACCTGAGGGCATATCGCACGCCCCGCCCTCGCGGTGCCTTCCAAACACGACGGTAGCAAATTTTAAAATTATACGCGGATCTGAGGGCCTCTGCTAGCCGGTCAGATTTAAGTGCATTAGAAGGCAGTCTAAAAGGTTCACAAAAACTAAGAGGAAAGGCGATTCACCTCAAAAACATCGACTCTCCACCCTCTGTCCCAGAGCGCCTGTAGTTTTTTTTAACGTCTGCCTCCCCTTGTAGATTCTAAGCTCCTTGTGAGGAGGGAACGCGCCTCTCAACTCTGTTATATTATCCTCTCCCAAGCGCTTGGCACGGTGCTCTGCGCACAGTAAGCGTTCAATAAACGCCACTAATTGAGTGACAATCGTATCGTGCTCTCCCAGGTGCCTGGCAGAGCGCTCTGCACAGAGTAAGCACTCATTCAATACCACGGACTGACTGACGGATCGAGAAAGCGAACCCAAGGATGCCGGCTGACAGTCCTCGGTGAGAGGTGACCCCGGCGGGGGACAGACCCGTCTTCGGCTACAGGGCCGTCGCCCGATTTTTCCCCAACACGGATTCATCCCTAAAAGGAGACGGCAGGAATTCCTCCTCACCGGTCTTGGAGAAAATGTATTTTCTTGTACTGGCGCTTCTCGGTATTCCGAATTCACGGGCGAAACCGTACGAAGCCATTACGGTTTCAGAGAGAAAGAAAGAGGAGAGATCCTTGGAAAACATGTAGGAATGCACATTGTAGCCGGGTTACAGTTACTATGGGAACTACTGCAGACTTTTTCTGACTTCTGCAATCGAAGTGATGTTTCATTAACACGCTCACATCTAACCTTTGGATTTTTACGGAGGAAAAAAAAACCAAGGTCGAATTATTCTGGCATTCACTTGGACACGTACTCTACTGACTTCTTTTCCAATAAACTCATCACTCACAATCACCAAGACGCCAGGCAGTCCACATTCCTGGCAATCCTAGGGTAGTGGCTTTTTCATTTCCCCCAACAATACTGGAACGCCACCATCCTTCCTCCTCCTCGGCTTCTCTCTCTCGATTTCTCCTTCCTTCCTTTCTTCTACTAGGAAGCAGCGCGGCTCAGTGGAAAGAGCCCGGGCTCGGGAGTCAGAGGTCGTGGGTTCTAATCCCGTCTCCGCCGCCTGTCAGCTGTGTGACTTTGGGCAAGTCACTTCACTTCTCTGGGCCTCAGTTCCCTCATCTGGAAAATGGGGATTAAGGCTGTGAGCCCCCCGGGGGACAACCTGATCACCTCGGATCCCTCCCCGGTGCTGAGCACATAGTAAGTGCTTAACAAATGCCATCATCATTATGATTATTATCACTCCCTTTCCTTCCTTCCCCTCGGTCTCTTTACTTCAGTTCCTTTCCACCCTCTCAAATGTCAACGGGTCTACAATCCACATCCTCAATGGCATATACTGCGCACTGACTGTGTGCAGAGCCCTACCCTAAGCGCTTGGGGAGATACAAAACAAGAGAGTCCCTACCCACAAGGAGCTGCCAGTGGCTCAGTGGAAAGGGCACGGGCTTGGGAGTCGGCGGCCATGGGTTCGAATCCCGGCTCTGCCGCTCGCCGGCTGTGTGACTGTGGGCAAGTCACTCTACTTCTCTGTGCCTCAGTTACCTCATCTGTAAAAGGGGGATGAAGACTGCGAGCCCCAAGTGGGACAACCTGATTACCCTGCGTCTACCCCAGCGCTCAGAACAGTGCTCTGCACACAGTAAGCGCTTAACAAATACCAATCATTATTATTATTATTATTAGACTAGAGAGGAAGACAGACATTAACATAAATCACAGATGGATACGTACCGAAGTACTGTGAGGGAGGGGTGAAAATACAATTTAACAGAGTCGGGAGCAGTGATCCCGGCCCCCGGGGATCTTACACACTATGTGGGGGAGGCAGATAACGTTGGTATTCGTTAAGCGCTTGCCATGTGCCGACCACTGTCCTAAGCGCTGGGGCGGGGTAATCAGGTCGTCCCACGTGAGGCTCACGGTCTTCATCCCGATGAGGTAAGCGAGGCACCGAGAAGTCAGGTGACTTGCCCAAAGTCACCCAGCTGACGGGCGGCGGAGCCGGGATTGGAACCCACGACCCCTGACTCCCAAGCCCGGGTGCTTTCCGCCGAGCCGCGCTTAAATGACAGACGGGGAAGCAGAAGTAAATCAATCAGTCCATCGACTGTCTATACTGAGTGCTTACCGTGTGTACGCTAAGCCCTTGGGAGAGTACAATTCAACAGATTTGTCAGCCACGTTCCCTGCCCTCGAGGAGCTTACAGTCTAGAGAGGGGGCCGGGCGTTAATATAAATGTTATAAATGAACTGTAAATAAAATATAAACAGAGGGACTTAGATGCTGCGGGGTGAGGGTGGGGTGAGTTTCCAAGCGTTAAAGGAGTAGAGACCCAAGTGCCCGAGGAGGAGGGAGAACGGGGGGAGGTGGGAGGTAGCGACAGGAGAAGAAATCCACATGGATGGCTGGACGCGAGACTGCCCTCACTCTCACAGAGGGGTGGGAGGGACGGGGGGGGAGGAACGGTAGAGGAAGCGGGGGTGGCTGCGCGAGCGCTTGGCGGAGGGGGTTTCTGTCGGCGGTAGGAGGAAGCGGGCCGGCCAACTTCCCGGCCTCTCTCTCACTCTTTTCACGGTACGTGTCGAACGCTTACCGTGTGCCGGGCACCGCGCGGAGCGCCGGGGTAGACACCAGCTCATCGGTTCGGATACAGTCCGCGGCCCACACGGGGCTCAGTCGAAATCCCCATTTCGCAGACGAGGGAACCGAGGCCCAGAAAACGTAAGCGACCCGCTCGGGGTCACGCAGCGGCAAGGGGCGGAATCGGGGTTAGAACCCAGATCCTCCTGACTCCCCAACCCGTACTCTATCAGCTGGGTCACGCCGCTCTTTACGTTCCTAGTTTTCCTGCTGCCTACATTCCATATACGCCATCCACTGCTGATTGACAACACCCTTTCTGCCGATGCCCAGATTTACATTTTCCAAGTCAGACTGTGTTTAACGAAACAGAGTGACAGAGTCATCCCCTACCAAACGTCCACTGTTGTGGCTAACGGATCCGAGCCGGTAAAAATACCCTGAGTCTGTATTTTTACCTACATACCTCGCTTACACTTAATCACGTTCCTATTCATCTGCCTCTGTTCTGGCCCCTCAGCTTCCTGAGATCTCTCTCTAACCATCCCGTTATTAGATATATATCCTCATATTCTCCCATCTTAATGTCTGTCTCCTCCTTTAGACCGCAGCAAGGACCGTGTCTACCGACTCTGTTGCCCTGGACTTTCCCAAGCGCTTAGTAGTGAGAAGCGGCGTGGCTCGGGGGTCAGAGTTCGTGGGTTCGAATCCCCAGTCCGCCGCTTGCCAGCTGTGTGACTTTGGGCGAGTCACTTCATTCTCTGTGCCTCTGTTACCTCATCTGTAAAATGGGGATGAAGACTGGGAGTCCCACGTGGGACAACCTGATCACCTAGGATCCTCCCCAGCGCTTAGAACAGCGCTTTGCACACAGTAAGCGCTTAACAAATACGATCATTATTATCAGTACACGGCACAGGGAAAGCGCTCCATAGTGCCACCGACTGACTGATCGACAGGCTGAGCGGTGGGGTTCAAAAGAAGGGAAATGGAACGGGGTGCTCCGCGGCCAATAGTCGGCAGTTTGCTGGACGCAGATACAAACGGGTAAGAATTGGGCCGTTCTGAGGAGCGGAGAGAGGTGCGCAGACTGGTAGGTAGTTCAGAAAGCCCGAAATATGCACCGGAGGGGGGAGGTGTCGGTTTAGTTTCGGGGTATTTTACGGTATCCGTTCAGCGCTTACTCTGTGCCCGGCACACAGTCTTGATGGTATCGACGCCTGACTACTTGTTTTGTTTTGCTGTCTGTCTCGCCCGTTTAGACTGCGAGCCCGTCGTTGGGCAGGGATGCCGAATCGTCCATTCCAAGCGCTTAGTACAGTGCTCCGCACAGAGTAAGCTCTCAATACATACGACCGAATGAAAGAATAAACTGGAATAGATACAAGATAATCAGGTTGGACAGAGTCCACGTCCCGCACAGGGCTCACCGTGTTTATGCTCGTTTCACAGGTGAGGTGACCGAGGCGTAGAGAAGCTGAACGACCTGCGGACAAGGGTGGAGGAGGAACACGGCCTGCGTAAAGAGCCCAAGCCTGGGAGCCAGGGGGCTTGGGTTCTATTCCCGGTCTGCCAAATGCTTGCTGTGCGACCCTGGGCAAGTCACTTAACTTCTCCTTGCCTCGGTTCTCCTGTTCTCCCTCCTCCTTAGACTGTGAGCCCCCACACAGTCTCTGTCCAACCGAATTCACTTGTACAATAATAACAGCGGTGGTATTTGTTAAGCGCTTACTGTGTACAAAGCACCGTTCTAAGCACTGGGGGGATACAAGGTGATCGGGCTGTCCCACGTGAGGCTCATCCCCATTTGACAGATGAGGTAACCGAGGCCCAGAGAAGTGAAGCGACTTGCCCAATGTTACACAGCTGACTAGCGGTGGAGCCGAGATTAGAACCCAACACCTCTGACTCCCAAGCCCGGGCTCTTTCCACTGAGCCACGCTGCTTCATCTGTATCCATCCCAGTGCTCGGGACAGTGTTCGACCTATAGTAAGCACTTAACAAATACTATGAGAAAAAGACGGGGCGGAGCCGGGATCGGAATATAGGTCGTCCCACTTCCGGGCCTTGGGCTCTTTCCACCAAGCCTCGCCGCTGCTCTAGGTTAGGAGCGGAGAGAACCGAGAGGAGGCCGAGAGAGTGATCGGGCCACAACACAATAAGTCCCCCCACTGGGGTTGTAGCCACTGGTCTGGAGAGGAAGGGGTGGAGCCGGGAAATACCGCGGAGGAAAAATTGACAGGATTTAGGAACAGACGGGATATGAACGTTGAAAGGGTGAGGGATCGAGAATAACGCCAAGGTCGGAGGCTTTGGGAACAGGGAGGGTGGCGGCTATTGTCCTCTGCGATGGGAAAGTCAGGTAGAGGAAAGGAGGTAGAAAATAGGGAAGTTGAGGAATTCAGTTTTTCACATATTAACAGTGTTGACATCTGTTAAGCGCATACTATGTGCACAGCACCGTTCTAAGCGCCGGGGAGGATACGAGGCGATCAGGTTGTCCCACGTGGGGCTCGCAGTCTTCATCCCCATTTACAGATGAGGTCACTGAGGCCCAGGGAAGTGAAGGGATGTGCCCACAGTCTTCATCCTCATTTTACAGATGAGGTCACTGAGGCCCAGAGAAGTCAAGTGACTGGCCCACAGTCACACAGCTGACAAGCAGGAGCCGGGATCTGAACCCACGATCTCTGACTCCCCGGCCCGGGCTCTTTCCACCGAGCCCCGCCGCTCCTCATATTGCGCTTGAGGTGCAGATGGGACATGCGTAAAGAGATATCTTGCAAATGTGAGACCGCAGATGGGGAGAGAAGCCGGCACTGGCGTGGAAGAGTTGGGAATCACCCACGCGGATGTAGCAGCCAGAGCCACGGGGACAGATCAGCTCCCGGGGGGAGTCGGTGCACAGTGAGATGAGCAAGAGATCCTCCCACAGGGCCTGGTTCGGGGGGAACCCACGGTTACAGGGGAGGGTCAGAAAAGGAGCTCAGAAAGTACCACCAGAGAGGGAGGGGGTTATCGAAGCCGGCTACCGTATAACCGCGGCTGGGCTCAATTTGGGACAGCCCAACGCCCCTACACGGCATGGCGCAGTGGAAAGAGCACGGACCCGGGAGTCAGAGCGTCACGGGTTCTAATCCGCGTGGCTCAGTCGAAAGAGCACGGGCTTGGGGGCCAGAGGTCACGGGTTCCAATCCCGACTCCGCCGCTTGTCAACCGTGTGACTTGGGGCAAGTCACTCACTTCTCTGGGCCTCTGTCACCTCATCTGTAAAGTGGGGATGAAGACTGCGAGCCCCACGTGGGACAACCTGATCACCTTGTATCCTCTCCAGCGCTTAGGACATGCTTCGCACATGGTACGCGCTTAACGAATGCCATCGTTATTATTAATTCCCAGTCCGCCACTTGTCTGCTGTGCGATCTTGGGCAAGTCACTTAACTTCTCCGTGCCTCAGTGACCTCATCTGCAAAATAGGGATTGAGGCGGTGAGCCCCATGTGGGACAGGGACCGTGTCCAACCCGATTTGCTTGCATTCACCCCAGCGCTTAGTACGGTGCCTGGCACACGGTAAGTGCTTATCGAATTCCATAATTACTATTATTACCTCCATCCCCATCGCCAAAGTCTCAGCCCAGTAATAACTGGAGTAATAATTATCCATTGCTCAATCTCTGAAAGCGTGGTGCTCTAATATGAATTTAAGGAAAAACGCATCGAGTCTTTCTTAATGAAACAGCCAAAGTTTCCATTCTGAGACTCGCAATTCTGACGAGGAAACGGACAAACCGATCAACTGGATGCTCATACATCTGACAGAGACGGACGGGCATCTGGATATACGTCGATGAGTGTGCGTGTGCGCTTGCACACCACGGCGTCACCGACAGAGACATCTTATTCACGCTAGCTCTGCTCCATCGGCTCCCGAACCGAGCTCACACTCCGAATGCCTGAACCTGCCGTTCCTCTTCGCAATAAACAGGATTACTATGGCAACGACACGAGCAGGTCATCTATGAGTGATTTACACCAGGTTCCCCACAGATATGCAGTATCTGGATCCCTTTCCAGCCACTCTCCTACGCCCAAGACATACAGTTCTCACTACCTCACGAGTAGCAGGGCGGCTCAGTGGAAAGAGCCCGGGCTTGGGAGTCAGAGGTCACGGGTTCGAATCCCGACTCCGCCGCTTGTCAGCTGTGTGACTTTGGGCAAATCACTTAACTTCGCGGTGCCTCAGTTCCCTCATCTGTAAAATGGGCATGGAGACTGGGAGCCTCATGCGGGACAACCTATCTTGTATCTAACCCAGGGCTTAGAACAGTTCTCGGCACATAGTAAGCGTTTAACAAATACCAACATTATTATTTTTATCACCTGCACGACTCGGGTCCCTACCCCGGGGGTGAGAACCGTCTAGCGGTCGGGGACAATTAACGACCACCGACTGTGCGCAGGGCACTGTATTAAGGTCTTGGGAGAATACAAGAGAATTGGTAGACGTCACGATTCCCGCCCTCAAGGATTAGAGAGTCTAGTGGGGGAGTCGACAATCCGGCGTGGAAGTCGACCATCTAGAGGGAGAGGCGACAATCCGGTGGGAGAGCCGACAATCCGGTGGGGGAGCCGACAATCTGTCGTCTCCCCGACTAGACCGTAAGCTCGCCGTGGGGAACGTACGGACCGACTGTGTTACACTGTACTCTCCCAAGTGCTGACTCAGTACAGTGCTCTGCGCAAAGTAGGTGCTCAATAAATACCACTGCCTGCTCAACTGCTTGACCGATTGATCTAGTGGAGGAGCTGACAATCTACTGGTGGCTGGGAATCTGGCTCTACAAAGCCACTCCCAGCTTCTCAGTCCTTTGGTTTGGAGTGGACGGTTTGGTTCGGAGGTATTTGGTCACAATCCCATCGAGGACAGCTTTCCACGCTCGGAGGCACGGCCAGAAAGACCCACCTTTTGGGCACTTAAAGATTGTCTTTTCCTGCACTCCTGGAGCATTTACCCCCGAGGGAGAGGCTTTCATTTTTGAATCTGCCTCTTGGGACCATAATCCTCCTGAAACTTCTAGGCGAAGAGAGTAATCCCTCTCCTGCCGGGCCGTCCTCTCTTCTTCCGGGGGCTGCCGCGTGCCACCTCACTGTACCGGAGACTCGGCTGAACCGTGTTTGGAAAACAGCTGGTTCTGGCCTCCCGATCTTCACGGAGTGGTGAAACTCAGTAGCTCGATTCCCCCTTCTCACATGTCCCACCCACTCGATCAACCAATGGTATCTACTGAGCGCTTACTATGGGCAGAGCACTGTACTAAGCACTTGGGAGGGTACAACAGAGTTGGTAGACACGTTCCCTGGCACGAGAGAGTGTTCCACCAAACACAAGAATGGAGTGGGAGGGGTGGACGTGGTTCTTAAAAAGTGAGGGAATTTTTCCTCCTTTAAAATAATTTACCTTTTTTGACATTTTTATTAATAGGATATAGGTATCGGAGGAGAGAGGGAAGGGGAATGTACTCTCCCAAGCACTTAGTACAGCGCTCTACACAAAGTATGTGCTCAACACCACTGACTGATTGCATGGGAAAGCAGGTGAAGGGGGCGTGCACTGTTCCCTGCCCCTTTCTCCATCCAGGGATCGAGCCTGGGACGAGGGGCAGCGTGGCTTAGTGGAACACGGGCTTGGGAGTCAGAGTCACGGGTTCTAATCCCGACTCCACCACTTGTCTGCCGTGTGACCTCGGGCAGATCACTTCATTTCTACGAGCCTCCGTTATCTCATCTGTAAGATGGGGATTAAGACTGTGAGCCCCATGTGGGACAGCCTGATTACCTTGTGCCTACTCGGTCGCTTGGAACGGTGCTTGGCACATAGTAAGCGCTTAACAAAAACCATCATTATTATTAACTCATCTTCCCTCTTAAACCCACTCTTCCATCTCCCCATCTCTGACAATAACACCCCCATCCGGCCTCGCTATCTTTTAACCCGCACCTTCAGCATGTCACTAGTCAACCAATCAGTGCTGCTTACTGAGAAGCCACTATGGTCTAGAGCACCGTACTAAATGCTTGGGAAAGTCCACCAGAATTAGAAACATAATTCCCGTCCCCAAGGAGTTTAAAATCTAGCAGGAGGGCAGCCACAAAAATGATTTACAGAAAGAAGCAGAGAGAGGAAAGTTGCTTATAAATTGAGAAGATCTTTAACTAGGAGGTTCGGTAGCCTAGAGACGCAGCGTGGCTCAGTGGAAAGAGCACGCGCTTGGGAGTCAGAGGTCATGAGTTCGAATCCCGGCTCTGCCACTTGTCAGCTGTGTGACTGTGGGCGAGTCACTTCACTTCTCTGGGCCTCAGTTACTTCATCTGTAAAATGGGGGTTAACTGGGAGCCTCACGTGGGACAACCTGATCACCCTGTATCTACCCCCAGCGCTTAGAACAGTGCTCGGCACATGGTAAGCGCTTAACAAATACCAACATTATTATTGTTATTATTAGGCTGGTACGGACAGAAGGACGACTGGCGCCTAAATGCACAACAGGCCCAGGCCTGCTGAGGGGGTGAAAGAGGGAACCGATTGGAACTAGCCCCCCACTTCACACCCCCCAGACCCCTGCTCTCCCCATCTTCAACACCCTTTTGAAACCACATCTCCCCTTTCAAATCGATCAATCAGTGACAAGTTTTATGGTATTTGTTTAGCGCTTGGAGAGATAAAGTCTATCAGTTCGGACACTTCAGAGAAGTAATTAATTCACCAAGAGTCTAATTAGAGTCTTTTCTAGATCAGAAACACTCCGAGTTACCAAGTCAGGAATT
This sequence comes from Ornithorhynchus anatinus, assembly GCF_004115215.2. Lineage (NCBI taxonomy): Eukaryota > Metazoa > Chordata > Mammalia > Monotremata > Ornithorhynchidae > Ornithorhynchus > Ornithorhynchus anatinus. Next base: position 62,222,675 of record NC_041738.1, read on the forward strand.
TTCTTTTTGAATCACTCCAATTTTCAGAAAGAGATCTGAGTCTAAAGGGAAAAGTTTACCAGTCAGAAGGTAACCGATCACTCTTTTAATGCCGAGAAGGGACTAATGAGGAAAAATTTTCCAGGGACTACTTTGGAGTCTGGTCAGTTCCACAGAAGTCTTGGACGCTGGGTCCCTACCAGCCGATCATATTTTTCCACATTGGATTTTTCAGTAGAGTCCAGGTAAGCGGACAGTAACGCTCCTCGAGATACTCCGGCGGTTGCCCATCCACCTCCGCGTCAAACAAAAACTCCTCAACATCGGTTTTAAAGCAGTCAATCGCCTCGGACCCTCCTACCTCACCTGGCCACTCTCCTACTACAACCCAGCCCGCGCACGTCGCTCCTTTAATGCTAAGCTTCTCGATGGACCTCGATTTCATTTACCTTGCCGCCGACCTCTCACTCCACATCCTCCCTCTGGCCTCGGCCCTCTCACGTCAAATGTGACACACAATGACTCTCCCCCCTCCTTCAAAGCCCTATTGAAGGCCCATCTCCTCCAAGAGGTCTTCCCTAAATCCCCCTTTCCTCTTCTCCCACTCCTTTCTGCGTCACCCTGCTCTGCTCCCTTTATTCATTTCTCCCTCCCGACTCCACAGTATCTACTGAGCGCTTACTACGTGCAGAGCACTGTACTAAGTGCTTGGAATGGACAATTCGGCAACAGATAGGGACAATCCCTGCCCACTGACAGGCTGAAGGTCTAATCGGGGGAGACGGACGGACAAAAACAAGACAACTTAATCGCAATAAATAGAATCGAGGGGCTGTACAGCTCATTAACAAAATAAATAGGGTAATAAAAATATATACAAATGAGCGCAGTGCTGAGGGGAGGGGAAGGGAGAGGCGGAGGAGCAGAGAGAAAGGGGGGAAAGGGGGCTTGGCTGAGGGGAGGTGAAGGGGGACAGAGAGGGAGCAGAGGGAAAAGGGGAAGCTCAGTCTGGGAAGGCCTCTCGGAGGAGGTGAGCTCTCAGAGGGCTTTGAAGAGTTAGTCTGGCAGAGGTGAGGAGGGAGGGCATCCCAGGACAGCGGGAGGACGTGGGCCAGGGGTGGACGGCGGGACGGGGCGAACGAGGGACCTTGAGTTGGTGAGAGGTAGAGGAGCGGAGCGGTCGGGGTGAGCAGTAGAAAGAGAGAAGGGAGGAGAGGTAGGAGGGGGCGAGGTCATGGACAGCCTTGAAGCCCAGAGTGAGAAGTTTTTAAGGAATCTGTTATATGTGGAGGCAGATGGGCAACCCCTGGAGGAGTGGGGAAACAGGGACCGAACGCTTTTGTAGAAAAGTAATCTGGGCAAGAGAATGAAGTGTGGACTGGAGGGGGAAAGGACAGGAGGTAGAGAGATCAGCTAGGAGACTGATGCAGTAATCAAGGTGAGAAGGCTAAGTGCTCGGATTAACGTGGAAGTAGTTTAAATCGGAGAGATAAGGGCGGATTTTAGCAATGCTGTGAAGGTTGAACCGACAGGATTGGGTGACCGAGTGAATACGTGGATCAAAAGAGAGAGATGAGTAGAGAATAACGCCAAGGTTAGGGGCTTGTGAGATAGGAAGGACGGTGGTGCCGTCTACAGTGACAAGGGAGTCAGGGGGAGGACGGGGTTTGGGTGGGAAGATGAGAAGCTCTGTTTTGGACACGTTAAATTTGAGGGGTCAGTGGAACATCCAAGGAGAGCTGTCCTGGAGGCAGGAGGAAAATGTGAGACTGCAGAAAAGGAGAGAGATCGGGACCGGAGATGGAGATTCGGGAATCATCCACAGAGACGTGGTAATTGAAACTACGGGAGCAAGTGGGTTCTCCAAGGGAGGGGGTGTAGAAGGAGAATAGAAGGGGACCCAGAACGGAGCCTTGAGGGACTCCCACATGTAGGCAGGAGGGGACTCTGTGCCCATTCCAAGAGGTGGCCACTTCATCCTCTAAGGCCTGCCACCAAAAGTTCCAAAATAGTTCCCACCTGGTTGGAAACATTTTGGATGAATCTGATACCCTATTTATTTTGTTCACGAGATGTACATCACCCTGATTCTATTTATTTGCCACTGTTTTAACGAGATGTTCTTCCCCTCGATTCTATTCATTGCCATTGTTCTTATCCGTCCGTCTCCCCCGATTAGACCGTAAGCCCGTCAGAGGGCAGGGACTGTCTCTATCTGTTACCGATCTGTACATTCCAAGCGCTTAGTACAGTGCTCTGCACAAAGTAAGCGCTCAATAAATACTACTGAATGAATGAATGGCTTAGCCGGGGCACTGAATCGACGACCTCACCGTCCAAACAAGACTCAGAGGATTTTTATATTACTGCTTTTATGTGTGGCACCAAATGCTGGACTGATCACTCAGACGCATCTGACAATTTCTCACAGGCCTTCACACCAAGAATTGCAACATATCTACCCCTCAAAATACCGGTCCTTTAATTGTCATTCTAAAAAACAAAAGGTAGGCAATCTCCTCTTTCCAATCATCCTGTTATGGAGTCCATCTGACCTATCTAGATTAAGGATTTACCTCAGCATATTTCCGTCCAGTTCCAACATTAAGCACAGTAGGTAAGATTAATCTCCGCCTCCACCGTCTCTGCACCTCATCCTGTCTGCCCCTGTATCTGGTGGCTTTCCAACCTCCTCACCATAAATAAATAAAAATAAATTGTAGTGTTTAAGTGCTCACTATGTGTAAAGCATATGTGGGAAGCGGAGTGGCTCAGTGGTAAGAGCACGGGCTTAGGAGTCAGAGGTCATGGGTTCGAATCCCAGCTCTGCTACTTGTCAGCTGTGTGACTGTGGGCAAGTCACTCAACTTCTCTGTGCCTCAGTTCCCTCATCTGTAAAATGGGGATTAAGACTGTGAGCTTCATGGGGGACAACCTGATGACCCTGTGTCTACCCCAGCGCTTAGAACAGTGCTCTGCACATAGTTAGCGCTTAACAAATACCAACATTATTATTATTATTATTATTATTAAAGCACTGTTCTAAGTGCTGAGGGATACAAGGTGATCAGATTGTCCCACGTGGGGCTCACGGTTTTAATCCCCATTTTACAGATGAGGTAACTGAGGCACAGTGAAGTGAAATGACTTGCCCAAAGTCACACAGCTGGCAAGTGGCGGAGCCGGGATTAGAACCCACGACCTCTGACCCCCAAGCCCGGGCTCTTTCCACCGAACCCCGCTGCTTCTCTATCCATGCAGCCTGAGACCGCTCCCCCATTCCCCTGGACCCCACCATGCTCTCCCTCTCTCCCCAGCCACAGATTTCACGTGCTCGTTTAAAATGTAGAGCGGCTGTCCCCGGCAGCTCCCCGCCCTCTCCTCTGCCACCCACAACATCGCCTCATAACAGGACTGGTTTTGTCCTCTTTCTAGCTTTACTCTGAACCTAGGAACCCACGACTGCATTGTTTTCCCATGTTCCCGGCTTACAGCTCCACTCTCCTGCCTTGGTCAAAGCCCCGGGGGTGGGGTTGGACCGGAGTGGGCTAGGAGGAGGGGAGGAGAGAGAGGGCCCAGTCCCCTGCCAGGCCCCTGCCAAGGGCTCCCACATCTGGCCTGGCCCATCCCCAATCTTGCCTTCAGAACAAGTATCATGATTATTATTACTACTATTGTGATTATTTTCAAGGTGTGTGGCCCAGATGAATCACAAGCCTCTACAAGAGAAATGGCATTAATACTAACGTTGGTATTTGTTAAGCGCTTACTATGTGCAGAGCACTGTTCTAAGCGCTGGGGCAGATACAGGAGCATCAGGGTGCCCCACGTGAGGCTCACGGTTAATCCCCATTTTACAGATGAGGTAACTGAGGCACAGAGAAGTCAAGTGACTCGCCCACAGTCACAAAGCTTACAAGTGGCAGAGCCGGGGTTCGAACCCATGACCTCCGACTCCCAAGCCCGGGCTCTTTCCACTGAGCCACGCTGCTTCTCTGTATCACACCAATGCCCCATTCAGCCCACTTTTCCAGTTGAATTATACAACACCTCTAATTTTCTCTCTACACCCCCAATTTCTCCCTATTCTTCTTGAACCTACTGACAGTTTCGGCCTACCCGATATCCTCAGGTGACAAATTCCAGAAGCCCACCAGTCGTTGTTGAGGAAGTGTTTCTTTGTATCTGCTCTGGATCTAACCATCTTTGACGAGAGGCCTTGTCCTCGTGCTTTGGGATTCGGTGAACAGCTTTTCACATCCTTCTTGATTTTCTTACCTTCCATCATGTCTCCTCTCACCTTCATCTTCTCGACCTAGGATCCTGACCTTTTCAGTCTAGTCTCAAAAGGATGTTATTTCATGCCCCGATCGTCAGAGCTATGATTTCTCTACTTTCTGCAGCCGTTACGTCAGTAGGAAGATACAACAAGAACAACTGTAGGCAGTGAGCAAGGTGCAGGTGGACCCTGGTTTTGTATGACACCCTCTAGACGGCAAGCTCTTCGCGTGCAGGGAACGGGTTTACCAATGTGCTGTACTCTCCAAAGCGTCTGGCACAGTGCGCTGAGCACTCGATAAATCCCACTGACTGATCGCAAAGCCCGGCCTTTCACTTTGCTGATTTCACACGGTGTCCAAACTACCCCTTTGCTGGCCACCAGTGATCTGAGGGAACGAACGCCAGTAACTCAAAGAGCTCTTCCCCAAATCCAGACTGACTGCTCAGATCTCAGCGGTCTGTACGTCGTGGTTTGGGACCCTCTGGGGCATCTGCCCCACATGGACTCGTGGACCCGACAGCCTTGCTTTCTCTCACTGATAAATGGTGTGACAAAGAGTTTTAGATCCCTAGCGCAAAGATGAAAAAATCAAGTGAAAAGATTGTAACTGATGTTAAAACACGGCTGGCTTTCCCGGCTCTAACGGTTGTTCCCTGCCGCTCTTCAACCTAGAGAGAAGAAAGACGAAGCAGAGGAGTCCAAGTTTCTCAGCCCAGGATGGTCTTTCACCTTTGAGCCCCAACCCCCATCCTTGGGGAACAGGGAGGATTTCGGCTCTTCAACCAAGAGAGAAGAAGAAGAAGCGGGGGAGTCCGGGTTTCTCAGCCCAGGTTGATCTCTTTCCCCTTTGACCCCCCTTCCCCCCATCCTGGAGGAGCAAGGAGGATTTAGGCAGGTCCTTTGACGTACCAATTCTCCCCCACCATTTACTCTTCTCTGCTCAAATATAGAATCCTATTATTCTGGCCCTTTTAGACTCGTTGTGGGCAGGGATGAGTCTACTTCCTCTGTTGTACTGTACTCTCCGAAGCGTTTAATACAGTGCTCTAGCCTATAAGCTCACTGTGGGAAGAGACAGCGTCTACTAACTGTTATAGTGTACTCTTCCAAGCACTCATTCGCTCCTCAAGCTCTGCACACAGTAAGTGGTCAATTCATTCATTCATTCCATAGTAAGCACTTGGAATGTACAAATCGGTGACAGATAATGAATATGATCGCTCTGCACTCAGTAAACACTCCATAAATACCACTGATTGACCGATTTCATGATTATTTTTACGTCTGTCTCACCCATTAAACTGTAAGTTCCTTGTGGGGAGGAAACACATCGCTGCTGTTCTCTGCACTTCCTAAGTCTCAAAGTGTACTGCACCAAGCAGGGGCTCAATAAATGCACTATTCCTAAGAAAACAAGTAGCACACACAGAAGAACACTTTCTCACATTCCCATTCTCTGTCGTTCTTTCTTCCCAGAAAAAAATATACTCCTCAGGGTCATTTAGCATTTTAGCCCTGTAGTATATGATGTTGCAAATGATCTCATTTTCTTAGTTTTCCCTGCCAGCAGTGAAACTTCTGCTAAGGTCAAAGTACAACATGTGTCCTGCCTTGATCTAGAAAGTTAATTGTCCAAAAAGTAATCAGAGATATTTGGCTTTTTTTTTTTTTTTTGACAAAGCCATGTTGACCATTGCCAAGTGCTGAAAAATTCTATTTCTAAACAAATGGATTCCAAAGGAGGGCTCAGGGGAGAAAGTGTGACTGGGGGAAAAAGGGATAAGGTTGATGGGTAAGGTGGGGACAGCCTTGAAGCCAGTGAAAAAGAGTCTTCTCTAGACTGTAAACTCACTTTGGGCAGGGAACATGTCTACCAACTCTGTTGTACTTTCCCACGTACTTAGTACAGTGCACTGCACACATAGTAGACATTCAATAAATACCACTGAATGATTTGCTTGAGGCTGGAGGAGGACTGAGTAGATTTGGGCTCAACCACATCTCAAAAATGTGATCCAGGAAGCAATGAGAAGAGATGAAGCAGAGAAGCAGTGTGGCCTAGTGGGGTCAGAGGACCTGGGTTCTAATTCCAGTTCCACAACTTGTCTGCTGTGTGACCTTGGGCAAGTCAATTCACTTCTCTGAGCCTCAGTTACCTCATCTGTAAAATAGGGTTTAAGGCTGTGAACCCCGGGGGGACACGGACTGTGTCCAACCTGATTGGCTTGTACGTACCCCAGTGCTTAGTACAGTGTCTGGTACATAAGAAGGGCTTAACAAATATCATTTAAAAAGGTGGGGTGGGGTGCGGGGGGACTGGAGGCAGAGAATGAGAACAGCAAGGAGGCCTAACATATTGGCCTACCCAACTGGTCCTATCCCAACAGGATGACAGCGATTGCACCTGGGTAGTGGCTTATGGGTGGAAAGGAGAAGGGAAAGATCCGCAAAATGGTTCTGGGGAGAAATAATCAGATTTTAGCAGGATATGGGATTTGAGAGGACAACAGCAATGAGAAGTCGAGGATGACACCAAGATTGGGGGTTTCGGAACCAGGTAAAATGTTGGGGAAGTGGGAAGCGAGGGAATGTTGAAGAGGGGAAACGAAAAGTTCAGTTTTGGACCTGATGAGTTTTAGGTGCCGGGAAGTCATTCAGGCAAAAATGTGCTGGAGGCAAAGAGAGAGGGGGAACTGAAGAAGGGGAGAGGGGTTGGGGCTAGAGAGGTCGATTCGTGAGCCAACCCCAGAGATGGTAACTGACGTCCCACAGGTGGACTAGAGTTCCCTCCAAGTCAGGGCCAAGGGAGAACGAGATCCCCCGGCACGGAGCCTTGCGGAACATCCACGATGAGAGGTGGAAGGACAGCCGGCAGAGGAAAGAGAGGAGTGGGCAGAGAAGAAAGGGGAGAGCCAGGAAAATGAAGATGGCCATCTTTCATTCATTCAATAGTATTTATTGAGCGCTTACTATGTGCAGAGCACTGTACTAAGCGCTTGGGATGAACAAGTTGGCAACAGATAGAGACAGTCCCTGCCGTTTGACGGGCTTACAGTCTAATCGGGGGAGATGGACAGACGAGAACAATGGCAATAAATAGAGTCAAGATCTTTCCGAGATGAGGTTGTCCACAGTGCTGGAGGTGGCTGAGGTGGCTGAGGGTAGACATCCCTCCCTCCCGCCCTCCCCTCAGCACTGTGCTCATTTGTATATATTATTTATTACCCTATCTCTTTTGTTAATGAGGTGTATAGCTCCTAAATTCTATTTGTCTGGATGATGTCGTCTTGTTTTGTTTTGTTCTGTTTTGTTTTGCCGTCTCTACCCCGTTTAGACCGTGAGCCCGTCACTGGGCAGGGATTGTCACTATCTGTTGCCGAATCGTCCATTCCAAGCGCTTCGTACAGTGCTCTGCACATAGTCAGCGCTCAGTAAACTACTGAATGAATGAATGAAAGGTAGCACCCCTACAACGGTGCTATTCAAAATTTCAAAACCTAGGGAAGACTGAGGATTGCCCAAAGAGACAAGTTGTAGGGAAGAGTCTCCAAGAGGTACATATTTTACTCTACAAATCTGGATACACTTTTCAGGATGTTAATGCTACTGGAAACGTTGGTATTTGTTAAGCGCTTACTATGTGCCGAGCACTGTTCTAAGCGCTGGGGTAGACACAGGGGAATCAGGTTGTCCCACGTGGGGCTCACAGTCTTAATCCCCATTTTACAGATGAGGTAACTGAGGCACAGAGAAGTTAAGTGACTCGCCCAAAGTCACACAGCTGACAAGTGGCAGAGCCGGGATTCGAACTCATGACCTCTGACTCCAAAGCCCGGGCTCTTTCCACTGAGCCACGCTGCTTCTCTAAGCAGTGTAGCCTAATGGGAAACAGCGTGGCCCAACGGGAAACAGCGTGACCTTGTGGAAAGAGCACGGGCCTGGGAGTCAGAAGATGTGGGTTCTAATCCCAAAGCTGACATGTGTCTGTTGGGGGACTTTGGGCAAGTCCCTTAATTTCTCTGGGCCTCAGTTACCTCACCCTCCTCCCTCCTACTTAGGCTGTGAGCCCCATCTGGGCCAGGGATTGTGTCCAACCTGATTATCTTCTATCTACCCCAGAGCTAGGTCCAGGGTCTGGCACATTGTAGGAGCTTAACAAATACTATTTTTCAAAAATGAACCTTACTTTGTGAATTTGGGAGAAAAGGGAGTTGCTATTTGATAATTCTATGATAAAGAGTATCTGACACATATCCCTGCCTCTTCCTTCTCTTTTCTTGCTTGAAGAGTGGCAGGGAATAAAAGTTTGAACAGGGAAAGCCAGCCATCTTGCAACATTATTAACAATATTTTCACTTGATTTTTAGCATGTGTAATCTTTCGCTACATTTCAAGTAATCCAAGTGGAAGGAGTCCCAACAAAACTGGCCTGAAAGGCTATCCTACGTCACTGATTCTACTTCCTGTAACTAGTTTGCCTTTTTGAGGGTTTACTCCAATACCTTCTTTTCCTCCTCCCCCACCCAAAAAAATAAATACTTAAGTAAGGTTTATACCAACAAAGTTTTGTTACATTTTATTCACGTTTTCCCTACCAAAATAGAACTTCATTGTTGTTACAATTCCATCCTACGGCCAAATCAAGCCAATTTTACCTATTTATGTTGTAAAATTGTCAATATCTCCAGTCAACAAAAGAGTCGATAGTTATTTTGAAATAGGATAGAGGTTTAATCATTTGTAAATGCATCAAGGACATATATAGAGAAAATATGTATACATATATATATATATATTTTTTTTTCTAGGAGATTTTCCTTCTCCCCAACTCAAAAAATTCTGCAGTTGCTTTGGGACCTGGCAACCATAGTCAGTTTTTGATTGTCTCATATGTCATCATTCTTCTCACTCCTACTGAACCCTCCCAACAAAATTAAGATTTGCATCCTGTTAAGTGTTGGATTAATGCTAGTTTTCAATAGCTTAAGTACTCCTGAGCCACCTCTCTCCTTGGTACCTTTTCTACTCCTCAGGAGTGGCAGAATAAAAGTAGATTTTGCATAAGAGTATTTAATAGCAAACCTCAATCTTTCTGCATTAATACAATAGATTCAAAGGCAATGAGACCTAGTGGAAAGAACATGGGACTGAAAGTCAGGAGGCCTGGGCTCTAATCCCAGCAAAACCACTGACCTGCTGAGTGACCACAGGCAAGTCACTTGACCTCTCTGAGCCTGTTTCCTCTTTGGTAAAATGGGGAGAGGGTCCCTGCTCTTGCTCCCTCTTTATAATTCATTCAATAGTATTTACTGAGCGCTTACTATGTGCAGGGCACTGTACTAAGCGCTTGGAACGTACAATTTGGCAACAGATAGAGACGATCCCTGTCCAATGACGGGCTCACAGTCTAATCGATATTAATATAGTCTAATAATGATATTAAGCACGTACTCTGTGCCGAGCACTGAGAGAAGACACAAAATGATCAGATCAATCTCAATCCCTCTCCCACGAGGAATACATAATGTAATGGGTAGGGAGCGCAGATATCTGATATCCATTTTACTGGGGAGGATACTAGAGCCCAGAGAGATCAAACAGTTTGCCAAGATCATGAAAGCACACTTCATTCATTCAATCTTATTTACTGAGCGCTTACTGTGTGCAGAGCGCTGTGCTAAGCGCTTGGATGTACAATCCGGCAACAGATAGAGACAATCCCTACCCCATGACGGGCTCACGCTCTAAAAGGGGGAGACGGACAGCAAAACAAAAGAAATTAATCAGGGAAGGCCTTGCGGAGAAGAAGCGCCTTCAGAAGGGCTTTGAAAATGCTTCCTTCCACCGGTTCATCACAGTATTAAACTACTGGGTATCTAAATTATTTAGCAAGGCAATCTAACCAATGCACACGCAAGGCAAAACGCCTTTGAAAACAGTGGCTTTATTGTGCAGTGGAGCAGGTTTTCTCGGCTGAGCAGGTGTGGGGAGGCCTGACCTGCCAGATGGACATTTAATAAGTACCAGGAAGGTATGCAGAGCTCTGATGTTTGTGTGCACGCAAACACACACACTCTCTCTCTCTCACACCACTTACTCACACAAGACGGCTCTGGCCTACGTGCGTCCTCTTGCAAACTCTCGACACTTTCTGGCCTTTCTAATTCAGTACTGATGTCCTCTAGTGAATGGCACAACACAGCTCATCCTAGGTAAGCCCTTCCTTACCAGACTCCAAGCAACTTGTCGAAGACCCTCCTCCTTGGCCTTTGCAATTTTTCATTTTACATTCTCTCAAATTCAGTAGCAGTTACCACGGAAGACGTCGTTCCAAGAAATCATTTGACAGGGTCCCTTGGATTCTCAAGGTTTGGTCTTACTCTCGTTTTTAAATCCATCCAGTGCGTTTCTCCTCAAGGAGCTCTAGTACTTTTAACTGGAGGCACACTCTCTTCTATGGGACGGCTGTGATTCAATCGATTCGCAAAAGCATAACATAATCAAGAATTCACGGCCGTTTCCAAAAAGGCTTGAAACAACTGAAACTCACGCTGAATTATCTCTGACGGCACGGTATTGAATGCCTTTCCTTGTGGGTTCAGACCCTATCTGATTTTCAGTTGGGCAAAAAATGTAAGCCTCAGCTAAATTTTTTGGCACCCAAATGTCTCCAAAAAGTAATACGGTTCAATTGACTAAGAAAAAGAATTAGACATCCGAACCATGAAACGGGAGGGGCCAAACCAAACAGTTCACTTCACCGAAGGTCAACGAACAGGATTCTAGAAAACCACATTTCAGAGCTATCTTCTTCCAAGACCGTCGGCGAGATTCATTTCTACGGTCCATTTATCAACTCACAAAACGCATCCCCCAGTGAAAGTCCTGAAGAAAACGAGTTATCGGTGAGGGCCACATCAATCCTGGATGTGCCGAGAGGAGAACCGCGTTCTGCTGACTGCGGTAGCGTTGGGGTTTTTTTTTTTTAAACCTTAATGAAAAATTCGCCCAATTAAGCTTGAACCGCAGCCGCCTCTGTTCTTCATCAAGTACCCTGCAGCAGGGTAATTCCTCATGAACATCTCTGTCCTTCTCAGAACTCCTCTCTCTATTACGGGGTTCCTCTCCAATTATATTTAGAAATTCATGTGTTCGCTTGAAAATCGACAGAGGATTTCTTATTTTCCGAAATTTCAGATGGCGGCCAGGCTCTCGTTTTGGCATCTTGCAGTATTTTGAGTACTATTTGACATTCACCCCACCCTCAACCCTGCAGCACTTACGTACAGATCTATTATTCACTTATATTCATGTCTGTCTCCCCCTCGAGACTGCAAACTCGTTGTGGACAGAAAACGTGCCTACCAACTCTGTTGTACTGTACTCTCCCAAGTGCTTGATACAGTGCCCTGCGCATAGTAAGTGCTGAACGATGACGACGATCACGTATTCCTTCCCTTACTTAGCACTCATACTCCCATCCTGTTGTCCCTCCCTGCGGCCTCTCTGAGAACACCCCCCAGCACTTACATCTATATCTTTATGCTTGGTTGTTTCCTTTACCTGTAATGCATTTTAATATCTGGCTCCCCGGCTAAACTGCAAACTCCTTGAGAGCTGAGATCATACCTACCTATCACACTCTCTCGCTCACTTCGTACAGCGCTCGCGCGCAGACTAAACGCTCAATAAATACCATTGAACTGTTCCATCGAGTCACCTATTTCAATATACAATATTGCACACGGTAAGCGCTCAATAAATAAGCCTGAATGAATTTTTCCACACTCTTCCGTAATTTTCCGTTAAATTTAACTTGCACAGGCACAGGGGCCGTGTCTTTCATTTCTATCGACTGTACTCTCCCAAAGTCTAGTAGGTTTCTCTCAACACAGTTAAGTGTTCTGTAATTTATTAAGCATTTATCCCGTGCCAAGCTAAGGCCCAGAGTGGACCCGAGATAACCAGACTGGACAGTCCCTGTCTCCGACGGGGCTCACATTGAGGGGATGGGAGATTATTCAGGGAAGGCTTCCTCGAGGAGATGTGATTTCAGAAGGTCTCTGAAGACGGGGAGAGCAGTGGTATTCCATCCATTCATTCAATAGTATTTACTGAGCGCTTACTATGTGCACAGCACTGTACTAAGCGCTTGGAATGGACAATCCGGCAACAGATAGAGACAATCGCTGCCCACTGACGGGCTTACAGTCTTCATATGAAGGAGGAGGGAGACCCAGACAGGAAAAGGGCATGAACAAGAGATCGGTAGTATTGGGTAAGACCGTTCATTAAGTGCTTTTCGGGTGCAGAGCACTGTACTGAGTGCTGGGAGAGAATACACAGGTGGCCGATAGACACGGTCCCTCTCCCTCCGGAGGCTCGTCTATCTAAAACCTCACAATCGAAGAGAGAATGTGGGGAGAGAGAGGAGAGAGAGAAGGAGAGGTGAGAGGGAGGCACACAGGATAGGAATGGCGGAGGCTGGCATGTCGTGGAAGAACGGGGATGACGAGCAGGGAGATCTTCTCTTCAAAAATAATAATAACGTTGGTATCTGTTAAGCGCTTACTAAGTGCAGAGGACTGTTCTAAGCGCTGGAGGAGATACAGGGTAATCAGGTGGTCCCACGTGAGGCTCACAGTTTATCTCCATTTTACAGATGAGGGACCTGAGGCACAGAGAAGTTAAGTGACTCGCCCACAGGCACACAGCTGACAAGTGGCAGGGCCGGGATTCGAACCCGTGACCTCTGACGCCCAAGCCCGGGCTCTTTCCACTGAGCCACGCTGCTTCTCTAATAATGATAATGATGGCATTTGTTAAGCGCTTACTATGTGCAAAGCGCTGTTCTAAGTGCCGGGGGGGGAGGGGATACAAGGTCATCAGGTTGTCCCACGTGGGGCTCACGGTTTTCATCCCCATTTTACAGATGAGGTAACTGAGGCCCAGAGAAGCCAAGTGAGACCGCATCTGACCTAACTGACTTGTACCTACCCCAGCGCTCAGAACAGTGTTTGATACACAATAAGCGCTTAACAAATTCTCCCTTCCACAATTATATCTCCTCCAGGAGGCCTTCCTGGGTTAATCTCTCATATGCCCACCTTAAGTCTGCCCCTCCCGCACCCTGGCAGCTCGGTATCACCTAAACAAGTGGGCACTCACCTCCTCCACCCGCCACGGCATTTTACTTTACAGTCAGTCTCCCCCTCTACGTAGTAAGTTCCTTGACGACAGAGCTCACGCCTACTAACTCTGGCCTACTGGAAAGGGCATGGGGTCTGGGAGTCGGGGGAACTGGGTTCTAATCAATAAATACGATTGAATTCATTCATTCGATCGCATTTATTGAGCGCTTGCTGTGTGCAGAGCACTGTACTAAGCTCTCGGAGAGCGCAAATTTGGCAACAAATAGCGGCAATCCCTACCCAACAACGGGTTCACAGTCTAGAAGGGGGGAGACAGACAACAAAAGAAGTAGACAGGCATCAATAGCACCATATAAACAAACAGAATTATTTATTTCCACTGAGCAGCGTGGCTAAGTGGAAACAGCCCCGGCTTGGGAGTCACGGGTCATGGGTTCTAATCCCGGCCCCGCCGCTTGTCAGCCGTGTGACTTTAGGCGAGTCACTTCACTTCTCTGGGCCTCAGTGACCTCATCTGGAAAATGGAGATGAAGACCGGGAGCCCCATGTGGGACAACCTGATCACCTTGTATCCCCCCAGCGCTTAGAACAACGCTTTGCACATAGGGCTTAACAAATAACAACAATATTACTGTATATACACATCATTAATAAAATAAATAGAATAATAAATACGTACATATATAGACAAGAGCTGTGGGGCGGGGAGGGGGGTAGAGCAGAGGGAGGGAGTGAAGGGGATGGGAAGGGAAGGAGGAGCAGAGGAAAAGGGGAGCTCAGCCTGGGAAGGCCTCCTGGAGGAGGTGAGCTTTCCGTAAGGCTTTGAATAATAATAATAATGTTGGTATTTGTTAAGGGCTTACCATGTGCAGAGCACTGTTCTAAGCGCTGGGGGAGATACAGGGTAATCAGGTTGTCCCACGTGAGGCTCACAGTCTTACTCATTTTACAGATGAGGCAACTGAGGCACAGAGAATAATAATGTTGGTATTTGTTAAGCGCTTACTATGTGCAGAGCACTGTTCTAAGCGCTGGGGTAGACACAGGGGAATCGGGTTGTCCCACATGGGGCTCACAGTCTTCATCCCCATTTTACAGATGAGGGAACTGAGGCACAGAGAAGTGACTCGCCCACAGTCACACAGCTGACAAGTGGCAGAGCCGGGATTCGAACTCATGACCTCTGACTCCAAAGCCCGTGCTCTTTCCACTGAGCCACGCTGCTTCTCTATAATGTTGGTATTTGTTAAGCGCTTACTATGTGCCGAGCACTGTTCTAAGCGCTGGGGTAGACACAGGGGAATCGGGTTGTCCCACGTGGGGCTCACAGTCTTAATAATCATTTTACAGATGAGGTAACCGAGGCACCGAGAAGTTAAGTGACTTGCCCAAAGTCACACAGCTGACGACTGGCCGAGCCGGGATTCGAACCCATGATCTCGGACTCCAAAGCCCGTGCTCTTTCCACTGAGCTGAAATGACTCGCCCAAAGTCACACAGCTGACAAGTGGCAGAGCCGGCATTCGCACTCATGACCTCTGACTCCCAAGCCCGGACCCTTTCCGCTGAGCCACGCTGCTTCTCTCCCAGCTCTGCCACTTGTCAGCCACGTGGCTGTCGGCAAATCGGTTCATCTTCCTGGGCCTCAGCTCCCTCATCTGTAAAATGAGAGTCGTTCACCTGTCCTCCCTCCCCATTAGACCGTAAGCCCCATGCGGGACAGGGACCGGGTCTGACTTGATTGTACCGTAGCTCTCCTCGCACTCAGTACGGCGCTCGGCACTTGGGAAGCCCTTAACAAATACAACTGTTATTATTATTCCCATTGGGAGCAGTTCGGCCTAGCGGAGAGAAGACAGGCCCGCAAGTCAGAGGACCTACCTGGGATCGAATCCCGGCTCCAACGCTTGCCCGCTGTGTGACCTCGGGCAAGTCACGTAGTTTTCTTTGTCCTTTAGTTTCCTCGACTGTAAAATATGTTCTCCCTCCTACTCGGACCGCGGAGTCCCGGGGGGGGGGGCGGGGGGGGGGGCCGGGGTCTGTATCCGAGCCGACTGACTTGAATCTACCCCGGCACTCAGAACAGCGCTAGACCCACCGTAAACGCATCACGAATACCGTAATTATCATTATTATGGCCTCAGTTCAGTGTTCTGCACAAGGTGAGTGCTTATTAAAGACTACTGCCCGATGGACTGAAGTCTGAGGTCTCGGATCCCACCGGAAGGAGCCCGGACTCTGCTTTCTGGCTCCCGCCGGCGTCCGGATCCCACAGGTGGGTGGGGGTTAGAGCCGGAATGGCAGACGGTGGAGGGAAGGCGAGCGGAAGGGAACTCGGCTTTGTCTGACGATAACGGACAGCACGGAGAGTTGCCAAAAATCTCATATCTAGTAATAATAATAATAACTGCGGTATTTGTTGGGTGTTTATTCTGTGCCAGGCAGTGGACTAAGCACCGGGGAAGATACGAGTTAATTAGGTTGGACACAGACCGAGAAGGAAGGAGAAGAGATATTTAATCTCCATTTTACAGATGGGGAAATCGAAGCACAAGAGTTAAGTGATTTGCCCAAGGTCACGTGGCATGTCAACCGGCGGAGGCGACGTTAGAACCCAAGTCCTCTGGCACCCAGTCCCGGGCTCTTTCTCTACTAAGGCCTCGCTGATTGTCCAAATATCTGTCAAAAATAGATGAGGCTCTTGGAGGGCGGGACCTTTATCTTTTTCGATTGATCTACATAATATCTAGCACCCGAGCCACTTACTGATGCTCCTGACGATTATTCCAGCATGGTAAATCATCCATAATATTCCATAATCGGAAAATTCAGGCCTCGACTGGATCCCTGGAACCACCGGCGTTCCGGAGTCCGCCGTTGGGGGGGCGTCGGGAAGGAGGGAGAGGCGGTCAGGTCGGCGGGGCCGCCCACATCCCAAAGTCAGACTTCCACGGCAGATGAGGCCCCGAGAAGGGCGGGCAGAACCCCCCCTTCCGTAGGAGCTCCGGGGCCATCCGCACAGAGTGACCTGATTATTATTATTACGGTACTTGTTAGGCGCTCACTATGTGCAGGGCACTGTTCTAAGCGCTGGGGTAGATACAGGGTAATCAGATTGTTCCATGTGGGGCTCACATTTTTTTTAATCCCCATTTTTCCAGATGAGGTAACTGAGGCCCAGAGAATAATAATGATGTTGGTATTTGTTAAGCGCTTACTATGTGCACAGCACCGTTCTAAGCGCCGGGGTAGATAGAGGGTAATCAGGTTGTCCCACGTGAGGCTGACAGTGAATCCCCATTTTCCAGATGAGGTCACTGAAGCACAGAGAAGTTAAGTGACTCGCCCACGGTCACACAGCTGACAAGTGGCAGAGCCGGGAGTCGAACCCACGACCTATGACTCCGAAGCCCGGGCTCTTTCCACCGAGCCACGCTGCTTCTCTAATGGTTGAGGTCAGCCCCGGCCCACGGCTGGTGAATCCCCCGGCCTGCGGGCCCAGAGGGCCGGCACAGGCACCTTCTCCACGGTGAGAACACTGAAAAGGTTCTGACGGTCGCTCACGAGGACTGTCTTCCCTAGAGCAATGAGGTATCTGAATAATAATAATTATGGTGGCATTTGTTAGGCGCTTACTATGTGCAAAGCACTGTTCTAAGTGCCGGAGGCATACAGGGTGATCGGGTTGTCCCATGTGGGGCTCCCAGTCTTCATCCCCATGTTACAGATGAGGTAACTGAGTCCCAGAGAAGCGAAGTGACTTGTCCAAAGTCACACAGCTGGCAAGCGGCGGAGCCTGGATTCGAACCCATGACCCGACTCCCAAGCCCGGGCTCTTTCCACTGAGCCACGCTGCTTATAATAATAATAATGGTGGTACTTGTTAAGCGCTTACTATGGGCAAAGCTCTGTGCTAAGCGCTGGGGGGATACAAGGTGATCAGGTGGTCCCACGTGGGGCTCACAGTCTTCATCCCCATTTGACAGATGAGGTCACTCGGGCCCAGAGCAGTTGACTGACTTGCCCAAAGTCACACAGCTGGCAAGCGGCGGAGCTGGGATTCGAACCCACGACCTCGGACTCCCAAGCGCTTACTACCCCAGCCCCCGATATTGAGATTTCATCCATTTTATTGCTGACCGATTACACTCTTATTATAAATGCCTGTCCTAACCCACTGAGTCTAAGAGCCCCTTGTGGCCTACACATCATCTTTGAAATGATTTTTGTGTAACTACCGGTTCTCCGCACACTGTGAGGGCTTAATCAAAGTCCGTCAGCTCGTCGCGGGCCCGGAACGTGTCTACCGACTACGTTACAGTAGACTCCCCCAAGCGCTCGGCAGTGTGACCGGGTGGAAAGAGCCCAGGCCTGGCAATCAGAAGGACCCGGGTTCTAATCCCATCTCTACCACTTGCCTGCCGCGTGATCTTGGGCAAGTCACGTAACTGCTCTGTGCCTCAGCTACCTCATCTGGAAAGCGGCGAATTCATTCCTTCGATCGTATTTATTGAGCGCTATGTGCAGAGCACTGTACTAAGCGCTTGGAATGGACAAGGCGGCAACAGAGAGAGACAATCCCTGCCCACTGACGGGCTCACCCGATTAGCTTTACCTCCCGCGGCAATTACTACAGTGCTGGGCGCACAGTAAGAACCCAGTAATTATGATTAATCGATACAACGTGGCCTCAAACACAGATCGACATAGTCACCTCCACCTCTACAGATGCCTTGTGGCCGAAGGAGGGAGGACTCGATCTATTCTTTCATTCAATAGCATTTACTGAGCGCTTACTATGTGCAGAGCACCGTACTAAGCGCTTGGAATGGACAATTCAGCAATAGAGGCGATCCCTGCCCATCGACGGGCTCACAGTCTAATCGGGGGGGGGACGGATGGACAAAAACAAGCCAACTTAATCGCGATAAACGGAATCGAGGGGATGGACGCCTCGTTAACAAAATAAATAGGGTTATAAAAATATATACAAATGAGCACGGTGCTGAGGGGAAGGGAGAGGGGGAGGAGCAGGAGGAAAGGGGGCTTAGCTGAGGGAAGGTGAAGGGGGGCAGAGAGGGAGCAGAGGGAAAAGGGGAAGCTCAGTGTGGGAAGGCCTCTCGGAGGAGGTGAGCTCTCGGTAGGGCTCGGAAGAGGGGAAGAGAGTTTGGCGGAGGAGAGGAGGGAGGGCGTTCCGGGACGGCGGGAGGACGCGGGCCGGGGGTCGACGGCGGGACGGGCGAGACCGGGGGACGGCGAGGAGGCGGGCGGCGGAGGAGCGGAGCGTGCGGGGTGGGCGGGAGAAAGAGAGAAGGGAGGTGAGGTAGGAGGGGGCGAGGTGATGGAGAGCCTTGAATCTGGTTTCGCTCGTGGCTCTTCTGCCAAAGGTGGTGGTCCCGGGGTCGGCCCCAAGTAGTCCAGTTCTCCGTCCCAAGAGGGCCAAGAGGGCCAGCGGAGCAGGGGATGGGACACACGAGTCGCCGGGCTCTTTCCACTCCTGACAGGAGGGGGCGCCAGGGTCCACTCCAAATGGAACAACGTTCATTCATTCATTCATTCAACCTATTTAATGAGCGCTTACTATGTGCAGAGCGCTGGACTAAGCGCTTGGAATGCGCAATCTGGCAACAGATAGAGCCAATCCCTGCCCCACAACGGGCTCCCGGTCTAAAAGGGGGAGACGGACAACAAAACAAAAGATAATAATAATAATGCCGGTATCGGTTAAGCGCTTACTATGTGCAGAGCACTGCTCTGAGCGCTGGGGTAGATACAGGATAATCAGGTTGTCTCACCTGAGGCTCACAGTTAATCCCCACTTTATAGATGAGGGAACTGAGGCCCAGAGAAGCGAAGTGACGACCACAGTCACACAGCTGACGAGCGACAGAGCCGGGATTCGAACCCATGACCTCTGACTCCCGAGCCCGGGCTCTTTCCACTGAGCCACGCTGCTTCTCTACCCGGGACAACTTCGCTGGGAGCAGACCGATCCTCACTGGCAGAATCGGGGTCTAGAGGGAAAACCGAGCAAGGCGGCACGCATTTTTAAAGCATTATGAATTGTCACATTACCCAGCACAATACTACAACACCAAGCCACACGCAACCTCTGGGCCAGATGTTCGCCAGGGGCTTATGAACCCAACACAAACTGAGCCATACCTAAAGAAGACACAACTACAGTCACACACTCGCTGCATTTCTGACGCTATAAGAAAAAATCGGACGCGCACGCGTACAGGGCAAGCTGTGTAGGAAACCCACCTGCGCCCTCGGCATGGAGGAGCCGTCTCCTGTCACTTCTAAAGGAAATCTCAGCTGTGCCCTGGCAATGCTCTCAAAACACGCGTGCTCCACCCCGGCTGCACACCCACTCCTGTAGGCTTCCCTGCAACTGGGTAGTCTGAGGCGGAGATTTCAGCTTCGCCTTTTTATTCCTGCACTCAGACTCCCAAACGATCCTCCGCCTAGAAGACGCTGCACGAAGAACTCCCCGGCCATGTATCCATCTTCTTCTTTCCTCACCTATTTATTGGATCCGGTATTTTGTTTCCCCCTTTCATCCTCACCCCGCCACAAGAAGCATACAAAAAGCAACGCCTGCCTTTAGCTCCCAGCCCACACAATCCTACTTATCTGTCCCTTTTGTCCCCTGCGTGGTCTCGTTTTCCTTTTTCCAGGTATCGTCAGGGGGGTAGAAGAGGAAGACAAAAATACGTTTCCCCTCGCCTAGTGAACTTGAACTCAAAACCAGGTTTCGGGTGCTTTTTCTTGAAGGAGGCGGGGGGGACACGACACACGACCAGACCAGACCAGAAATCAGGACTCAATTTTCCTCCAAATATCCATGTTTCTGTCTCATTCCCTTAACCGACACCTGGAATCGATGGACGGGGGAACCTGTCTGGATCGGCACTTCCCATTCATTAATTCAATCGTATTTATTGAGCGCTTACCATATGCAGAGCACTGTACTAAGCGCTTGGAATGGACGATTTGGCAACAGAGACGATCCACGTTGTCGGAGAACGGTCCCGGGCTATGGCCTCAGCCTGATTTTTCCTCCCCCCACCCCCACCCCCATGTCAAAAACTGCAGCTTTCAGGAGATGTTTTCCCCACCTTCCCCCCTCCTCCCTTTCCAAGGAAAAGGCCTGGCTTCGGGGTCTCTTCCCAGGCCCTTAGCAAATGCAAGTTTTTATTGCCCTATTTATTTTCAATCGTATTTATTGAGCGGTTCCTATGTGCAGAGCGCTGGACTAAGCGCTTGGAATGGACAATTCGGCAACAGATAGAGAGGACCCCTGCCCAATTTTGTTAATGAGGTGTATATCTCCATGATTCTATTTATCTTGATAATGTTGTTTTGTCCTGTTTCGCTCTGCCGTCCGTCTCCCCCGTTTAGACGGTGAGCCCGTCAGTGGGCAGGGATGGTCTCTATCTGGGGCCGAATCGTCCATTCCAAGCGCCGAGTCCAGCGCCCTGCACACAGTAAGCGCTCAATAAATACGACCGAACAAATGAATGAATGGGCAGGGACCGTCTCTATCTGTGGCCGAACTGTTCTTTCCAAGCGCCGAGTCCAGTGCTCTGCACATAGGAAGCGCTCAATAAATACTACTGAATGAATGGACAGGGATGGTCTCTGTGGCTGAACTGTTCATTCCAAATACTTAGTCCAGTGCTCTGCACATAGTAAGTGCTCAATAAAGACCATCGAACGACTGAATACAAAGTGCTTGAGCGCATGCAGTAGAGCAGAGTCGGCAGACACATTCCCTGCCCCCCCCCACAGTGAGCTCCCGGTGTAGAGGAGGGGGCAGACATGAAGCTAAAGCGGCAGCGGGGCTCCGCGGGAAGAGCCCGGGCTCCGGAGTCCGAGGTCGCGGGTTCTAATCCAGGTGATCTCTACGGGTTGCCCAATTGTCCATTCCAAGGGCCGCGTCCGGTGCTCTGCACAGAGTCGGCGCTCAATAAATACGACTGAATGAAGTCCCGTGGGCAAGAGCCCTGCCTTGGCCTTTCCTCCTGCCCGGGGGCCCTCCTCGATTACATCATGATGATTATTCTCCTCGTCAGCGTAATAATCATGATAATCTTATCCTTATCCTTATCTTGATGATGATGTTTTGTCCTCTTTTGCTCTGCTGTCTGTCTCCCCCGTTTAGACCGTGAGCCCGTCACTGGGCAGGGAGAGTCTCTATCTGGGGCCCAACTGTTCGTTCCAAGCGCCGAGTCCAGTGCTCTGCACAGAGTCGGCGCTCAAGAAATACGACTGAATGAATGAATAATAGCAGTCTCAAAGATTGAATGAATGAATAATGGCAGTCCCAAAGCATCAGGCGACGCCCGCTGGCCCCTTCGCCTGCCCATTGCCCAACTAGTTGGGTGATGGTAGGGATGGTGTTGGTGATGCTCCATGTTGCCCCCTCCCCCTTCCCCTCAGCACTGTGCTCATTTATATATATATATATATTTTTTTATTTCCCTATTTATTTTGTCAATGAGGTGTACATCCCCTTGATTCTATTTACCGTGATAATGTTGTCTTGTTTTTCTTTCTCTTTTGCTCTGCCGTCCGTCTCCCCCATTTAGAGAGTGAGCCCGTCAGTGGGCAGGGACGGTCTCTATCTGTGGCCGAGCTGTCGGTTCCAAGCGCAAAGTCCAGTGCTCTGCTCAGAGTAAGCGCTCAATAAATACTATTGAATGAATAAATGCGTTGTATTTTGTTAATAAGGTGTCCATCCCCTCGATTCTATTTATCTTGATGTTGTCTTGTCTTGTTTCGTTCTCTTCTGCTTTGCCGTCCGTCTCCCCCGATTAGACCGTGAGCCCGTCATGGAGCAGGGACGGTCTCTGTGGCCAAGTTGTCCGTTCCAAGCGCTCAGTCCAGTGCTCCGCACCTTGTCGGCGCTCAGTAAATACTACTGAATAAATGTGCTGCGTTTTGTTAAGGAGGTGACCATCCCCTCGATTCTATTTATTGTGATGATGTTGTCTTGCTTATCTTTCGTTTGCAAGCGCTCAGTCCAGTGCTCTGCACAGAGTCAGCGCTCGGTAAATACTACTGAATGAATGGTGTTGTATTTTGTGAATAAGGTGTCCATCCCTTCGATTCTATTTCTCTTGATGTTGTCTTGTCTAGTTCTGCTTTCCTTTGCCGTCTGTCTCCCCCGTTTAGACCATGAATAAATGTGTTACATTTTGTTAATGAGGCGTCCATGCCTTCGATTCTATTTATTGTGATGATTTGTTTTTTCATTTCCAAGCGCTCAGTCCAGTGCTCTGCACCTAGTCAGCGCTCAGTAAATACCCCTGAATGAACGTGTGGCATTTTGTGAATAAGGTGTCCATCCCCTCGATTCTATTTCTCTTGATGTTGTCTCGTTCTCTTTGGCTCTGCCGTCCGTGTCCCCCGATTAGACCTTGAGCCCGTCAGTGGACAGGGCTGCTCTCTATCCGGGGCCGAGCTGTCCATTCCAAGCGCTCAGTCCAGTGCTCTGCACCTAGTCAGCGCTCAATAAATACCCCTGAATGCTGCATTTTGTGAATAAGGTGTCCATCCCCTCCATTCTATTTCTCTTAATGTTATCTTGTCTCGTTCAGTGCCGTCCGCCTCCCCCGATTAGACCGTGAGGCAGGACTGGTCCCTCTCTGGGGCCGAGCTGTCCGTTCCAGGGGCTCAGTCCAGTGTTCTGCACAGAGTCAGGGCTCAATAAATCCTCCTGAATGAATGAATGTGTTGCATTTTATTAATGAGGTGTCCATCCCCTCGATTCTGTTTATTGTGATGATGTTGTCTTGCTTTTTTTCATTTGCAAGCGCTCAGTCCAGTGCTCTGCACAGAGTCAGCGCTCAGTAAATACTCCCGAATGAATGAAGGTGTTGCATTTTGTGAATAAGGTGTCCATCCCCTCCCTTCTATTTCTCTTGCTGTTGTCTCGTTCTCTTTGGCTCTGCCGTCCGTGTCCCCCGATTAGACCGTGAGCCCGTCAGTGGGCAGGGCTGCTCTCTCTCTGGGGCCGAACTGTGCATTTCAAACGCTCAGTGCAGTGCTCTGCACCTACTCAGCGCTCAATACCCCTGAACGAATGAACGTGTTGCATTCTGTGAATAAGGTGTCCATCCCCTCCATTCTATTTCTCTTAATGTTGTCTTGTCTCGTTCAGTTTTGCTGAGCCGTCCGCCTCCCCCGATTAGACCGTGAGGCAGGACTGGTCCCTCTCTGGGGCCGAGCTGTCCGTTCCAGGCGCTCAGTCCAGTGCTCTGCGCAGAGTAAGTGCTCAATAAATCCTCCTGAACAAATATGTTGCATTTTGTTAAAGGAGGTGTCCAGCCCCTCGATTCTATTTATTGTGATGCTGTTGTCTTGCTTTTTTTCGTTTCCAAGCGCTCGGTGCAGCGCTCTGCACCGAGTCGGCGCTCAGGAAATACCCCCGAATGAATGAAGGTGTTGTTGCATTTCGTGAATAAGGTGTCGATCCCCTCGCTTCTATTTCTCTTGCTGTTGTCTCGTTCGCTTTGGCTGTGTAGACCGTGAGCCCGTCAGTGGGCAGGGCTGCTCCCTATCTGGGGCCGAGCTGTCCCTTCCAAGCGCTCAGTGCAGTGCTCTGCACCTAGTGGGCGTTCACTAAATACCCCCGAATGAATGAAGGTGTTGCATTTTGTGAAGAAGGCGTCCATCCCCTCCCTTCGATTGGACCGTAAGCCCGTCAAACGGCAGGGGCCGTCTCTCTCTGCTGCCGACTTGTTCATTCCAAGCGCTCAGTCCAGTGCTCTGCACCTAGTCAGCGCTCAGTAAATACTATCGAATGACTATTTCCCTCGCTGTCGCCTCGTTCAGTTGTGCGGTGCCGTCGGCGTCCCCCGATGAGACCGGGCGGCGGGACCGGTCCCTCTCTGGGGCCGAGCTGTGGGTTGCGGGCGCTCGGCGCGGGGCCCCGCACAGAGTCAGCGCTCGGTCAATACGACCCAACGAATGAATGAATGGCCGAATGAATGAATGAGTGACGGAATGAATGAATGGCGTCCGGGGTCTGTGCGGGTCCCGGGGCGTCCCTGGTTCTTACCTGAGGGCGGGGGCGCGTCGGGGCGGAGGCTTGGGCCCCCGGGGCTCGTTCCCGCGCTCCGGAGGACGGGCGGAGGGCGGTCGTCGCGGGGCCGCCCTCGATTCCTGTCAGCGGCGGCGGCCTCGGCCTCCTCCTCCTCCTCCTCCCCCCTCCTCCTCCTCCTCCTCCGGGCGGCGCGCGCCCCTCCGCCTCGCGCCTCTCTGCGCCTGCGCGGAGCCTCGCGCCGAGGAGGGAGGCGGCGCGCGCCCCCGCCGGGAGCCGCCCCGACCCGCTCTGCGCCTGCGCCGTCCGCGGAAGGGGGGGCCGCGGGGGGAACCAAAACCCTCCGGGGGCCGCGCCCGCGCGCCCCGCCCCCGAGCATGCCCAGTGCGGGCCCCCCGAGGGGACCGGGCCGGGGGGGGCGGGGCCGCCCCTTCACCCTAATCAAAATTCCCAAAAAAAAAATAATCATTCATCATTCATTCAATCAATAGTATTTATTGAGCGCTTACTAGGTGCAGAGCACTGGACTAAGCGCTTGGAATGGACAAATGGGCAACAGATAGAGACGGTCCCTGCCCTCTGACGGGCTCACGGTCTGATCGGGGGAGACGGACAAGAACAATAATAATAATAATAATAATGATAATGTTGGTATTTGTTAAGCGCTTACTATGTGCCGAGCACTGTTCTAAGCGCTGGGGTAGACATAGGGGAATCAGGTTGTCCCACGTGGGGCTCACAGTCTTAATCCCCATTTTACAGATGAGGGAACTGAGGCCCAGAGAAGTTAAGTGACTTGCCCACAGTCACACAGCTGACAAGTGGCAGAGCTGGGTTTCGAACTCATGAACCCTGACTCCAAAGCCCGCGCTCTTTCCACTGAGCCACGCTGCATTGCAATCAATAGGATCAGGGGGATGAACAGCTCATTAAAGCAGTAGCAAATCAATAGAATCAAGGTGATATACATCTCATTAACAAAATAAATAGGGTAATGACAATATATACCTAGTAATGTTGGTATTTGTTAAGCGCTTACTATGTGCAGAGCACTGTTCTAAGCGCTGGGGGAGATACAGGGTCATCAGGTTGTCTCACGGGGGGCTCACAGTCTTCATCTCCATTTTACAGTTGAGGTCACTGAGGCGCAGAGAAGTTAAATGACTCGCCCACAGTCACACAGCTGACAAGTGGCAGAGGGAGATTCGAACCCATGACCTCTGAATCCCAAGCCCGGGCTCTTGCCATTGAGCCGCGCCGCTTCTCCGTTATGTTGGTATTGGTCAAGCGCTTACTAGAAGCCCGGGCTTGGGAGGTCAAGGTCGTGGGTTCGATTCCCAGCTCTGCCCCTTGTCAGCTGTGGGACTGTGTGGGCCAGTCACTTCACTTCTCTGGGCCTCAGTGACCTCATCTGTCAAATGGGGATAATAATAATGGTGGTGGTTGTTTAGCGCTTACTATGTGCAGAGCACTGTTCTAAGCGCTGGGGGAGATACAGGGTCATCAGGTTGTTCATTCATTCAATAGTATTGATTGAGCGCTTACTATGTGCAGAGCACTGTACTAAGCGCTTGGAATGGACAAATCAGTAACAGAGAGAGACAGTCCCTGCCCTTTGACGGGCTTACAGTCTAACTGGGGGAGACGGACAGACAAGAACAATAGCGATAAATAGAATCGAGGTTGTCCCATGTGAGGCTCCCAGTCTTACAGATTTTACAGATGAGGGAACCGAGGCCCAGAGAAGTGAAGTGACTTGCCCACAGTCACACAGCTGACCAGGGGCAGAGCCGGGATTCGAACCCATGATCTCTGACTCCCAACCCCGGGCTCTTGCCACTGAGCCATGCTGCTTCACGCTGCTTTAGCTCACAGATAAAGACTGTGAGCTCCACGTGGGACAACCTGATGACCCTGTATCAACCCCAGCACTTAGAACGGTGCTCCGCACGTAGTAAGTGCTTAACGAATGCCATCATCATCATCAATTATGAATAGGTGCATAGATGCACAAGTGCTGCAGGGCGGGGAGGAGGGTAGAGCAGAGGGAGCGAGTCAGGCGGTGGGGAGCAGAGGAAAAGGGGGACCAGTCTGGGAAGGCCTCCTGGAGGAGGTGAGCCTTCAGTAGGGCTTTGAAGCGGGGGAAGAGCGCTAGTTTGGCCGACGTGAGGAGGGAAGGCCTTCCAGGCCCGAGGTGGGACGTGGGCTGGGAGTCAAAGGTGGGACGGGCGAGACGGAGGCCCAGTTCATTCATTCAGTAGTATTTATTGAGCGCTTACTAGGAGCAGAGCACTGTACTAGGCACTTGGAATGGACAGTTCGGCAACAGATACAGTCCCTGCCCAATGACGGGCTCACGGTCTAAACGGGGGAGACGGACAAGCAAGGGAAAACAGAACAAAACAAAAACAAGAGAACGTCGGCGGCAGAGGAACGGAGTGTGCGGGCTGAGCTGGAGAAGGAGAGAAGGGAGGTGAGGTAGGCGGGATGGGGATGGACGGCTTGGAAGCCGAGAGCGAGGAGTTTTTGCTTGATACGGAGGTTGATAGGCAACCACTTATGATGATGACCCTAAACTATCTGTTGCCGAATTGTCCATTCCAAGCGCTTAGTACAGTGCTCTGCACAGAGTAAGCGCTCAATAAGTACTATTGGGTGGATGACCCCGGTGTTCCCAAATACTGCTTTCGTTTACCAGACTTTGCCCGTACACATTTGCCCATATCTGTGATCCCGTTATCACCCTGAGAGTGAGGGAAGACCCGGGATTACTATCCCCGTTTTACAGATGAGGAAAATGAAGCCCAGGATCACAGAGCCAGTCGATCAATCAACAGTATCTATTGAGCGCTTACTACGTGCAGAGCATCGTACTAAGTGTTTGGGAGAGTTACGGAACGGCAGAATTCGTGGACACGTTTCTGGCCCGTAAAGAGTTTACAGTCGGTGCAATGTCAAAACTATATCCCAGGGCTCCTTAATTTCAGCTCCACAATTCTTCTACTGAGAGAAACTGGATAAGACATGGCTATTCGATCGATCGATGGATCGATCGATGGTATTTATGCAGAGTTTACCGTGTGCAGGGCACTGTACTAGGCGCTTGGGAGAGAAGCAGCGTGGTTCGGTGGAAAGAGCCCAGGCTTGGGAGTCAGAGGTCACGGGTTCGAATCCCGGCTCTGCCACTTGTCAGCTGTGGGACCGTGGGCAAGTCGCTTCACTTCTCTGTGCCTCAGTTCCCTCATGTGGAAAATGGGGATTAACTGTGAGCCCCACGTGGGCCGACCTGATGACCCTGTATCTCCCGCAGCGCTTCGAACACTGCTCTGCACATAGTAAGCACTTAACAAATACCAACATTGTTACAACACAACAATATAAGAGACACGTTCCCTGCCCACAACGAGCTTACAGGAACCTCATAATAACAATAATAATAATGAATCCAAAGTCATCTACTACCAGAGCATTAAAGAAGCAGATCAATCCCTTCTCCCAGCTGGCCCTTAACTTTTTTATTTTGTCCTGGCCTCGATATCTGCCTTTCTTGCTCTTCCCAGACCCCATCCCCATGCTGGAAATATTGATATTCCCTCAGAATACCCCACTGCTTCATTTCTCCTCTAGTCCATTCACACTTCACCCACCTCTCTCTGTCAAGCACACGCTTGTAGATGCGAATCTCCACTTCAGCACTGCTCTGACTCCTACACGCCAGGTACTGTGGTTTTCTCTGAGTTTTAGCAGATTCTGGTATTTTTCTGGAGAAATCAGAGAGGAGGCATACGCGCTGGAGGAAAACAGATCCTCTCTTTATCCCTGTCCCCACCCCCTTGGGAATCTCGTTCTTCCTCAATCCTTCTCCCGCTACCCTTCTGGCTCCTTTTTCAGAGAAGCAGCGTGGCTCGGGGGAAAGAGCCCGGGCTTGGGAGTCAGAGATCACGGGTTCGAATCCCAGCTCTGCCACCTGTCAGCTGGGTGACCGTGGGCAAGTCGCTTCACTTCTCTGGGCCTCAGTTCCCTCATCTGGAAAATGGGGATTAACTGTGAGCCTCACGTGGGACGACCTGATGACCCTGTATCTACCCCAGCGCTTAGAACGGTGCTCTGCACATAGTAAGCGCTTAACAAATACCAACATTATAGAGAAGCAGTGTGGTTTAGTGGAAAGAGCCCGGGCTTGGGAGTCGGAGGTCAGGGGTTCGAATCCCAGCTCTGCCACCTGGCAGCTGTGGGACTGTGGGCAAGTCACCTAACTTCTCTGGGCCTCAGTTCCCTCATCTGTAAAATGGGGAATTAAGACCGGGCGTCTCATGGGAGACAACCTGATGACCCTGTATCTCCCCCAGCGCTTAGAACAGTGCTCTGCACATAGTAAGCGCTTAACAAATACCGAACATTATTATTATTTATTTATTTTTCAGCGTCTACTCAAGCCAGGTTGTCGCTTTAACACTGCTTCTTGGCCCCAAGTACCTGAACAGCAGGTACTTCATCACCGGACAACCGCCCCACCGCAACCCGCAACCTCCCGGTTCCCTGCATCTGATTGGTCATCAAGAGTTCCAGTTTCTCTTCTGAACAGAGCATCTTCCCTCCTACCTCATCGCTCACTTTCATCCCCCACGACTGCTGCCCACCAATCCCTCTGGGGTGTCTCTGACCGAATCACCTGGCTCCCTTGTCACTATGGTTTCCGTGTTCCTCGCTCTCAACTCCATCCTCTGATCTGAGCTGGTGATTCAAAATTCGCAGGAGCTGTCCATTTGCATTTTATTTTCATATCCTTTGTTCAGAATGCGCAGAAACCCCAGCTGAGCGTGGAAAAGCTCCTGGTTGGCACCTCGTAGCTGGGTCCGTGATGATGACGATGATAAGAAGGAGAAGAAGAAGGAAAAATTCCGATTGCGTTAGGTGCTTACTAAGTGTTAAGCGCTGGGGTAGATTCACTGCAATTGGATCAGACACCTTCTCAATCCCGCAAGGAGCTCACAGTCTAATGGGGAGGAAAAACTGGTATTGAATCCCCATTTTACAGATGAAAAAGCTGAAGGAAAACTTCTCACTCTAGGCTTCAAGGCTCTCCATCACCTCGCCCCCTCCTACCTCTCCTCCCTTCTCTCTTTCCACCGCCCAGCCCGTACGCTCCACTCCTCTGCCGCCCACCTCCTCACCGTCCCCCGTTCTCGCCCGTCCCGCCGTCGACCCCCGGGCCACACCCTCCCGCGGTCCTGGAACGCCCTCCCTCCTCACCTCCGCCAAACTGATTCTCTTCCCCACTTCAAAACCCTACTTACAGCTCACCTCTTCCGAGAGGCCTTCCCAGACTGAGCTCCCCTTCTCCCTCTACTCCCTCTACCCCCCCCCACCTCTCCGCAGCTAAACCCTCTTCTCCCCCCATCTCCCTCTGCTCTTCCCCCTCTCCCGTCCCATCCCCTCAGCACTGTTCTCATCCGCTCGACTGTATATATTTTCATTACCCTATTTATTTTGTTAATGAAATGTACATCGTCTTGATTCTATTCATTTGCCATTGTTTTAATGAGCTGTTCATCCCCTCGATCCTATTTATCGCTATCGTTCTTGTCTGTCCGTCTCCCCCGATCAGACTGTAAGCCCGTCAGAGGGCAGGGACCGTCTCTATCTGTTACCGATTTGTCCATTCCAAGCGCTTAGTACAGTGCTCTGCACATAGTAAGAGCTCAATAAATACTATTGAATGAACGAATGAATGAATGAAAGTCAAGTGACTTGCCCGATGTCACACAGCGGGGAAGCGGCGGAGTGGGGATTAGAACCCATGCCTCCTGATTGCCGATCTGTACGTGTTCCGCTAGGCCAAGCTGTTTCACACCGCTTCCGTGACCAGCATGGAAAGCCTCCTGGCCCCTCAGAGATACGCCCCAAATGAACTTTAACACTGGATAGATGTCCCCTGACAACAGAGACTGGACCTCCCATTTGTTTACGCAGCACACGAGTAGCCGGGTCTCTTCAGTCCCAAATCCGCTCCGATTCTCTGCCTCCTCTTGGTTTGAGCCCCTACTGTAGTAGCCCGGACAAAGTGGACATTCAATAAAT
Source organism: Ornithorhynchus anatinus (assembly GCF_004115215.2). Classification (NCBI taxonomy): domain Eukaryota; kingdom Metazoa; phylum Chordata; class Mammalia; order Monotremata; family Ornithorhynchidae; genus Ornithorhynchus; species Ornithorhynchus anatinus. The sequence goes on from NC_041738.1 coordinate 62,253,222, forward strand.
CCCGCGGACTGACCGACGAAGCCGCCGTGGAGACTTGACCAAGGCAGGCAAGAGCACCGGTCTGAGTATCCGGAGACCTGGGTTCCGGTGCCGGTTCTGCAAGGAGGCGGGGGGTAACCTGCCGAGGCCGCTATCAGTCGTCAAGGTTTCTGACCGACGGATCCCTGAGGGTGTTCTGCAGTGGGGCTCTGCCCAGCAGGAATCATTAATTAATTAATTCATTCATTCATTCAATAGTATTCATTGAGTGCTTACTATGTGCAGAGCACCCTACTAAAGCACTTGGAATGGACAATTCGACAACAGATAGAGACAATCCCTGCCCAGTGACAGGCTCACAGTCTAATTGGGGGAGACAGACGGACAAAAACAAGACAACATAGTCACGAAAAATGGAATCAAGGCGATGTACACCTCATTAGCAAAATAAATAGGGTAATAAAAATATATACAGATTAGCACAGTGCTGAGGGGAGGGGGAAGGGGAAGAGCAGAGGGAAAGGTGGCTTAGATGAGGAGGGGTGAAGGGGGAAGGGGGAGGAACAGAGGGGGGAGGGGGAGCAGAGGGAGAAGAGGGAAAAAGGGTAGCTCAGTCTGGGAAGGCCTCTCGGAGGAGGTGAGCTCTCAGTAGGGCTTTGAAGAGGGGAAGAGAGTGAGTTTGGCGGAGGTGAGGAGGGAGGGCGTTCCGGGACGGCGGGAGGACGTGGGCCGGGGGTCGAAGGCGGGATAGGCGTGAAGGGGGGACGGTGAGGAGGTGGGCGGCAGAGGAGCGGAGTGTACGGGTTGGGCAGGAGAAAGAGAGAAGGGAGGTGAGGTAGGAGGGGGCAAGGCGATGGAGAGCCTTGAAGCCAAGAGTGAGAAGTTTTTGTTTCGTGCGGAGGTTGAATCCTGAAAAATAGCTGTCTCACGTGGGCAGTGAAGACCGCAGTGGCTACCCAAGCAACTGCCTGCTGGACTGCCTCTTGCACTGGCAGTCAGAAGGACCTCAGTTCTAATCCCAGCTCTGCCGCTTGTCTGCTGTGGGACCTGGAGCAAGTCACTTCACTTCTCTGTGCTTCAGTTGCCTCATTCGTAAAATGGAGATTAAGACCTCAAGCCCCACGTGGGACGTGGACTGGGTCCAACCCCATTACCTTGTCTCAATCCCAGCGCTTAGTACGGTGCCTGGCACATAGTACGCGCTTGACAAATACCATAATAAAAGCATCATGATGTGCCCACCTGGGCCACAGATGGGTGTGAGCCTCCTGGGGGTCAGGGACTGTGTCCAACCCAATTACCTCGTATCTACCCCGGCGCTTAATACAGTGTTTGGCACGTAGTAAATGCTTAACGAATGCCATGAAAAAAATGAGTTCTGCACATTAATCACCATCGCGTGCCATGTGCCGCCCTCCCCCCGCCACAAAACTATCTCCTTGCTTTTTGCACTCTGTGCCGCAGTGGGAGCACGGCTAGAAGAGACCAGAGAGTGCAAGCGGTGCTGTGCAAACCGCTATCCCTGTGATCAATTCCTTCAAGCAGGTACACTGTCCCAAGTCTCGGGATCAAGGCCTATCTGTCATTCACCTTGGAAGACTCCATCGTCGTCACTGAGAAAATGTCATCCGTTTGCCGAAAAACGACCAGTAGGCTAGAAATTCCGACGTGGTAGTTTTTTATGCAACGGAGCACAGAGGGCCAAAACCTTCTCCTTTGTCGAATAACGAGGCAGCTGTCAAATAACAAGGCCGTTGACAAAAAAAGGCAGTCGTCACCGTTAATTAGCTCTTAGTGAGTGCCCACAATAGGCAAGGCATTATTCGGAACATAAAGGGGCATATTCCAAGGGAGACAAGATGGTCATTTCTATGTCATGCCTACATCAGGAACTGGCATCTTCCCAACTAAATTTGCCCGAGCGAAACTTGGACTTAAGCCACAGTTCCACTGGGGCCAACTCTGCCTGGTCTTTTGATTTTTTGTTTTTTGCTTTTTATGATATTTTTAAACGCTTAACAAATACCAAAAAAGCCAAACCGAAACCAAACCGCTCACTATGGGTCAGTCACTGTTCTAAGCACAGGGGTAGATACAAGGTGATCAGATCGGAGACAGTCCTCGTCCCACACGGGGCCCACAGTCTCAATCCCATTTTATAGATGAGGTCACTGAGGGACAAAGAAGAGAAGTGACTTGCCCGAGTTCACGCAGCAGACAAATAGCAGAGCCGGGATTAGAGAAGCAGCGTGGCTTAGTGGAAAGAGCCCGGGCTTGGGAGTCAGAGGTCGTGGGTTCTAATCCCTGCTCCGCCACTTGTCAGCTGTGTGACCTTGAGCGAGTCACTTGACCTCTCTGTGCCTCAGTTACCTCATCTGTAAAATGGGGATGAAGACTGTGAGCCTCACATGGGACAACCTGATGACCTTGTTGTATCTACCCCAGCGCTTAGAACGGTGCTCGGCACATAGTAAGCGCTTAACAAATACCAACATCATTATTATTATTATTAGAATCCAGGTTCTTCGGACTCCCGGGCCCATGCTCTATCCACTAAGCCACACTGCTTCTCTTCTAGGGACAGCCACACTTTCAGTCCCACTTTCAAACCCACCCGGCATCACTGCATCATCCTGGCTGCCAGAGAGGACCTCAGATTTTTCCACCCTTCCTGTGCCAACCGAACCACTCGGCAGCCACCCTGGAGGATCTCGGGCCAATCTCCGACGTTCAAAGTTCGCTCAGGACAACACTGGGGTGTTAAGGAGAGGACCGCCAACATCCCTCAAATCAATCAATCCGTCCTTTAGCCTATAAGCTTATTGTGAGCAGGGAACATGTATACCAACTCATGCAATCGTATTTACTTACTATGTGCAGAGCACTGTACTAAGCGCTTGGAATGGACAATTCGGCAACAGATAGAGACAGTCCCTGCCCAATAATGGGCTCACAGTCTAAAAATAATAATGATGGCGTTTGTTAAGCGCTTACTATGTGCAAAGCACTGTTCTAAGCACTGGGGAGGATACAAGGGGATCAGGTTGTCCCCCGTGGGGCTCACGGTCTTAATGCCCATTTTACAGATAAAGTAACTGAGACACAGAGAAGTGAAGTGACTTGCCCAAAGTCACAGAGCTGACAAGCGGCACAGCCTGGATTTGAACCCATGGCCCCCGACTCCCCAGCCCGCGCTCTTTCCACCGAACCACGCCGCTTCTTTACTCCGTTGTACTGTACTCAGAAGTGCTCTGCACACAGTATGCACACAGTAAATACGATTGATTGATTGACTGATTGAGCGCCTACTCCCGGCTCTGCCACTTGTCAGCTGTGTCACTGTAGACAAGTCACTTAACATCTCTGTGCCTCAGTTACCTCATCTGTAAAATGGAGATTAACTGTGAGCCTCAGGTGGGACAACCTGATTACCCTGTATCTACCCCAGTGCTTTGAACAGTGCTCTGCACATAGTAAGCGCTTAACAAATACCAACATTATTACTCTGGGCAGAGCATTTAACTGGGAGCTTGGGAAAGTACGATGAAATAGAGTTGTAGGCGCAATCCCGGCCCACAAGGAGTCTACAGGTTGCGGAGAAGACAGACGTTATTATAAATCACAGAGGAAATAAAAGATCAGCTGCTATTTTTGTGGAGATTCTGGCTAATCATCAGGCACAAACCAGGAAGCCCACCCCACAGATCTACCACCTTGTCTCCACAAGTTCACCTAGCTGCTGCCAGGCAAACCCAGTTGAACTGGGAATAAAATACAATCACCGTCTTCTCATCATCATCATGGGATTTACCAACAACTCTGTGCCAAGCACCTCCGTTACATGTGGTGGTATGCATAAGATCATCAGATCCAAAAAAACCACTGTCCGACAAGAGGGTCACAGTCTAGGAAGACTGGAGAGCGGGTATCTTATCCCCATTTCACAGATGGGGCCAGTGGTGGAAGTGGGATGAGAACCCAGGTCTCTTGATTCCTTGACCCGTAGTCTTTTCACTAGACCACACTGCGTCCTGATATGAGAAGCAGTATGGCCCCGATGGAAAGAGCACAGGCCTGGGAGTCAGGAGACCTGGGTTCCAATTCCAGCTCCGCCGCTCGTTTGCTGTGTCACCTTGGGAAAGTCACTTAACTTCTCTGGGCCTCCGTTTCCTCATCTGTAAAATGGTGATTCAATGCCAATCCTACCTCCTACTGTGTCGGCTACCTCCTTATGGGACGGAGATTGGTTCGACCGGATTATCTTGTATCTACCTTAGAGCTTTGTATGGCATATATTAAACATTTCACAAATAACACTATTATTATGAGTTACACAGTGCCCCCCGGACGGGTCCGCCGTGGGACCGCTCCCGAGAGGGGCGGGAGAAGGGGCTGGGTGTCGGCCTTGCAGAGGGACTTCACCATAATAATAATTTTTTTAAATCATTCATTCATTCAATCGTATTTATTGAGCACTTGCATTCTACTTATTGGGCGCTTACTGTGTGCAGAGCACTGTACTAAGCGCTTGGAAAATACAATTCAGCAACAGAGAGAGACAATCCCTACCCAACAAGGGGTTCACAGTCCAGAAGCGGGGAGACCGACAACAAAACAAAACAAAGCAAGTAAACAGGCATCAAGGCAAGGACCACAAAAAGGTCCTGGAATGCAGTCAGCCCGCGATAGAAAAGCAAACCTCGCTTCGCTGAACGAGGAGAACAGATGAGTGCAGGTTATCCAAGCAGCCGTTGGGTAACACCGCGGTCTCCGATGAAAACTGGGAATCAGCATCATTGCACACTACGCCGACCGGGTAATCGTCCATATTCGTCATGGAAAGTCTACGCCACCGAAACCGACTCAGTGAAAATGGCTCAGAGATACCGAGACAAGGACTGCATTGACAACATTTTCCAGCATCTCGTGACTCTGACAAAAGAGAGGCGTACCGAAGCCTTTAATCAGTGATATTTACTGAGTGCTTACTGCGTGCAGAGCACTATACGAAGCACTTGGAGAGCGCAATATAACAGAATCGATAGATGCATTCCTTGCCCACAAGGAGCTTCCAGTCTAGAGAAGCTAGTCAGGTTCCACTAGGGTTCACAGTGTAAGTAGGAGGGAGAACAAATACTGAATCCCCATCTGCAGAGGAGGGAAATGAGAAGTCACAGAGAAGTGACTTGCCAAAGGTCACACAGCAAACGAGTGGTGGAGCAAGGAATAGAAGCAGGTCCTCTGACCCCCAGGCCTGTGGTCTTTTCACCAGACTAACATGCAAATCGAATCAAAGCTCAGGTAAAACAAGTGGAGAAGCACAGATACAGCATGGCCCCGGGGAGTAGGAAGGACTTGGGTTTTAGCCCCTTATCTGCCACTTTCCGCTGTGTGACCTCGGTCAACTCATTTCACTTCTCTGTGTCTCCGTTACCGCCTCTGTAAAATGGGGATTAGACTGTGAGCCCCATGAGGGACATGAACTGTGTCTAACCTGATTATCTTGTATCTACCCCAGAGCTTAATATAGAGCCTGGCCCCAAGTAAGCACTTAGCAAATCCCATAAAAAACAAAAGTGGAGAGATGCAGAGATCCAAAGCTCCTGGATATACTTTGGAGAAAATGTACATTGTTCATGAGGGATGTGGATTTATGTTTGTGGCGGTGGATGTATCTGGATTCTCAGCACCCCACAAAGGGTGATTGACTCTCTTTAGGAAGGTGTGACGTGGTCTAACCAAAGGGGAAAGGGGAAGAAAGGGGAAGGGGTAAAAAGGGGAAGGGGAATACCTTGGGCTGGGCTGAGGAAGTCAGTGTGTAATGTAGGCATGGCAGATCCTCGCCATGCAGCTGGTCAAGGGAAGAGGTGGGGAAAGGTATTTTCAGGAAGGGATTAATCTCATCCTCAGCCTGACGTAGATCTGCACTGGGGGCGGGGGTCAAGGTGCAGGCCATGCCTGAGGTCGTTCCTGTAAAATAATGATACTAATAATAATTATGATATTTGTCAAGCGCTTACTGCGTACCAGCGCTGGGGTAGATATGAGCAAATCGTGCTGGACACCGGTCCCTGTCCCATATAAGGCTCACAGTCTTATTCCACATTTTACAGATGAGGTAACTGAGGTACAGAGAAGTGAAGTGACTTGCCTAAGGTCACCTGGGAGACGTGGCAGAGCCATGATTAGAACCCATGACCGTGAAAGAACCGTGAAAGAAGAAGAGGGTTGACTGGGATCCAGCAAGGGGACAGGTTTTTGTCTGTCTGTCTCCCCCGATTGGACTGTAAGCCCGTCATTGGGCAGGGACTGTCTCTATCTGTTGCCGATTTGTCCATTCCAAGCACTCAGTACAGTACTCTGCACATAGTAAGCGCTCAATAAATACTATTGGATGAATGAATGAATGAATGAATGAATGACGGGATTTCTGGCTCATTTAACTTGCAGATTTTAGAGTTGCCACGAGGGAGTCGTAGTAGTAGAAATGTTAGAAGAATTTATTAAGCACTTACTGAGTACAGAACACTACAGTAAATTCTGGAAGAGAATACTCACGGGTGGGAATTAGACCTGGTCCCTGTCCCTCATGTCTTCAGAGTGAAGTGTTCCAAAAAAATAACATTCCTGATAGGTCAGTAAGCAAGGTACTGAAATCAAAAGTGTTCCACCATGCAGTGTGTTTGCCCCAGGATAATCATGTGACTAGAAGCAGTGGGGTTCAGTGGAAAGAGCCCGGGCTTGGGAGTCAGAGTTCATGGGTTTGAATCCCGGCTCTGCCACTTGACAGCTGTGTGACTGTGGGCAAGTCACTTCACTTCTCTATGCCTCAGTTCTCTCATCTGTAAAATGGGGATTAACCGTGAGCCTCACGTGGGACGACCTGATGACCCTGTATCTCCCCCAGGGCTTAGAACAGTGCTCTGCACATAGTAAGCGCTTAACAAATACCAACATTATTATTATTATTATCCCCAAATTTGCCCCATTCTAGAGCCGGCTGGAAGGGTGAGAGGTTGCCCTGCCTCAGGAAGGGGTAAGGTCCATCCTCCTTCGCTCTTATGCCTTTTGTTGGGCCCTGACTAAGCCCTCATTTCCTCTTTTCCCACTCTCTTCTGTGTCACCCCTGCACTTGAATTTGTACCCTCTATTCACCCCACCTTCAGCCCCACAAGACTTAGGATCATACCCCTAATTAATTTATTTATGTTAGTCTCCCCCTCTAAACTGCTCCATGTGGGCAGGGGACGTGCCTACCAACTCTGTTGTACTGCACTCTCCCAAAGAGAGTAACACGGAGTTCTGCGCACAGTAGGCGCTCAATAAATTTGATCCATCAGTTGATTGAGCGAGAAGTCCAACTGCTAGGATTTGTCTTTTAAGACTCGGAACGTGGCCCTGCAGTTGAAAAGTAATTGGGAACAATGACAATTAATTATGTTTCTGTTGTTTGGGTGCCGAAAATCTCGTCCATGAACAAGTTCCCTGGAAATTCTGCTAACGAAAAAAGACAAAAACTCAGCCCATTCATTCTTTCCATCCCGGCAGACAAAGGGTTCTCAAGCAACCTTACACCCTAGGTGGATGGGGCAGAAGATCTGAGCCGGGAAGGGCTACTAATCCAGCACCAGGAGAAATCGTATTCCCCTTAATTTATGTAATTGTTAGTGCCTTCCCATCCCTCGGGAAAGGGCCTCAAAGCTTCCGCGTACAGATTACGGGCTTCTCTCTGGACCTGGAAAGGTTAAGAGCTTCACGTCACGGCTGTCCCTGGGGTTTCAATTCGCAACGAAATAAAGGAAGCAACACTCGGAGCTACAGATGGGAAATTACGGATCCACTTGGGCAGAAAATAAATATTTAAGGTTAATCAGGATGGCACTCCTTCCATTTAGTTGGAAAATGCCAACAACCAAGTATAGAAAAAGCCCGAGACCTAGCCGATTTTGGATAACTTGTTTCTGTTAGCTAAGGTGGCGGGGGGGCGGGGGGGGATGCACGCCCGAGTCCAAGTTCTGAGCTAAAATAATAATAATTATGGTATATTTGTTAAGCACTTACTGTGTGTCAGCACTGTTCTAAACTCTGGAGTAGATTCCTTCATTCAATCGTATTTATTGAGCGCTTACTGCTTGCAGAGCACTGTACTAAGCGTTTGGACTGTACAATTCGGCAACAGATAGAGACAATCCTTGCCCAACAACGGGCTCACGGGCTCACAGTCTAAAAGGGGGAGACGGGCAGTAAAACAAAACAAGTAAAACAAAACAAGTCGACAGGCATCAATACCACATCATAGATACAAGTTGATCAGGTTGGACACAGTCCCTGTCCCACTTGGGGCTCACGTTCTTAATCCCCATTTACGGATGAGGAAACTGAGGCCCAGAGAAGTGAAGTGACTCTTGCCCAAGGTCACGCAGCAGGCAACTGGCAGATCCAGGATTATAATCCACGACCTAAAAGTAAACGTCTCTTCCCCTCAGAAATCAGGCCAGCGGGAGGCTAAATTGTAAGTTCCCTGCGGGCAGGGACCATGTCTAATGTTGGTATTTGTTAAGCGCTTACTATGTGCAGAGCACTGTTCTGAGCGCTGGGGTAGACACAGGGGAATCAGGTTGTCCCACGTGGGGCTCACAGTCTTCATGCTCATTTTACAGATGAGGTAACTGAGGCACAGAGAAGTTAAGTGACTCGCCCACAGTCACACAGCCGACAGGAGGCAGAGCTGGGATTCGAACTCATGAGCTCTGACTCCAAAGCCCAGGCTCTTTCCACTGAGCCACGCTGCTTCTCACCAAATCTATCTAATTATACTCCTCAATCAATTGTATTTATTGAGCGCTTACTGTGTGCTTGTAAACGCTTGGGAGAGTGCAATATAACAACATAACAGACATTCTTCCAAATGCTCAGTACAGTGCTCTGCACACAATAAGCACTCAATAAATACAACTGATTGATTAGGTAGCATTTCCATTTATCATATATTTATTTTTATGTCTGTCTCCCCTGCTAGATAATGAGTTTCTTGAGGGCAGGGATTGTGTCTGCCTCCTCCATCATACTCTCCCAAGAGCTGAGTATAAGCCTGCACATAATAAGTGCTCAATAAACATGACTGATTGATTGCTTGATTGATTGAGAAACCCAATGAAATTATATTTCCCAGGACAGTACTTGCATAAAGTTCTTGGAGTATATTTGCAAACATCAATTAATTTTACTTTAGTTGCGTAACTCTTGGAATTGAGCAACAGCTCCTTGAGGGCATAGGCCTTGTCTACAAACTTTACTGAACTCCCAAATGCTTAGTATAGTGCTCTGCCCAACCAGAAATCAATCAATCAATCAATTGTATTTATTGAGCACTTACTGTGTGCCTACTACTGTACTTAGTGTTTGGAAGGATACGGTGCAGGGTATCGATCAATCGATCACTCATACTTACTGAGCACTTGCTGAGAGCAGAGGACTGTACTAAGCGCTTGAAAGGGTACAGTCGAGCAGAGTTGGTAGACACATTCTCCGCCCATTAGGAGCTTGCAATCTAGAGGACCACCTAGAGAGCTCTGCAAGGTGGCCAGGTCCAGCGGATAAAGCTTGCGCATCGGATGATGATGTCTTTTTTTGTTTTCTTCAGTTTTGCTCTGCTGTCTGTCTCCCCCGTTTAGACCGTGAGCCCGTCACTGGGCAGGTATCGTCTCTATCTGTTGCCAAATTGTATATTCCAAGTGCTTAGTCCAGTGCTCTGCACATAGTAAGTGCTCAATAAGTACTACTGAATGAATGAATGAATCGGAAGGATCTAGGTTCTAATCCCCGATCCTCCACATGTCTGCCGTGTGACCTTGTGCAAGTCACTTCACTTATCTGGCCTCAATTACCTCATCTGTAAAATGGGGATTAAGATTGGGAGAACCAAGTGGGACGGGCACTGTCCAACCTGATCGACTTGTATCTACCTCAGAGCTCAGAACAGGCTTGGCACATAGTATGTGCTTAACAAGTGCCACAGTAATTATTATTTTTATAATATCCTGATAAATAGCTGATTGACATGGGCAATGATAATAATGTTGGTATTTACTAAGCGCTTACTATGTGCAGAGCACTGTTCTAAGCACTGGGGAGATACAGGGTCACAAACTTAATCCCCAATTTACAGATGAGGTAACTGAGACACAGAGAAGTTAAGTGACTTACCCAAGGTCACACAGCTGACAAGCGGCGAAGCCGGGATTAAGGACCTCAGAAACTGCTGAGGCAACTGTCGGCCAGGTCTTGGCAGCCCTGGCACAGTGCCATGGACACTTGGGCTAGAAATGGGTTTCGCACATAATGCTATAATAATGATGGTGTTTCTCAAGCTCTTACTATGTGCAAAGCACTGTTCTAAGCACTGGGGGGATACAAGGAGATCAGGCTGTCCCACGTGGGGCTCACAGTCTTCATCCCCATTTTACAGCTGAGGTAACTGAGGCCCAGAGAAGTGAAGTGACTTGGCCAAAGTCACACAGCTGACAAGCGGCGGAGCCGGGATTAGAACCCATGACCTTCTGACTCCCAAGCCCGGTATTTGTTAAGCGCTTACTCTGTGCCAGGCACCGTATTAACCTCTGGGTCAGATTTAAGCAAATCGGGTTGGCCAAAGTCCCTGTCTCGCATGGGGCTCACACTCTTCATCCCCATTTTACAGTTGAGGTAACTGAGGCCCAGAAAAGTGAAGCGACTTGCCCAAGGTCACACAGCAGACAACCGGCAGAGTTGGGATTAGAACCCCTGTCCTTCTGACTCCCAGGCCCATAGTCCTGCTTCACTAGGTCATGCTGCTTCACATTAAAAAAAACTCTGCATGCAATTCACAATAATAATAATAATAATAATAATGTTGGTATTTGTTAAGCGCTTACTACGTGCAGAGCGCTGGGGTAGACACACGAGAATCAGGTTGTCCCACGTGGGGCTCACAGTCTTAATCCCCATTTTACAGATGAGGTAACTGAGGCCCAGAGAAGTGAAGTGACTTGCCCACAGTCACACAGCCGACAAGTGGCAGAGCTGGGATTCGAACTCATGACCTCTGACTCCAAAGCCCATGCTCTTTCCACTGAGCCACGCTGCTTCTCCCAATGAACTGCCCCCTGCCTGCCTAATTACCTCTCTCGTTGCTCTCTGAGCTCCAGTAGAAGCCCCACTGAAAGGGACAAGAGGGGACAACCCACGAGGCCTGGCATCAGCTCCTCTGCGCAAGTGAGCCTGAAAGCCAAGGACCGAGGCTTCGTCATCGTTCCCGACGGGAGATTCCATCCATCACGTAGTCCCAGTCTCCAAGCTATGTCCGGTTTAAAGTGTTTCTCTTGCCACGTGCATTAGTAGGGCCCCAGGAATCGAACTTCAAGGTCCTCGACAACTGGTTCAAGGCGGCGGGCTGAGCCGGTGGTAGTCCGGGAAATGAAGGCAGGGGCGGGGCCGGGGGGCTGGAAACCGGGAAGCGCTTAGAAGTCAAGGAGGACAGAGATGCGGGGTCCATGTTTGCAGAGCTGCGGGGAGAAGACCATCCTTAAAGAGAGAGAGAGATAAAGGGTGAGAGGTCACGGATGGCTAAGAAACAACTGAAACATTTAAGACTATACCTCTTCGCTCGTGGAGAAGGATAAGATGAAAGATTTTCATTTCATAAAATGATCTCTGTCTCTTTCATTATGGCATTTGTTTCATACAGGCTAATCAGGTTGGACGCAGTCCATGTCCCACGTGGGGCTCACAGTCTTAATCCCCATTTTACAGATGAGGTGACTGAAGCACAGACAGAGTGAGCTGCCCAAGGTCATACAGCAGACAAGTGGTAGAGCGGGGATTAGAACCCAGGTCCTTCTGCCTTCCAGGCCCATGCTCTATCTGCTAGGCCACCCAGTTTCTCAAACAAATGAAGCTGAAAGTCCGTGACTTGAGTTCCTTTCTACTATACTCCCCCAAGGGCTAAGCTCACTGAGAGCAGGGAATGTGCCGATTGTTATACTGTACTCTCCCAAGCGCTTAGCACAGTGCTATGCATACAGTAATCACTCATAAACACGTCAGACTACTTGTTTTGTTTCGTTCTGTTTTACATTACTGTCTGTCACCCCCCTTTAGACTGTGACCCCGTCACTGGGCAGGGATTGTCTCTATCCGTTGCCGAACTGTCCATTCCAAGCGCTTAGTACAGTGTTCTGCACATAGTAAGCGCTCAATAAATGCTATTGAATGAATGATTGGATGAATGAGAAGTTCCGTAAATACTATCGACTGATTGACGGATTCTCATTAAGGACAGCGATAGCAGTACCCCAGTACGGAGGGAGGGGACAGAAACTTCAGAGAACCGCTTTCTTCCCAGCCCCCGGGGCAGGCCTAGAGAGCCAACGCGATGGCTGCTGACCGACAAGTCCGGGCTGGTTTGAACCAGGCCCAGGTGGTTTGGGAGGGACCCGACCCCTTTCTGCACCCGGAGGCGGACAGAGCCGCCAAACCATCCCCAGTCAGTTGTTTTCCATTCCCAGTTGAGCAACAGTCTGAGCTGGGTGGGTTCACTTTGCCAGCAAGTGTAGAACTTCTTGAAGGCTGTATCTGAGCAAAGCCATTTTTTTGGTCTCGTATTTCCCTAACACTTAATCATCCTCTCTATACCCACACTGCTAAGGCGGAGTGCAGAAAGCACCAGGAAAAAGATCAACGAGAAGCCGTGTGCCCCAGTAGAAAGAGCCCGGGCCGGGGACACAGAGGATTAGAACAGGGTTCTCATCCCATCTGTACCACTTGCCTACTGTGTGACCTCGGGCAGTCACTTCACTTCTCTGTGCCTCAGTTACCTCATCTGTCAAATAGGGATTCAGACTGTGAGCCCCATGAGGGACAACCTGATGACCTTGTATCCTCTCCAGCGCTTAGAACAGTGTTTTGTACATAGTAAGTGCTTTGACTTTGAGCCCCACGAGGGACCACCTGACAACCTGGTATCTACCCCCAACAGAGACGGGAAGCAGCATTGTCCCGGAGAGAGAGCTTCAAACTGGGTGTGGAAAGACCTGGCTTCTAACCCTGGCCCTCCTGCTAGTTTGTAGTATGCCTCGGGCAAACCGTTTTATATAGCTGGGCCTCCGTTTACCTATCTGTAAAACTGGGATCCCTCTCAGAGTCACACCTGGAGAGTTTCCATTACCCTACCTGTCTCGGCTATGGGAAGGAGAGTCAAGCAGAGGCCAGCCCGTTCCATTCCTAGCTTGGGCAGTGGCTAGCCAGTGGAAGGCAATCTGCTACAAGTCAAAACTCACCTGTGCTGGGCAGCAGCGGCACGGGAGAGTCGAGGGCGGAAACACAAGTTTACTGCGCGGAAGGAGGCAATGGGAAACCACTTCCGTATTTTTACCAAGAAAACTATGGATACATTACCAGAACAATTGCAGATGGAGGTGGGGCTTTCTGGGAGAGATACGTCCTTGGCGCCGCTATAGGTCGGAGACGACTCAACAGCATAAGACAAAATTGCGATAACAATTCCTGACTTTGCCTACCTCACGGGGACTTCAGGAGGGTGAAGTCAGCCGATCAATCGGTCAGTACTGGGCACTTACTCGGTGCAAAGCACTTCAACAGACTCTCGGGAGAGCACAGCAGAGTTGGCAGGATCTCTGCCGACAAAGATTTTCTACAAAACCGTCCGTCCATGCTTCCCCACTCTCGAGAACTCCAATGGTGGACAGTCCACCTCCACATCCAACGCAATTGCCTCGCCATCGACTTGAAAGCACTCAATTGCCTTGCTTCCTCCTACCAGTCCTTGCTGCTCTCCTACCAAAACTCAGATCACATACTTCACTCCTCTAATGCCAACCTACTCGCTGTACCTTAATCTCATCCATCTCGCCGCTGACCTCTTGCCCATGTCCTGCCTCTGGCCTGGAATGCCCTCCTGGTTCATAACTGACAGATGATCAATCTCCCCACCTTCAAGGCCTTCTTGATGGTACGTCTCTTCCTGGATGCTTTCCCCAACTAGGCCATCATTTCCTCTTCTCCCACTCCCTTCTGCTTTTCCCTTGTGCTTGGATTTGCACTGATTAACCCCTCCCTCAGCTCCCCCAGCCCTTACGTCCACATACGGAATTTATTTATATCAATGTCTGCCTCCCACTCTAGATTGAGAGCTCGTGGTGGGCAAAGAAGGTGTCTATCAGCTCTGTTAAATTGGACTCTCCCAAGCTTGGATTACAGTACTTTGTACACACTAAGAATTCAATAAATACCATTGATTGAGTGATTGAAGTAGAGAAAAACTCAAATTGTAGGTATGGGAAAGCAGTAGATTATAAGGCTATGAACTTAAATGATTTGGAGCTGGGCGGGGGCAGAAAGGGAGAGAGGGAGGTGAGTAGCCAAGTGCTCTGGAGAAGGGCCAGGGCTCAAGTGGCAATAACAGGGGAAATAAGGAAGACAGAGGCGAGAAATGAATCAGAGAAGGCCTCCTGGAGTAGGTGTGATTTCAGAAGGTCCTTGAAGAAGGAGAGATTAGTGATCTGCCAGGCATAAAGAGGAAGGAAGCAGCCTGGCCTAGTGGAAAGAACACTTCCATTAGGCCTGGGAGTCAGAGGGCCTAGCAGTCGGAGGACCTGGGTTCTAATCCCGGCTCCGCCACTTGTCTGCTGTGTGACCTTGGGTAAGTCACTTCACTTCTCCCTCGTCTGCAAAATGGGAATTCAATCCCTGTTCTTCCTCTTCCTTATACTGTGAGCCCCATGTGGGACTTGATTATCTTGTACCAACCCCAGTGCTCAGAACAGTGCTTGATACGTAGTGCGCTTACCGAATCCCATAATTATTAAGGAGGTTCCAGACAGAGGGGAGGTGTTAGCAAGGGCGAAGTAGAGAGTGAGATGAGAAAGGAGCACAGGGAATAGGCTGGCTGGAGAGGAGCAGAGTGTGGGAGCTAGGATGTAGTGGGAGGGAGGGGGGATAATTAAGCAGGTAGTCAGGAGTTTCTGCTAGATGTGGAGCGGAGGTCTTTTAGGAGCGGGGAGACGTGTTCAAGATGCGGTTTTAGAAAAACAGGCAGGAGAGTGAAGTATGAACAGGAGCAGGGAGAGGATGGAGGCAGGAAGGTCATCGAGGAGGCTGATGCAGTAGTCGAGTCAGTGCTCGGATGCCGTAACTAAGAAACTAATGTAGAAGTGCACTGGAAAATGAAAGGGCTGCTGAATTAAAGTACGATTATTATCGCACAGCCCTGAACCAAAGACACAGTCTCAAACAGCAGCAGG
Source organism: Ornithorhynchus anatinus (assembly GCF_004115215.2). NCBI lineage: Eukaryota > Metazoa > Chordata > Mammalia > Monotremata > Ornithorhynchidae > Ornithorhynchus > Ornithorhynchus anatinus. The sequence goes on from NC_041738.1 coordinate 62,268,500, forward strand.
AGTCACGTGCATGATTAACAACCCCAAAATATGGGTGGTCTTCGCCGTGGCATGGGAAGGATCGCTGTTCAACCATAGATCCTTCCCAGCTGTCCACACGGTCAGTAATGGCATTGTTAAATGTGAAAAACCAATAATAATGACATCGCTCCGCTCCAGGGCCCGATTTCTTTGCTTCTGGTCCTCTCGACTCTAAGCTCATTGTGGACGGGGAACATGTCAACCAACTCCGTTGCATTTGTACCCTCCCTAGTGCTTAGTTCAGTGCTCTGCACATGGTAAGCGCTCAATAAATACCAGTGATCGATCGATAGATCAAGCTCGTTGTGGGCAGGGAACGCGTTAAGCCACTCTCTGGTGTCATACTCTCCCAGGTGCCTAGTACAGCGCTCTGAACAAAGTAAGCACTCAGTAAATACCATCGATTGATGATTCCATCGTCGAAGAATGGCCCGGGCTGGATTCAGAGATGGAAATTCCATCTCTGGGAACTTTACAACACAACATCTAGCAGTCCCTGTGTGGTTGATTCCTTTGTTCCAACTAGAAGACATTATTTGTGCTGGGTGTGTGCGTGTTTACATTTGTGTATATATTTATCCAGTATTGCTCGGAGTTCTGTTTCACAGAGACACAATGAGACCATTTAGAGAAAGAATGTGTCTACATGGCCCACCGCCTTGGTTTTGTTTTGTTTTTTGTTCTTTTTTTTTCCCTTTAGGGCCTATACGTCTCAGAGTCCGGTCACCACTCCTGCCACTGAAAGAAAGTAGCTTTTGGAGCCAATGCCAAAAACTGAATGGAAGCACTGAACTTTGGCAACCGGGTGCCTGGGAGGTGGTGGACACGCCCCAGTCCAGGGAGGTTCAGGGAGTTAAGTAGGCGGCAAAAGAGAAAACATAGACTTCACCTTTAATGTTCCCAGCCGGTACTAATTTTCCTAATTACAAGAAATTCTATAGAGAAATACTAACAGTAGGTCCACGTTTTTCTCATGGGAGGAGAGCGGCACATTTCCATTCTCTAGCATCGTGAGACCAAAAGGTTAAACACAAAATTCTTACTGCTGGAAAGGTCCTTTGCCTTAAAGCGAGGAGCGAGTGGAGTTGTGAGAATAATGGCCCAGGCCCCTATTACTGCCTTCTCAAATGCCTACAAATGCATAAATTGCTGGGAGAAAAAAGGTTTTCATTAGCTTCATGATACATTTCCAACATGTTCACAGCTTCCAGATTTTTTTCAAGTTGTTCACAGATTACACCGAATTAGAAATGACTAGCAATTAAACTATATATTACATTCTCCAAGCTCCGCAGACACTGCTATACTTCCATCTACCCCCTCCCCGACCCCCTTCCCTCCACCGCCCCCCTCCCTCCATCTTCTTCTGATCTAACGGAAAGAACATGAGAGGGGAGTTAGGAGATCTGGCTTCTAATCCCGGCTCTGCTACTCGCCTGCCTTGTGACCTTGGGCAAGTCACTAAACCCTTATGGGCCTCAGTTTCCTCAACTGTAAAATGCGGATAAGAATAGCAGACTCACCTCAGAGGGATGGGGTGAGGGTAAAACGAGGCCACTGATGGGAACATGCTTTGGGGGAAAAAAAAGTGATAGGTAAATACAAGGTAGTATTAATTAACAACACTATTGTGGAAATAAAATGCCACCTTATAACCACAGGGAATGTTTGCATTCCGCATAGTTTCTCTTTTTGAGAGATTTAAAAGAAGTAGTCGTTCATACAAATGACAGAGGGGTCATTTTTCTAGATATTCTGATGGGGTCCAACAAAAATCCCGCAAATCTTTGAAGGTGGGGAGAGTAGTGGTCTGGCATATATGGAGGAGGAGGGAATTCCAGATGAGAGAGAGAATGTGGGGAAGAGGCTGGCAGTGAGATAGATGAAATCGAGGCGCAGTGAGCAAGTTGGAGCTACAGGAGCAAAGACGGTAATGGGAAATCAGCAAGGCGAGGTGGGAGGGGGTAAGAGGGTCAAGAAATTGGGAAGGCAGCAAATAAAGTAATAATTGTTTTTATTAATATGTGCCAAGCATTCTAATAAGTGCTGGAGTAGATAAAGGATAACTCATTCATTCATTCAGTCGTATTTATTGAGCGCTTACTGTGTGCAGAGCACTGTACTCAGCGCTTGGAATGTACAGTTTGGCAACAGATAGTGATAATCCCTGCCCAACAACAGGCTCACAGTCTAAAAGGGGGAGACAGACAGCAAAACAAAACAAGAAATTAGTCAGGGAAGGCCTTGCAGTGAAGAAGAGCCTTCAGAAGGGCTTTGAAAATACTTCCTTCCACCAGTTCATCACAGTATTAAACTACTGGGTATCTAAATTATTCAGCAAGGCAATCTAACAACTACACACGCAAGGCAAAACGCCTCGGAAAACAGTGGCTTTATTGTGCTGTGGAGCGGGTTTGCTCGGATAATCAAGTAGGGCGCAGTCCCTGGCTCACATGGGGCTCACAGTCTAATGGGGGAGAACAGGCATTTACATCCCCATTTACAGATGAGGGAACTGAGACCCAGAGAAATTAGGTAACTTGTCCGAGGTCACCCAGCGGGCAAGTGGGGGAGCAGGGATTAGAACCCAGGTGATCTGACTCCCAGGCACGTACTCTTACTACTAGGCCTCACTGCTATTTACCTCGGTGCTCAGGACAGTCCTTGGCATATTGTAAGTGCTTAACAAATGCCACAGTTATTATTATCAGTAGTAAATGATTAATAAAAACCATTATTACTATTATTACTATTTCAGTTACCATTCCTACTACCAGCTGGAAGGGTATTTACTGGAGCCAAGTGGGGGGGTGAATCTGGGAAAGCATATTTTTGTCCGTTTGTGTCTCCTTGCGGGGAGGGGGTCCCATCATCACCATCATCGTCCTCCTCATCATGCCACGTGTTAAAGCCCTTGCTAAGTGCCAAGCTTAGTTCCAAGGTAATCAGATCGCCAGAGTGACCATTCGCCAAGAAGGTCCTCGTGGACCCCAGGCAAGGAGATGCCTGTTGATGTCACATGCATTATTTGAGACTTAAAGAAGCAGCATGGCTCAGTGGAAAGAGCCTGGGCTTGGGAGTCAGAGGTCATGGGTTCTAATCCCCACTTTGCCGCTTGTCAGCTGTGTGACTTTGGGAAAGTCATTTCACTTCTCTGTGCCTCAGTTACCTCATCTGTAAAATGGGGATTAAAACTGTGAGCCCCACGTGGGACAACCTCATCACCTTGTATCCCCCTCAGCGCTTAGAACAGTGCTTTGCACGAAGTAAACGCTTAACAGATGCCATCATTATTATTATTATTGAGACATAATGACACCATACGTGCTATTCTGTGGACATGTGCCTGAGCCCACCCGAATTCAGAGTATTTCTCCAGGGTGACCCTTGACCTCCCCCCCTTACTTCCCAGCAGTAGCTCCAGAGTCTTTTCGTTCCCTTCCAGTTCCCTCTAAACCCAGGCGTCCCTTCCAGGCCATGGGAGCTGCCAGCGGAGAAAGCTGGGAGCTGAAAATTAAAATACTGGACACAAAGGCGCCCAGTGCCAGAGCGGGGACCAACCATCTGAAAATTTGACGGTTCAAGATTAAACCTGATGAAGGGCTACGGGAGTCTCGCACGGGGCTCACAATCTAAGAAGCGGGGATCTTATTCCCATTTTACAGATGAGGTAATTGAGGCCTTGCCCAAGGTTGTACAGCAGACCAGTGGCTAACTCCAAACGGCATACTCTTCCCTGCAGGTCACAGTGAAACCCGTCTCTCTGAAACATCAGACTTACTGGATATGTTCCCCAAGAAACAAATAGAGTGCTCTGCATTTCCAGGAGGAGCATACTATCTGTCAGTCAGTCTGTTAATCAGTCAGTGGTATTTATTGACCGCTTACTACTTGCAGAGCACTGGGAAAGTACAATGCAATAGAGCTAATAGACAAAATTTGTGCCCACCAGGAACTTACAGTCTAATACAATTCCCCACACACAGTGTGGGCCTGCTACAATCCCCTGCCCACATAGTAGGAGCCTACTATAGTTCCCTGCCCACACAGATGGGGCCTACTGCAATTCACTCCATACATAATTATGGCATCTGTTAAGTGCTTACTATGTGCAAAGCACCGTTCTAAGTTCTGGGGCAGATAAAAGGTAATGAGATTATCCCACGTGGGGCTCTATGTCTTAATTTCCATTTTGCAGATGAGATAACTGAGGTACAAAGCAGTTAAGTGGCTCACCCAAGGTCACACAGCAGACAAGTGGCAGAGTCGGGATGAAAACCCATGTTCTCTCTCTCCCAAGCCCGTGCTCTTTCCACTAAGCCACGCTGCTTCTCAAGTAGAGGCCTACTGCAATTCTCTGAATTCACAGTCGGAGCCTACTACAATTTCCTGCAAATAGGCCTACTCAATTTCCTGCACACCCAGTAGGGGCCTATTACAATTCCCCATCCACCCAGTAAGGGTCTACTACAATCCTCTGCTCACACAATAGAGCTCTACTACACTTCCTCGCTCACGCAGTAGGCTCAGTAACGGCTGATCTTGATCACTGCACTGGGGCTTCGGGCTTGTTCTATCCCCGGCGGGAGCGACTCCCCCGACTCATCAGGAATCGATGATTTAAAATTGCCTGGCAACCATTAATAAGCCCAACTCTCCCAGGGCCTGAAGTGATTCCCGGGAAGTGAATCCGACACTGAGGGAGGAGCCCGAGGTTTTCAGACCACTAGGGTGTGGGTTCATCCCGCCAGCGTGGAGCTGGAGCCAGCCAGGGGAGCCAGCGGAGGTGGAGTTCTTCCATCCTGCTTCCCCTCTCTCTTCCTGAGGCTGGCAAGCTGCCTGCCTGCCTGCCTGCCTGCCTCCTGCCAGAGGAAAACTATTTCAGTGAGCGAGAGAGAAAGAGAGAGAGAGAGAGAGAGAGAGAGGATGTGTGTGTGTATTTGTGTAAATGTGTGGGAGGGGGATTGGAGGCCAATGCACTGTATTTGATGGTGTGGTGTGAGTACATAGATGCGATTTTGTGTGTGGTCTTTAATAGGGAGTGAGAGCACATACATGACAGTCCGTATGTCTGTGCTGTTTGTAGGAATGTGTGTGTGTGTGTGTGTGTGTGTGTCTGTATGAGCTGAGAGATTGGGACTGTGAGTGTATATTCGAGTTTTGGAAGCGCAGAGTCTCCCCTTATCCCTTCTCCTCTTCTCCCCCCTTCCCATCTCTCCCCTCTCCTTCCCTCCCTTTATTCTGCTTTTTCTCCTGTCCACCTCCAACTTCGGCTCCTCACTCAAGCCCCTCACGAACCCCACGCACTGGCCTTAAACTCGCAAAGCCTTGGCGAAGCACACTTCTATTCATCTATTCTGCTTCCTTTCATTCAATTTAACGATACCGAATCAAGTGGCTAATCGTTTTTCGAATGATCCATTAGCCATTTGCAGTTTGAAAAAGAGCTGGCCATATCCAAACGTGTAACCACATCAGTATCTCATAAAATGCTTACAAAATGCCAAAAGCCTAAATTATTATTATTAGTAGTAGTAGTAATAGCAGTAGTCGTAGAAATAGAAATAGTGGTAATGGTAATATTGATATTACTACTTGGAGCTTGGAGAAAGTACCACAAAAGTAGAAGTCACAGCCCTCGGTCTTTGAGAAGTTTACAACATAATGAGGGAGACGAGAGGATACAAACTGCCAAATATTGAGAGGTAAAAGAGTCAGAGAATAAATACAAATGATAAATAATCAGAGAAGGAAGATATATAAACAGCTCCACAAACAGACAGAAACACAAACAGAGAGATAAGCAAACAGATAGATACACAAACAGATGTGGACATGAGGGTTGGACACTGATGCCCCCGGCTCTCAGTTTCCCCTCTGCGGAGGGAGGTGTCCTGCCCATAGACTATTGAGTTCCCAAATGGGTTCGCGGCCAGGGCTGGTAAATCGGCGGGTAAATCCAGCTGACCCTGCTCTGGTCATAGGCCCCGGTGAATGCAGCATCAATAGCTCTAAGAGCCAGATCTCACGGAGGGCTTCATGAAGGACGTGAGGGTGGGCTCAGAGAAGATCAGTCTGGGCAGTCCGGGGGGACCCCAATCTCGGGGGGAGCCATCACACCCTGCCCTTCACTGAAAGCTCACTGTGGGCGGGGAACATGTCTGAAAACTCTGTTGTACTCAACTCTCCCAAACTCTTAGTCCAGTGCTCGGCACGCAGTAAGCGCTCAGTAAATGCCATTAATCGATTGACTGATTGATTGATTAGAAGTGGCTCCGATTTGGCTCTGAGGTTGCGCAGTTCCAAAGACTCAGAGGTCCAAGTGGGAGAGTGAATCCGGAGCGAAGGAGGGGCCGATTTCCATCTGAAGAGAAGACCAGGAGCTGGATGAACGATAATAATAATAATGATGGCATTTGTTAAGTGCTTACTATGTGCAAAGCACTGTTCTAAGCGCTGGAGAGGATACAAGGTGATCAGGTTGTCCCACATGGGGCTCACAGTCTTAATCCCCATTTTACAGATGAGGTAACTGAGGCACAGGGAAGTTAAGTGACTTGACCAAAGTCTCACAGCTGACAAGCGGCTAAATTGGAATTAGAACCCGGTTCCCCTTGACTTTCAGACCTGTGCTCTATCCACTTGGTCATACTGCTTCTCTGTTATTATTATTGTTGTAAATTGGACAAGTTCTCCGAGGCAGCGGTTTTCCCTTTGACTTGGCCGTTGCCTCGGGGATTTTTGTAAATTCTCTCAGACCGCTTTTTGGTGCAGTCCATCTCTTAGTCTGTTTGGAATTAAGGGCCTGTCCTGTGCAGAGTGCTCACTCAGTCCTCTGGAAATGCTTAGTCTACAGGGGAAAGCAGGACAAATAGAAAGACCCGAACAAGGATTCCTCGAAAACAAAGGGCAGAGATGTGTAAACAAATACAAGATGAGTCCAGCACAGCCTGGTCGTCCATGTGCGGATTATTTATACTGCGACTCGGCCACAGGGGATTGGGCGTGGGTTCCTCTCTCCTCTCAGCTAGGTCCTGGGGGGTCTCGTCAGCTCTGCTCCGCCTGCCATGTTGAAGAGCTGCTCATTCACCAAAGATCTTTTCTCACGGCCCCAACCGTCCACAACCAGTTTGCTCAGCCACTGCGGACTCTGTCCCTGTCTGCCCAGACTCAAATCCCGGAAGCAACTGCCGGCTGGGCAGGGCTGGGGCTGGTGACAGGGAAGCCCCCGTGACAGGAGAGTCGGGAGAAACAAACTGGTAGACAGTGAGGACCCGCCCCGCAGAAGGAAGCGAGGAGGGTTGACCGGGGACTTGTGTACGTGTATATCTGCAATCCGAGTTTCCTACACTGAGCTGGCTTCCCGCCGGGAGAAGGCCCAGTGCTGCTGCTGGGGTCTCAGAGAGATTCTACTCTGGGACTACAGACTACAAAATAATAATAACAATAATAATAATGGTATTTCCTGTGTATTAAACACCGTACTAAGCACTGGGCTAGAAGCATTCAGTTCTCGTCTCCTCAGTCCTCAAAAATGGCCAGTGGTTGCCAATCCACCTCCACATTAAACAGAAACGCCCCCCCCACTCCCCAGACTGTAAACTCTTTGTGGGCGGGGACTGTCACTCTTCACTGCTATATAGTACTTTCCCAAGCGCTTAGTACAATGCTCTGCACACAGTAAGCGCTCAATAATGAATATTGAGCGAATAATGAATAAATTGAGCGATTGAGTGAATAAATACAAGGAAATCGGATTGAACACAATCCCTGTACCACGTGGGGCTTACAATCTCAACCCTCAGATGAGGTAACTGAGGCACAGAGAAGTGACTTACCCAAGGTCACAGAGCAGACAAATGGTGGAGCAGGGATTTGAACCTACGACTTTCTGACTCCCAGGCCGTGCTCTATCCATTATGCCGTGCTGCTTCTCATCCATTCTCTCTGCCAGTCGTAGGAGTAATAATATTTATTAAGCTAGTCGTTATATAATAATTACTAATCGTGGTATTTGTTAAGCTCTTACTATGTACCAAGCCCTGTTCTAAGCACCAGGGTATATACAAAATCACCAGGTCGGACACAGTCCCCCATGAGCTGGCTGTCTAAGAAGGATGGAGTAGATTTTAATCCACATTTTCCAGAGGCGGAAACCACAGTGCAGAGACTTGTCCGAGGTCACACAGTCAGCAAGTGGCAGAGCTTGGATTGGAACCCAGGTTATACGGGGAGAGGGGTGGCCTGTCGGGTTTGGAGAGGCAGGGGAAAGAGGATGTGCGAAGGCTCAGAGGCAGGAGGATTGCCTTCCGCAGGCCAGGGAAGGATGGGGCCAGATGGTGGCATTGACTCAGCTCAAACTGTTGCTTCTATCAATCAACCAGTGGCATTCATTGAGCCCTTAGGGTGCGCAGAGCCCTGTACTGAGCACTTGAGAGAGTACGATACAACAATAGGAGGGCATCCCAAGTGGCACTCGGGCTTTTTTTTTTTAATGGTATTAGTTAAGTGCTTCCTGTGTGTCAAACACTGTTCTAAGCACTGAGATTAATTAGGTTGGACACAGTCCTTGTCCTGAATGGGGCTCTCAGTCTAAGCAGGAGGGAGAACTGAAGCACAGAAAAGTGAAGCGACTTGCCCAGAGTCACAGAGAAAACAATTGGCAGAGCTGGGATTAGAACCCAGGTCCTCTAACTCCCGGGCCTGGGCTCTTTCCACTAGGCAGTTCTACTTCTTTTGCTTGATTTTGGAATTCAGCAACCTTGAACTCTATTGCCACTTCATAAACAATACTTCCAAAAGCAGATGATTGGAATGGAAAGACTTTGAAGACAAAAACGCTCTAACCTTTTTTATTTCCTCTATCTAATTCGCTAATACCTTACAACCGAAACTGAAGTTGAGCTCTTTAACTCGAGGGCTGGCACGGAACCAGAGACCCAGCCCACGTTGGCTTCAAATGGAAACTCCTACAGATCACATCGGCTCTTCCCTTCCTCCTGTCCCGAATGAGGATGCAGTTCCATTTCTTTCACCCACCCTTGAAAATCCGGAACTCGAAAAAAAGGTCAAGAATTGGAATGAATTATTCTGTCCCACAGCCAAAGGGTGTCGCTCCCTTTTGAAATTGTGGAAACACTCACTTGAGCCCTATCCCTGAATAAATACAGTGATATTTGTTAAGTGCTCCCTATGTGCCAAGAACTGTACAAAGTGCTGGGGTAGGTACAAGAATAATCAAATCAGACACAGTCCCTGTCCCACATCAGACTCACAGTCTGAGTGGAAGGGAGAAGGGGTATTTAATTCCCATTTTAAAGATGAGGGAACTGAGGCACAGATTCGTTAAGCGACTTTCCAAGGCCATACAGCCGGCAAGTGGTGGAATGAGGACTAAGACCCTGGTCCTCTGAATCCCAGGCCTCTAAACTTTCCCTGAGGCTGCACCGCTTCAACAGTAAAGGCACAGAGCCAATGCCTTGGTAACTGAAATGACCCTCTCCTTTCTTCCAAGTGTCTCTCCTCCTACATCCATACGTATTATTGAACTGATTCTAATCCTGGCTCCACCACTTATCTGCTGTGTGACCTTGGGCACTTCACTACTCTGCGTCTCAGTTACTTCACCTGTAAAATGGGGATTAGTAGTCAATAAAAATAACTGTGGCATTTGTTAAGCACTTACTACGTGCTCGGCACTGTACTAAGCTCTGGGGTGGATACAAGTAAATCAAGTTGGACCCAGTCCCTGTCCCACATTGGGCTCACAGTCTCAAACCCTATTTTACAGGTGAGTAAATGAGGCCCAGAAAAGTTAAGTGGCTTTCCCCAGGCCACCCAGCAGACAAATGGTTGGAATACCAGATTAGAATCCATGACCTTCTGACTCCCAACTGGTGCTCTATCCATTTCGCCATGCTGCTTAAGACCGTGAGAACCCTGTGGTACATGGACTTTGTCCAACCGGCTTACCTTGTGTCTACCCCGGTGCTTAGTGGCACATATAAACACTTAACAAATAATAATAATGATAATAAAAAACAGGGATTAAATCACTCCCATGATATTTAAGAATTTCATGGGAGAAAAGAGTTCATTCAAGGGGGCTATGTACATTTTTAGAATATGCCCAGGTCTCAGAAACACACTGGATGATTTTCCCTGAAAATATCAACATTCACGAATTCAAATTGGTGTGTCCTCGATGTCCCTGGGAAGTGTGAGAACATTGTCCAGGCTCCAGCGTTATCTCCAGTGGAATCTCCCCACTCCGACACTTAAACCAGGAAGACATCATTAACTCAGAACCACAACAAAAGTTCCCAGTCCCCTTTTCACGAAATTCCTAAACTGTGCACTCCACCCTGAATCGGTTTAGGAAGCCGATAAGACAGCTGCAAAAATATAGTCTAACTCCCTGTCTCCTATCTCAGAACAACTGGCACAGTCTGCAGATTTTTTTGAAGAATGAAAGCCTGTTATTTTCCATTTCTGAAAGGCCAGTGAACCCAAGTACATCTGACCACGCCCCACTTCACCTAACCTATCACACTTGTATTGTGAAGTGTGTTTGCTCTTGGACTCCAATATTGAGCTATTGCAGCAATACCAGAAACGTTGCTTCCTGGATGCTGGGGCCGTGTGGGCCAGAGAGAAGAATTTGTTATAATGGAATGGGAAGAAAAGGAACAATTAATGTGCTTCCAGTGTTTATAGTACGAGAGAGAAACCGAAGATAGGGCTGGCAAGTTCCTATTCTTGAATTTGGAGGCGTGTACGTGTGATCATCACAGAGTGTCTCCAGATGATCCGTTAGGCTTTCTGTGTTACATCGCATTGGTCATTCATTCATTCAATTCAACAGTATTTATTGAGCTCTTACTATGTGCAGAGCACTGTACTAAGCACTTGGAATGGACAAATATGTAACAGATAGAGACAGTCCCTGCCCTTTGACGGGCTTACAGTCTAATCGACGGGCTGGTCCTGGATAAGTGAGTGGGAAATGAATGAGGGGAATGGGACTGGGGCATGCTCAGTGTGGGAGTTCAAGTAGGAAGACTGTCTTTGTGGTCCCTACCATCCTATATCAGTTTGGGAGACTCTCCGTGTTAATAATAATAATAGTAATAATGGTTTTGTTAGCATTTACTATTCATTCATTGTTGTATTTATTGAGCGCTTACTGTGTGCAGAGCACTGTACTAAGCGCTTGACAGGCACTGTTCTAAGCCCTCGGGTAGATACGAGATAGTTTGGCTGGACACAGTCCCCGTCCCACATAGGGCTCACAGTTTTAATCCCCATTTTACAGATGAGGGAACTGAGGCCCAGAGAAGTTATGTGACTTGCCCAAGGTCACACAGCAGACAAGTGCCAGAGCCGGGATTAGAACCTATGACCTTCAGCATGTTTGTTAAGCAAGCTGCTTAACTTCTCTGGGCCTCAGTTACCTCATCTGTAAAATGGGGATTAAGACTGTGAGCCCAACATGGGACAACCCAAATACCTTGTATCTACCCTTCTCTGTGCCTCAGTTACCTCATCTGAAACTGTCTAAAACTGAGCTCCTTATCTTCCCTCCCAACTCTGTCCTCTCCCTGACTTCCCCGTCACTGTGGACGGCACGAACATCCTTCCTGTCTCACAGCCCCGCAACCTCGGTGTCGTCCTTGACACATTCACCCTCTCATTCACCCCACACATCCAATCCGTCACCAGCACCTGCCAGTCTCACTTTCACAATATCACCAAGATCCGCCCTTTCCTCTCCATCCAAACGACTATCGTGCTGGTACAAGCTCTGATAATATCCCGACTAGATTATTGTGCCAGCTCCTCTCAGATCTCCCTTCCTCCTGTCTCTCCCCACTCCAGTCTATTCATTCCGATACCCGGATCATCTTCCTACAGAAATGCTCTGGGCATGTCACTCCCCTCCTCAAAAACCTCCAGTGGTTTCCTAATAACCTTTGCACGAAACAAAAACTCCTCACTCTTGGCTTCAAAGCTCTCCATCCCCTGGCCCCCTCCTACCTCACCTCCCTTCTCTCTTTCTACTGCCCACCCCAAATGCTCCGCTCCTCTGCCGCCTACCTCCTCACCCTCCCCCGTTCTCGCCTATCCCGCCGTCGACCCCTGGCCCACGTCCTCCCGCTGTCCTGGAACGCTCTCCCTCCTCCCCTCCTCCAAACTCACTCTCTTCCCCTCTTCAAAGCCCTACTGAGAGCTCACCTCCTGCAGGAGGTCTTCCCAGACTAAGCCCCCCTTCCCTCTGCTCCCACTCCCCTCTCCTCACCCCCTACCCTCTGCTCTTCCCCCTTCTCCTCCCCTCAGCACTGTGCTCATTTGTATATCTTATTTATTACCCTATTTATTTTGTTAATGAGGTGTATATCTCCTTGATTCTATTGATCTTGATGATGTCTTGTTTTTGTTTTGTTTTCTTTCGCTTTGCTGTCTGTCTCTCCCAAATAGACCGAGAGCCCGTCATTGGGCAGGGATTGTCTCTGTTGCCGAATTTGTACATTCCAAACACTTAGTACAGTGCTCTGCACAGAGTAAGTGCTCAATAAGTACTATTGAATGAATGAATGAATCCATAAAATGGGGTTTGAGACTGTGTCCAACCCAATTTGTTTGTATCCACCCCAGCGCTTAGTACTGTGCCTGGCACATAGTAAGCACTTAACAAATACCAACATTATTATTAATAAATACCACAATTATTATTATCATATCTTCAAAAGGGTAGGGAATTGAGTCCAAGACACAGATAGGGGGGATCGGGGTGTTGGCGGCGTTTATAAGATGACAACTTGCGTCTGAATAACGGATGCCCTGGATCCAGCCGTACCCCAAACAGGACAATCCACAAGCAAGAGGGTTATAAATGCATTTTATTCTGATTCAGAGATGTCAGCTCATCCTGATTTAGCAGGATCCATCCATCAATCGATCACATTTTATTGAGCGCTTACTGTGTGCAGAGCACTGTACTAAGCACTTGAGGGAGTACGATATCAAAGAGTTAGTAGACACGTTCCCTGATCGCGGTAAGGAATCGATGACATCATGAGAAAATGTAGGCTCTTCGGGTCAGCTCCAACCTCAATTTGTATCCTACAGTGTTCAGTGCAAACTGAGCAATTGGCTTTTCAGGCTCACGCTCATTTTCTCTCACCAGCAATTTGAAGCAAGCGGAATGTCAAGGTGGGAAGTCGTGGGGGATTGAGGAGAGGCAGAGAGGATTTTAATGACAAGAATCATATCCTGGTTCATCAACCAAAGTCGATCTCCTAACTCGTGCTCTCCACACTCGTCCGAAAGAGGCACGGAATTTATTATTTCATCATTAACTGACCTCTTCCCGGTTTGAGCAACTCTATATCTCCTAAAACCTCCCCTGATTAGACTGTAGGCCCATCAAAGGGCAGGGACTGTCTCTGTTACCGATTTGTACATTCCAAGTGCTTAGTACAGTGCTCTGCAATTGTAAGCGCTCAATAAATACTTTTGAATGAATGAATGAAGCCAAGTTACAAAATGCCTTGATATGTGCTTTTTCATGGTATTTAAGTGCTTAATGTATGCCAAGAACTGTACTAAGAGCTGGGGTAGATATAAGCTAATCAGGTTGAACACAGTTTACATCCCACATTCCCCTCTAGACTGTTATCCCGTTGAGGGCCTGGAATGTGTCTGTTTATTGTTGTATTGTAATCTCTCAAGTGCTTAGCACAGTGCTCTGAATACAGTAAGTGCTCAATAAATACTAGCTGACTGACTGACTGATTGACATGGGGCTCTCAGTCTTATTCCCCATTTTACGGATAAGGTAAATGAGGCACAGTGACTTTCCCGAAGTCACACAACAGACAAGTGGCAGAGTCGGAATTAGAACCCAGCTCCTTCTCACTCACAGGCCTGTGCTCTAACTTGGCCATGCTGTTTTATAGGGGCTGTGCGCTTGAGGTGGCTTGACCAGTGATCAGTAGAAACCGGCCCTGACTCCAGTAGATAGATTAACACTTCTCCTTCCGGCTTGTGGTGGGGGTGGGGAACCTGGTGCAACGAGAGGCGGAAAGAAGTGGGTGGGACCAGCACCTGTGTCCCCCAGGTTAGAAAAGGATGCTACTCTGATGAAGTCTGATGACGAGATGACGATCGGCATTTGCAAGAGTGGCTATGAGCTAGTCTTTTCTAAATCGGATATTCTCATCAGCGTCGCCTATGAATCAAACACAAATTAAATGACAAGACAATCCAACAGCGATCATCCAGATACAAGTATTTCCGGAAGGGAGAAATGTGAGGCACGCTGCTGTGTCCCAAGAGGAGAAAGCACAGACATAGATGCTACTTTTTAATTTTTTTATAACAGCGAAAACCCTTCAGCAGCAAAAGTCAAATGATAAATGTTTTCAGGAGAACTAGCCTGGTCTCTATCAAGCAGACAACATCCTCCTAAAAGAGAGTAGGAAAATATTATTCATGGTTTGGCCGTTAGAGAGAATCAAGTGGGGCTGAGGGGTAGTGAAGGTCAAAGAGAGTTCACAGTAGAAATGTAGTTCTGTTAGTAAAGTGTGTTTGTACGAGTTGAGGTGTGAGGGGGGCTGCAAAAGAGCAAGATCAAAATGAGAAATGGCAATAGGCCCGAGTCCTGGAGAAAATGGGGAATTTATAGCTTGAAATGGGAGAGCCAGATTGGCTGGATAGGGTGGATGGTGAATTTCTGACAGTGAGGTCATGAACAGCATCGTGTTCGATCTGCAAAGTAAAAGGGATTTATCAGGCTGTCCTTACCTTCCCTCCTGTGCCTAAGTTCTCTCCACTGAGCCTAAATTATTCATAAGTCTCATAAGATTTCAACTCTCACTCAATCTACTACCGAATTCTGCTGGTTCTTTCTACACAACATTTCCCAGATCCTTCCCTTCCCCTCCTCCCAAACAGCTACCATCCCGGCCCAAAGGCCGCTCTGTCAGCTTCCTCGCTGACCTCACTGCCTCGGGCCTCTCACCTTCACCAAACTATGCTAATCTTCGCCGAACGAATCATCTCCTTGAATTGTCTCTCCAAACACATCTCTCCGCTCCTCCAAAACTTCCAGTGGCTTCCCTTTTCCCTCTGCATCAAGTAAATGCCCAGCAAACAGGCTCAAGGCTCTCCAGCAACTCATCCTGTCCTACATATCTACTGTCTTCAATCAGTCAGTCGGTCATTGGCATTTACTGAGTGGAGAGAACTGTGCTAAATGCTTGGGAGATTACAATACAGTTGGTAGACACGTTCCCTGCCCACGAGGAGCTTACAGTCTAGAAGGAGCAGCTTACCGCCTAGAGGGTAGAGCTTAAAGTCTTACAAGTCTATAATTTTCATCTGCTACTTCCCAGCTCTTTCACTTCATTCGTCTCAATCCAACCTTCTAATGATTCCTTGTTCTCCACTTGCCCAACTCTTTTCCTTCCCTCACCTTTGCCCACCCCCTCCAGCCCAGAACTCCCTCCGTCCCCAGTCTCACAGACCACATCTCTCCCTTTGTTCAAAGTCCTCCTAAAACCCCATCTCCCCCCGCAACAAATTCTCCCCGATGGATTCTCAATACCCCAAACTGTATTATCTCATCAGCCACATCTACCACTTCTGCACTCATTCATTTCCCGCCACAAAACTTGTGTATATTTGTTTATTCAACTGCACATCCTATTATTTATACTGATTACTTTATTTGTAAATATTTCGTATCTGTCTCCCCCGTTGTGTGCAAGCAACTTGTGAACAGAGAACGTGCCTCTTCATTCCGCTGCTTCTTCCCAAGCACTTAGCTGTGCCCAGTGGGTGTTCAATAAATCCTATGACTACTATTACTACCATCGACTTACAAAAATGAATTTCAAATCTGAGAGAATCAAGCTCCTTTATTTATTTTCTCAGCTACCATCCTGTACTAGAGAAGTCCTACACTCTCGAGAAGACTATCTCCATCCTAAGTCTAAATTTGTTAAGTGGTTACTATGTACCGAGCACTGTTCTAAGCCCTGGGGTGGATACAAGGACATCAGGTTGTCCCGTATGGGGCTCACAGTCTTCATCCCCATTTTACAGATGAGGGAACTGAGGCCCAGAGAAGTGAGGTGACTTGCCCAAGGTTACACAGCTGGCAAGCGGCAAAGCCAGTATTAGAACCCATGACCTCTGACTCCCAAGCCTGGACTCTTTCCACTGAGCCATGCTAAATCCTGCCTGGCAATACAGGGCCCCATTCCCCAATTGACAAGGATGAAGAGAATTGAATCAGGAGGGGCAGCTCGTCCTTGGAAATCCGACAGATGAAGTGTTTCTGAGTTCCAGACCAAACAAAATAGTAGAAAGTCCTGTATTCTGTAAACTCCTTGTAGGGCAGGGATCAAGTCTACCAACTCTGCTGTATTGTACTTTTCTCAATTAGTACAGTGCTCTGCATGTAGTAGGCATTCAATAATTGCCATTGTTTGCTTTATTGAAAGTCCAGTAATCTCACTTTTGAGTCTTCCCCTCTACCCCTTCAGTGGTCTCCCCTCTACAGTTTATATTTCACTCTGCCTCTCAGTTCATTTTTCACACACTCTTATCTGTACACATATCCCCACACCTCAGAACCTCAAATGGTCACCCATTTCTGCCTCCACTGAGCAGAAATGCCTGACAATCGCCTTTAATATCACATCTCCTTCAAGAGGACTTACCTGACTAAGCCTTCATTTCCCCTGCTCCCTTTCCCTTCTATGTCACCGTTGCACTTTAAGCACTTGATGTTCACCCCATCCTCAACCCCACAGCACTTACGTACATATATGTAATTTACTTATTTGTTTTCATGTCTCTCTCCCCATCTACCAATCAATGGTATTTACTGATCTCTTACCATGTGCAAGTATTAAGCACTTGGGAGAGTCCAAGGTAACAGAGTTGGTAGACACATTCCCTGCCAAAAGAAGCTTACAGTTTAGAGGGGGAGACAGACATTAATCAATCAATCAAATCTGGCTAGGCTGCATGCTCCCTGTGTGGAGGGGACATGTCTACCGACTCTTCTGTATCCTCCCAAGTGCCTAGTATAGTGCTTTGCACACAGTAAGTGCTCAGTAAATACCAATGATGGATTTAAGACACTCAACCATCTCTTTCCCTCCTTCTTATCACACTCTCTTCTCCCACTATATTCCCGCTCTTTGTCTTCATCCCCCTCAAGCTCACCTCCTCACTTAGCCTCACTTTCATTCCCTCCTATCCTCAACCTCTTGCTCATGCCTTTTCCCCACTGCCTAGAGCCCCCTCTCCCTTCACATTCAGAAGACTACTGCTCTCTCAATTTCAAAGCTCTTCTGACGCCCCGACTCTTCCAGGAGTCCTTCTCCATTTTTTTATGGTATTTGTTAAGCACTTTCTGTGTGCCAGGCAGCGTACTAAGCCTAGAGATAGATACAAGCTAATCTGGTTGGATGCAGTCCAAGTCCCACATGGGGCTCATGGTTTTAATCCCCATTTAACAGATGAGGCAACTGAGGCACAGAGAAGTAAACTGACTTGCCCAAGGTTACACAGCAGACAGGTGGAGGAGCCCCCCAGGCCGTGCTCTATCAACAAGGCCAAACTGCTGTAATTCATTTCTAATTGCTCCTGCTTACATCCCCACAATTGCCACATAAGTATTTCTGTTCCACCTAAACTCTAAAGTATTCACAATCTTCAGTAGCACTTATGTACATAACTTTAACACCGCACTAGGGTAAACACCAGGGAAGCCCCACGGAATAGTGGAAAAAGCACAGTCCTGGGAAGTCAGAAAATCTGGGTTCTAATCCCGCTCCTCTTCTCTTCCCCTGGATGACCTTGAGCAATTTACTTAACATCCCTCTACCTCAGTTCCCTCATCTGTAAAATGGGATTTAAACACTTTTCCCTTCCACTTAGACTGTGAGCCCTGTATGGGACAGAGACTGTGTGGTCAACCTGCTTATCTTGTATCTGCCCCTGTGTGTGGCACATAAGTATTTCACAAATGCCATTTAAAAATAAAACAAAAATTATAGCATATATATACACTATATATACATGGCTATACATATATACGTGGACTCTACCACTTGTCTGTTGGGTGATCTTGGGCAAGTCATTTCACTTCTCTGGGACTCGGTTTCCTCATCTGCAAAATAGGGATTCAATGCCTGTTCCCCCTTCGATTTAGACTATAAGCCCTATGCAGAATAAGGACTGCATCCGACCTGACAATCTTATATCTTCCCTAATGCTTAGTACGGTGATTGATGCCTAGTAAACGCTTAACAGCCCTCTCAGGATCATACCTGGAGGGTTCCCAGTACTCTACCAGTCTTGATTACAGGAGGGACAGTCAGGCAGAGGCATATCCATTCCATTCGTAGCTTGGGCAGTGGCTAGCGCGTGGATAGCGATCTGCTCCGAGTCAAAACTCACCCGTGCCGGGCAGCAGCTGCAAGGGAGAGAATCAAGGGTGAAGACTCAAGTTTATTGTGTGGAAGAAGGCAGTGGTAAACCACTTCCGTATTTAAACCAAGAAAACTCTATGGACACACTACCAGAATGATTGCAGACAGAGGTACGGCGTTCTGGGCGAGGTGTGTTCATGGTGTTGCTATCGGTCGAAGACGACTCGAAGGCATAAGACAAGACAAGACAAGCGATTAACAAATACCACGGTTATGATTCATCCATCCTCATGGTTCTGCTCTCTCACTGCTCATTATGGATTCCCCTGCTCATGAAGAGTGATGTCATAGTGTAGAGGTCAGAGCTGTTTTTCCACGTTCTCTTCCCTCTGGCATATAAGAGACTTGCTTTGGCTACCAAAGGGGATAGGAATCTCCTGACTCTCTGAGGGAGTGGTCAAAAGTAGCAGCGTGGTTCAGTGGAAAGAGCACGGACTTGGGAGTCAGAGGTCATGGGTTCGAATCCCCACTCTGCTGCTTGTCAGCTGTGTGACTGTGGGCAAATCACTT
This sequence comes from Ornithorhynchus anatinus, assembly GCF_004115215.2. Lineage (NCBI taxonomy): Eukaryota > Metazoa > Chordata > Mammalia > Monotremata > Ornithorhynchidae > Ornithorhynchus > Ornithorhynchus anatinus. Next base: position 62,287,540 of record NC_041738.1, read on the forward strand.
CACTTCTCTGGGCCTCAGTTACCTCATCTGTAAAATAGGGATGAAGACTGTGAACCCCTGTGGGACAACCTGATTACCCTGTATCTACCCCAGCCCTTAGAACAGTGCTCTGCACATAGTAAGCGCTTAACAAATACCAACATTAGTATAATCAGGATGATTACCATCATCAGGTCTTCATTAAGATCCCACTGGGTGTAAGACACAGAACTCGAGAATAGGGAGCTGACCCAAGGGGAGAAACTCTTCCTCCATCCACGGACCTGATGTTGAGAGAGTTCTTTCAACTTTCAATAGTTCTGGTATTTATAAAGGGCTTACTATGTGCCAAGCATTACGCTGGGGTAGATGTGATGTAATCAGATTAGACCCAGTCTAGACCTAAGTGATCCTCCTGGTTCTCCTATCTCTCTGGCAGGAGAGTCATCTGTTAAACGGTTGTGTTGTACTCTCCCAAGAGCTTAGTACAGTGCTCTGCACACAGTAAGTGCTCAATAAATACAAATGATTGATCGATTGCTTCTGGCCACTTCCTTCTCAGTCTCTTTTCAGGGATCCTCCTCTGCCTCGGCCATATCTGACAAGGAGGGATCCCACAAGGCTCAGTTCTGGGTCCCCTCCTAATCTCCAACTACACCCGCTCCCTTGGAGTAGTCGTTCGCTCCCATGGCTTCGATTACCATCTCCCCATGGATGATTCCCAAATCTATATCTCCAGCCCTGACCTCTCTCCTTCTCTACTGTCTCACATTTCCTCCTGCCTTCAGAACATCTCCCTTTGGATGTCCCACTTACATTAAAACATGATCAAAACAGGACAGAATCAGAGAACCAATTAGGTTTTATGCTGCTCCACTCTGGATCCTGCCAGGACAGAGTACCTGGGTACTATGTGGGCATTAAATCAGTAGGCACATTTACCCTTCCAAGACACATGAATGTAATCATTTGCTAAGTGACACCCCGGGGACCTGGACTAGCTAATGTACTTCTGATCTACATTAGGGAGTAGCTTTCCTGCTTGCAGAAGAAGCAGGGGGCATTCTCCGCGCTGAGTGGCATACGTATATTCCATTAATGAAACATACGACAGTTTTCTCCCTGTCCTTTCCCTATTGAAAATCTATAAATCTAGGAAGGCCTGGTAGAAGCTGAGCTTGTAGAGTTAAACCCCTTTATCTCTACAGGCCTGAGGAGAAATTACTTGTGACAGTTTGGCCCTCCTGAGGGCACTATTAGATGTGGGGGTTTATTCAGCCCCTTCTGCTCCAAGATGGCTTATTTACTCAGTTGGCATCCAGCTCTACTTTCTGTCTCTTTTTTTTTCCATCATCCCCCTGATACCTTCTAGATCTGGGCTACTTAGTGTGGTGACTCCCACGGGTGAAGGTGGATCAGCCTTTCTCCGAGCTGGAAATTAGTTATCAGAAGCCGGCAGCAGCATGGTTAGTGGATAGAGCATGGGCCTGGAAGTCAGAAGGTCATGAGTTCTAATACCGGCTCCGTCACTTGTCGACTTGCTTCTCTGTGCCTCAGTTGCCTCCTTTGTAAAATGGGGATTGAGACAGTGAGCCCCACTTGGGCAGGGACTATGTTCAACCTGATTTGCTTGCATGTACCCCAGTGTTGAATACTGTGCCTGGCACATAGTAAATGCTTAACGCATACCACAGTTATTATAATTATTAGCCAGAGGGGCCCATTCTCAGTTTCTATTGTCAGCCTGTATTTGAGAAGCTCACAGATATACAGCTTCTCTCTGGATCGGAAACAAAAGCCAGTGGTCCTGGTGAACATCCAGAAATCTCTATGCTCGGTGTTCATTACCCTGAGCAGTGACTTAACCTTTATCAGCAGTGCCAGCGCTGAAATCTGGGCCTCAGGAGCCAGCGCCGAGAAGAGGAGACCTGGGATGGTTTCAAGGGTCGGGAATGGACCATTCTGTCTCTGGTTTGACTTGAAACTAACAATACCATCCAAACGTAAATGTCTCCCTCCATCTTTGCTTCCACTGAGCTTCCAGCTGCTACTTTCTGTTTCAGGCTCAAGGCAAAAGTTTCACTACAACCAAAATACTGTATCCCAAGTGTTCAGTGCAGTGCTCTGCATATAGTAAGCCACAGTAAATATGATTGATGAATTAATATACCACTGAACGACTGAAAAGAGCATAGAAAAGCTTGGAGATTTGTCTGTGGACTTCAGTCCTGCAATATTAAAGGAATTTCAGTGGGAAGTTTATAAAAGGTGAGCAAATGATATCCAAAAACCATGACCTGTAAAATCAGCAAAGGAAACAATGTCCTTGAAAAACAATGAGTCACAAATATTTTTCCCCCTCTGTGACACGCAGAGAACACAAAAGCAGACTAATATGGATAATGACTGCGTGTGTTTTGGTTTCACTGTGATTTCTATCTGTCTAGGGCAGTTTGTCTAAACCTCAGAGAAAAGGAATCCTCAAGCCAAGTAGACATGGAACATTGATGCTATTGGTCTTAGAGCATGGATTCTTCCTTTTGATTTATTACTTTTGATAGCTCTTGGTTTCTGAAATTTTTTTCATGGTATCTGTTAAGTACTTATTTTGTGACAGGCACTGTAGTAAGCACTGGGAGAGATACAAGCTCATCAGGTTGGACAAGAAGGAAATGACCTGGGAATGATCGCAAAACAGGGAAAATCTGCTGAATTATCACTCTGTCAGGTTAAGATAATTACATATAATAATAACTGTGGTATTTGTTAGGCACTTACTACATGCCAAGCATTGAATTAAGCACTGTGTTAGATACATGATACCCAAGCTGGACACAGTCCCTGTCCCACACAAGGCTTATCATCTAAGTAAGAGGGAGAACAAGAACTGAACCCATTGAACAGATGAGGAAATTGAAACAACACAGAGAAGTTACTTGACTTTCTCGAGGTCACACAGTGAGCAAATGGCAGAGGCTGGATAATAAACCAGGACTCCCGACTCTGACTCCCAGGCCCATGCTCCTTCCACTAGTCCATGTTTCCCTGGCCTAACTAAAGGGCAAGGCTGCTCTTTTCCACACACCCCATCTCTCTTCCACTTCCCCATTCTTTCATTCCTTCAATGTCTCGCTAATCAGTCACTTAAATTTATTGAGAGCTTATCGTGTGCAAAGCACTGTACTAAAAGCTTAGGAGAGTACAATATAACAGTAAACAGACACATTCTCTGCCCACAATGAGCTTACAGCCTATGGTATTGGTACTGAGCATGTAGGGGGTGCAGAGCACTGTACTAAGTCCTTGGGAGAGTCCAATACAACCAAGTTGGTAGGCACGTTTCCTGCCCACAACGAATTTGCAGCCTAGAGGGGGAGACAGGCATTAATTTAAAGTACAGATAAATAAGTGTGTGCTGTGAGGTTGGGAGGGGGTGATGAATAAAGGGAACAAGTCAGGCGGCACAGAAGGGAGTGGAAGAAGAGGAAAGGAGGGCCTAGTCAGGGAAGGCCTCTTGGAGGAGATGGGCCTTCAATAAGGTTTAGAAGGCGGGAAGAGTCATTGTCAGCTGGATATGAGGGGGAGCTTAGCTCGACACTTGCTCATCTCTTCCCTCTCAAGAATGTCAATCAGACTAATGGTCCGTGCAGCCCAACTGTCAGTTTCTGGCAGTCGCGTCAGGACACCTGCTGGAACCGGGTGATGAGGGTGGCTTTCTTGGCCAGTCGTCCTTCCTCACGGTTGGGGATGAAGCAACTAACATTTCCAACTTTCCTCCTTTGTAACCCTAACTTTCCCTCTAATGTCACATTATGGGCCACTCCTACTAATAGCAGTCTCCCCCTCGAGACTGCAAATTCGTTGTGGGTGGGAAATGTGTCTACCAACTTGGTTGTATTGTACACTCCCAAGGGCTTAGTACAGTGCTCTGCAACCCCTACGTGCTCTGCAACCCCTACGTGCTCAGTATCGACATCACTGATAGTGAAGTCCACTACTCCCTGTCTCCTACACTGGACTCTCTCCCTTTTCCCCCGATCCCCAGTAATGCCCTCCTCCACCTCTTACCATTTTGAGTCGTCTCCTCCAGGAAGCCTCCCAGATCAACCCCACTCTATCCCCATCAATTTGTTGTTTTGTCTCCCCTGTACACATGTGCCCTATCTCCCTCTAGACTGTAAGTTCACTGTGGGAAGGGAACATGTCTTCCAACTCTGTTATACTGTATTCTCCCTAGAGCTTAGTACAGTGTTCTACACACAGTAAGTCTTTAATAAATATGCTCGATTGACTGGCTGATGAACATATTCAACTCCTTCATGAACCTTCTGAAATTTTCTTCCTGAACAATTTTCTTGGGAGCAAATTGCATAGGATTACCACCACTGCTGTGTGAAGAGTTGCCCCCTTGTTTGTTTTGACCCTAACTTTCTGTTTCAGTTTGTTCCCACTTGCCCTGGGGTTGTGAGATTTGGTGAGCAATTAGTCCACATTCACCCTGTCCACATCCTTAATGATTCTGCTCAACTTTCAAACCTGCCCCCAACTCAGGCATCATAATAATAATAATAATTAGAATGATGATGATGGCATTTGTTAAGTGCTTACCATGTGCATAGCACTGTTCTAAGCAGTGGGGGGGATACAAGGTGATCGGGTTGTCCCACGTGGGGCTCACACTCTTAAACCGTATTTTACAGATGAGGTAACTGAGGCACAGAGAAGTTAAGCGGCTTGCCCAAAGTCACACAGCTGACAAGCGGCAGAGTCGGGATTAGAACCCATGACCTCTGACTCCCAAGCCTGGGCTTTTTCCACTGAACCATGCTGCTTAGAAGCCAAACCTTTTTAGTTAGTCACCTGGTCTTCTTGACTGACCCCTCTGGACCTTCTCCACTGTGTTCAAGTATTTATTGAACACTGACTGTGTGCAGAGCTGTGTACTAAGGGCTTGGGAGGGTCCGTTCAAGGGACAATTGGGATTAGAGGGTTCTGTCTGGTCCTGCTTTTTCTTGGTCACTCTGTAGCCACCTGCCTATCTGAAGTCCAGGATGTGCCCTAAAGCTTCTCAGGGTGGTAGGAGAGACAAGGAGAGGAGAGATTGAGAAACAGTTTGGCCTGGTGGAAAGAGCCGGGGCCTGGGAGTCAGAGGACCTGAATTCTAATCCCGGCTCCATCGTTTGTCTGCTGAATGACCTCGGGCAAGTCACTTCACTTCTCTGTGCCTCAGTTACAGCATCTGTAAAATGGAGATTTTTCTCCTCCCTCTAATTTATGACTGTGAGCCCCATGAGGGACAGGGCTTATTTCCAACCTGATCAATCTGTAACTATGCCAGAATTCAGAACACTGCTTGACACATAGTAAGAGCCTGGAATGTAGTAAATGCTTCACAAATACTATAAAAAACAAATACCATTAAAAAGATACTTTAAAAAAATGCCATCCGTCTATCAGACAGCTGGGCTGAGGTCGAGGCTCTGGGGTGGGGTAAAAGGCGGGACAAATGGGATGCGGTTCTGGGATCGTTGAGCTGGTCCAATCGGGCAAACAGAGATAGTTGTGCTAAATAAGAGATAGCTCAGAGAGGGAGTGAAGCAATGGAAGGATGGGAAGAAAAATGGAATATGTCGGAAAGAGCAGGCTGGCCAGGCCAGAGAAGCCGCATGGCCTAGTGGAAAGAGCCGAGGCCTGGGAATCAGAAAGACCTGGGTTCTAATCTGACTTTACCGCTTGTCTGCTGTGTAACCTTGGGCAAGTCACTTCACTTCTCTGTGCCTCAGTTTGCTCATCTTGTAAAATGGGGGATTAAGACTGTGAGCCTCACGTGGGACAGGGATTATCCTGATCTCAAGGAATTTACAATCCAGCAGAATCTACTCTTTTCAAAGCAGGCAGGTCTACAGATTTACATGATTAAGGGATGAGTACTTGGCTTTTATGTTGCCCTTTTGACAATTGAAAACCCAAATAAGAGGGACCCTCTTTTCTCCCTGGTGCTGCTAAGTATGCCGAGATGGCAGAGAGAAGATCATTTCAATAAACTGTATAGATAAATGAATAAATAGAGAAATAGTTGCAAGCTATTACCATTATCATAAATGAAAGCATTAATTTTACTTTGTGATATAAAAAAGCTGAACTAAAAGCACCTACAGTGACTAATATCTTTGTCATCCACGTTCAAAATGGCCAAGATTTTCAACGGAATGTTCCAAATTAGTGTAAGGATCCGGAAGCAGGCCTCGGAAAAGCAATGGTGTGGACTGGCTGGAGAGTCATTCCCATGCAGTATATTCCCTCTCCCATGGAATCTGGACTGTGGATAAATAGAAAATTGTTATCTCCATCACTGTCAATCCCTCACCTGACAACTACTACAAAAAGATTCAGAGAGCAAATTACAATTGACAGGCCACTTCACAGGGTGGGAACTATGCAAAGACTTCCACAGACAGATGGCAAACTCTTGTTTACACCATTCGAGGCTGGGATATGGGCACCTAATGAAAATAACGTGGATCATTTACTTTCCAGACAGTGGAGGTAAATTCTGGTTTGACTAAGCAATCGATCACTCAATCAATGACATTTATTGAGTGTTTACTATGTGCAGAATAGTCTAAGTGCTTGAGAGAGTACGATATGAGAATAAACAGACACCTTTCCTGCCCATAACGAGTTTACAATCTAGAGGAAAGCATGAAGATCTATTTTCTCACATCACTTTCATTAACCGGATAAATGGAGGGGCTGGGATATTCCCCTGACAACAGGCATTCTTGGGAATTCTCCAGCCCCACAGCACTGATGAACATGTCTGTAATTTATTTATTCATTTATGTATATTAATGTCTGTCTCCCCCTCTAGACTGTAAGCTCATCTTAGGCAGGGAATGTGTCTGTTTATTGTTACATTGTATTCTCCCAAGCACTTAGTATGGTGCTTGAAACAAAATAAGTGCTCAATAAATACAATTGAATGAATGAGTGAATCGGGAGGCATGGCCACTCCCCTTCACAGCACAGGAGGAAGAGGAGAGCTCTAACCAAAGCATTTTGACAACTGACTGCCATCAACTTGCAATAATGGTGACGGATACGACGCATGCTGATAAAATGAGTTTTGCGAATCAATAAATGGCATTTATTGAGCAGGTGCTGTGTGCGGAGTGCTGTACTCAGAGCTTGGGAGGGAGCAATACAACAGAGTTGTTAGACAAGATCCCTGCCCTCAAGGAGCTTACAGACTAGAAGGGGAAACAGACATTAAAATACACCACAGAGAGGACAAGCAGTGGAAGTTAAGAATATGGATATAAGCACTGTGGGGCTGGTGGTGGAAAGTCGGGTCCTGTCGATAAGAGGCAAGTCACACCGGCCGATGGCAGACTGGGGTTATTTCTTCCTGAAAAATTGTCTGGAAGGCTCATGCTATCAATACCAGTCACAGCTAAAATGCCTCAGAGAGGAAACTCATAAACAGGATTTGGCTTGTTTTCCAGTTTTTTATTCTCATTATAATGCCCTCAATCCCCTCCCCGCTCACTTTCTCTCTGTGCACCCAACTTCTTTCCCTTCCCCCTTCCTGCCCCAGGTTTTGTTCTGGCTCACCTGTTGGCTGGTGGCTAAATGATTTGCGCTGCAATGGAACCTGTTGGATTTGTTGATATTTTTAAGGTATTTGTTTAGAGCTTACTATGGGTCAAGTACTGTTTTAAGCACTGGAGTAGATACCAGTTCTTCATCTCAGACAGCGTCTCTGTCCCACATGGGACTCACAGCCTAAAAAGGCTGATTTCTTCATGGCCGGACTAAAGGAAGCTTCGAGCTCTTCTGTATTGTTGGTCGGGTTCCTAATGAGAAGGAAGACACCAGTCTATGCAATAGGAAAAGGGATTGGATAATCTGGGAGGCAGCTGGCTGGCGGACGGGACCCCAGAGGAGACTCTGGCAGAGATGGTGTCCTAGATTCTCTTTGTCTTGGATTTCTTGATTAAGCCTTCCCTGCCAACTAAGCCCTCTCTTTCCCAGCTCTGTCTCCCTTCTGCATCATCTATGCACTTGGATCTGTGATCTTTGGACATTTGATATTCTCCCCACCTTCCACTGCACAGCACTTACGTACATAGCTTTAAATTATATATGACATATCATTTACTTCTATTAATATCCATCTCCCCCTCTAGACTATAAGCTCATTGTGGGCAGGGAATGTGTCTACCAAATCTGTTGCCTTGTACATGTGTGCTCTGCCACACTTCTGCTTTGTGATCTTGGGCAAGTCACTTCACTTCTCTGAACCTCAGTTACCTCAGCTGTAAAACGGAGATAAGAGCTAGAGCCCCAAGAGGGACAGGGACTGTATACAACCTGATTAACTTGAATCTACCCCAGAGATTAGGAGAGTGCTTGGCAAACAGGAAGCACTGAACAAGTACCATAATTCTTATTATTATTACTCTCCCAAGCCCTTATTACAGTGCTTTGCACATAGTAAGTGCTCAATAAATACCACTGATGATGATGATGATGATTCTCTGGCCATCATTACCTCGGTGAATACGGAGCACTGGAAGGCTTAGACAAGGAACAGGGAAAACTTGCCAAGAATTTCAAGCAGCAACACAATGCATCCCTAGCCGATGAAACATCATCCTTCAAGATGCCCTCCTGAGACAGGTAAAGGTTTCTGAGTATTGAGACCAAACTCAGTAGTGGTATTAAGCCACTAGAACAGGATTTAGTCTTTCTAAATGACTCCCTCCAATTCCAAAGAATGCAAATCACTAACTTTAGGAGAAGGCGCTTTGCATGAAAGTAATGAGGAAATGTACCAATTAAATGGGAAGTTCCTATTTTGACAGTAGATAAGGGCAGACAGGCCCACTGAATGCAGGATCAGACAAACTGGTAAAGCCATTGTGAGTTCAGTTCCATTGTTTTTGAAATCATTTCCTCCTACCATTTGCCTTTCCAAGAGCAGAAAAATGCTGTAGCACATCAATTATCCAAACGGAATAAGCCCTGAAGTAATAATATAATAATAATAATCGTGGTATTTGCTAAGAGATTATTATGTGCCAGGCACTGTACTAAGCACTGGGATGGATACAAACAAATTGGGTCGGGCAGAGTCTCTGTCCGACATGGGGCTCACAGTCTTAATCCCTATTTTACAGAAGAGGTAATTGGAGCACAGAGAAGTTAAGTGACTTGTCCAAGTTCATACAGCAGTCAAGTGGAAGAGCAGGGATTAGAACCCAGGTTTTACTGATTCCCAGGCCTGGGCTCTATCCATTAGGCCATGCTTAAGTTATTTGGATAATTGAAAATTCAGATGATCGAGCCCCACTTAGAACGTTTAGCAGTCCTCTCCCTGTCCCTGTCCCTCAAGCCCTTAGTTTTTTTAGGCTAATTAATGCACAGTTTGTTTTCTTTTATTCTACAAGGCAACTTCTTTGGGTTTTTGGAGCTTCAAAACTGACCATCTCATCTTGCCTCTCAAACTCTCCTCCCCAACCCTGATTTGGCCTAGGGAAAGAGCCCGGGCCTGGGAGTCAGAGGACCTGGCTTCTGAATCCAGCTCTGCCACTTGCCTGCTGTGTGGGACCTTGGGCAAGTCACTTCACTTCTCTGTGCCTCAGTTCCTTCATCTGCAAAATGGAGGTTCAATTCCAGTTTTGCCCTTGCACTTAGGTTTGCTTCCTTTATTCACTTCTCCCTCAGCCTGACAACACTTTTGTGTATATCAATAATGTATTTATTTAGACCAACATCTGTCTCCCCGTCTAGACTGCAAACTCATTGTGGACAGGGAAGGAGTCTACCAACTCCATTACATTGTGTTCTCCCAAACACTACTACAGTGCTCTGCACATTGTTTGTTTGATTGTTCTCTCTCCTACTTAGTCTGTGAGTCCCAAGTGGGGCCTGATTATCTTGTACCTGCCCCAGCGCTTAGTACAGTGCTTGACACATAGTAACCACTTAACAAATACCGCAGTTATCATTATTATCATTCCTATCGCGGTTGGCCACACCGCCGTTTTCCCTGTCTCACAAGCTCACAATCTTGGCATGATCCTTAAGATCTCTTCCCCTCAACCCACCTATCCAGTCAATCACTAAACTTGTGTGCATGTATTCACTCCGGCGCTTAGCACAGTGTTTGGCACATAGTAAGTGCTTAACAAATACCACCATTATTATTATTATTGATTCCATCTTCACAACATCTCTAGAATCCACTCATCCCCCTCCACCCAAACTACTGCCATGTTGGCCCAAGCATCTGTCAAATCCTGCCCCATCTACAGCATCGCCCTCCTTGCCGACTGCCCTGACTGCCCTCTTCAGTCCCTACTTCACTCTGCTGCCTGGACCATTTTTCTAAAAAAAAAAAATCCTGTGCATGTCTTCCCACTCCTCAAGTTCCTCCAATGGTTGCGTATCTATCTCTGCATTAAGCAGAAACTCCTCACTACTGGATTCAAGGCATTCAATCAGCTCTCTCTTCCCCCTCCTTTTCCTCTCTCCTCTGCCAGTACAATCCCACCCACACACTTCCCTTCTCTACTACCAACCTACTCAATGTCCCTCACTTTCGTCTCACTCACCATCGACTTTTTGCTCACGCCCTCCTTCCCGCCTGCTACTTCCTCCGTGGGTATAGCCGACAGAAGCTCCTTCCCCATCGTGAAACCCCTACTGGAATCATATCTCCTCCAGGAAGCCTTCCATGACTAAGCTCTCATCCCCCCTAAACCCATTCACTTAGTCCCACCCTCTAAGCATTTAGTGACTTACCCGACTCTCACGGCGGCCATTATACTCAGTTGTTTAATACCTCTCTTCTCAACTGGAATGTATCCTCTCTGGGGGCAGGGATCATGTCTAACAGTTATATAATTATCTCCCTCGCAAACAGTACAGTGCTGTGCACAAACTAGAACTCAGGTTGATGACTAGCATGTCAAAAACACACAGAAAAAGACAGATTTAGTTTATATAAACAATAATATCCAAAATACATATATTTCACTGAAATCAATACCACCAAATAAGAAAAGTTCTTATTCAGGAGGTATAGTAATGAGTAACTCATTAAGTAACAAATTTGTTTCTTTGAATTTTAAAGAGTCCTGTTTTAAAGGGAATCTGTTTCTAATGTTCTAAATGGGATTTTTTTTTTGTGGGGGGGGGGGGCAGGCTGTTTAAAATTATTTGAGACAGTAAGATATATCATTTTGCTGAGTTGTACTTTCCATTCATTCATTCAATCATATTTACTGAGCGCTTACTATGTGCAGAGCAGTGTTCTAAGCACTTGGAATGTACAATTCGGCAACAGATAGAGACAATCCCCGCCCCAAAATGGGCTCACAGTCCAAACGGTAGCAGACGACAAAATAAAACAAAACCTAATACAGTGCTCTGCACACAGTAAGCGCTCAATAAATACTACTGAAAGAATGAAAGATTGAATGAAAGTAAGTGTTCAGTAAATACTATTGATAGATTGACCGACTGATTCATCATCATCATCATCATCAATGGTATTTGTCGAGCACTTACTGGGTGCAGAGCACTGGAGTAAGCACTTGGGAGATTCAGCATTCCAGACTTGGGCCTGGGAGGGCTGGCACCCCCTCTACCTCTATTCCTGGAGGAAGAGTGTTCTGTCTGGGACTTGGGCAGAACTAAAATGCACATTATGATGCTACAGAGTCCTTGAGATAGTGTGTAGATATATCTGCAAATATATGGCATATATTTGTGTAGATGTGCGCACACTGTCAGTAGAGAAGTTTTAAATTTATGCTTAAATTTAGCTCTTCTGTACTTCACTGTTGGGGCAGCCTTCTCTGACCCGAGCATGTGAAAACTGGTTATGCTTCAGAAGAGCTTGGTCAATATAATGGTCACTCAAGAAACCAAGAAATTCAAGACACTGTAATCCGAATGTGGTGAAAACTGAAATATATGGGACACGTTCCTCTTGGCTTCACCTTGAAGCATTGCTGAGGACAGATGGTAATGTGGTGAATGTTGGGATGGGCAAACCACAAACACAGGCAGGACCCCCTGATACTACTTACTTGGTAAGTGTTTACTCTGTCTCAAGAACTGTACTAAATGCTGGTGTAGAGACAAGATAATTAGTTCCCAAATGGGGTTCAGACTCTTAAGTATGGAGGGAGATCAGGCATTGAATCCCCAGTTGCCGATGAGGAAACCAAAGCACGAGAGGTGAAGTGAAGTGGCAGATTAGAACCCGGGTCCTCTGACTTCCAGGCTTGTGCTCTTTCTCGACCTCATCAATCTCACCTCCGACCTCTTGCCCATGTCCTGCCTCTGGCCCCAAAAGTCCTCCCTCTTCATATCCGACCCGCAATCACTCGCCCCACCTTCAAAGCCTAATTGAAGGTCTCCAAGGGACCTTCCCTGGCTTAGCTCTCATTTACTCTTCCCCCACTCTCTTTCGTATCGTGTATGCACTTGGACTTTCACCCTTTATTCACCTCTCCCTCAGCTCCACAGGATTTATGTACATATTCATAATGTATTTATTTATGTTAATGTCTGTCTCCCCCCTGAGCTACAAATTTGTTGTGGGCAGGAAACGTATCCACCAACTCTGTTGTATTGTAATAATAATAATGATGGTATTTGTTAAGCACTTACTATGTGCCAAGCACTGTTTTAAGCACTGATACAAGGCAATCAGGTTGTCCCATGTGGGGCTTGCAGGAAGCAGTGTGGCTCAGTGTAAAGAGCCCAGGCTTGGGAGTCAGAGGTCATGGGTTCGAATCCCGGCTCTACTGCTTGCCAGCTGTGTGACCTTGGGCAAGTCACTTAACTTCTCTGTGCTTCATTTACCTCATCTGTCAAATGGGGATTAAAACTCTGAGCCCCATGTGGGACAACCTGATTACCTTGTATCCCCCAGCGCTTAGAACAGTGTTTTGCACATAGTAAGTGCTTAACAAACACCACCATTATTATTACTAATCCCCATTTTACAGATGAGGTAACTGAGGCACAGAGAAGTTAAGTGGCTTGCCCAAGGTCACAGCAGACAAGTGGCAGAGCCAGGATTAGAACCCATGTCTTCTGACTCCCAAGCCCGCGCTCTTTCCACGATGCCAGGCTGCTTCTCAAGTGTATTCATCGTACTCTCCCAAGCGCTTAGTCCAGTGCTCCGCACACAGGAAGTGCTCAACAAATATGACTGATTGATGGATCGATCGATTAATATTGCCCAGTGCAGGACTCCGCACGCAGAAGGCACTCGGTATATGCGGCAGACGGACTGAATGACTGCCACTGATGCTGAAACATATCGACTAACATAATCTTCAGAAATTCAGAGTTTGGCAACCCATCCACAAATCTTGCCTTGTAAATGAAAAGAACGTATCTATATTTTAAACAATTGACTATCACCGGATGTGAAAATCATTCAACAGCTTCTGTGTCCTTGCTGGAAAGCACTAGCTTCTCATCATTCCTTGCTTGCTTCCTTTGGTTTTGCTGTGTACATTTGCTCTTTAAAATAGACACGTATTTATAGATGGCCTTCACGTTTGCAATTGACTCAGCTGATGGTGACTTTCCATCCTCTTAGTGCCAGGGCTGTTGAAGGGCAATTTCTTTCACGCTCTGCTCCCAAAATGTAGGTGGGCCTCTTGTCCAGCTGCTTGCTCAACCCTCGTGGGCTCTGCTCTCTGCTTAGAGTTCTGTGGGTGGGGAAGATTTGTTCTTTCAAAGAAGAAATAAGATTAGGTGGTTTGGCACTGGACGTCCATTGAAATTCTGTTTGGAGAACTTGCCAAATTTGACTTGGTGAAAGGTGAAATTCAGCTCCCTGGTTCAGTCCTTGCTGAAAAACCATCGTGAACTCCTTAATGTGAAGGTTGGGCAATACAGTATAAAAAGCACCGCATTTGTGCCAGAGAGCCCTTCTTAGTGACCTACCCTTGGGTACGATCTCACCGTCAGCGGTGTGGTTGTAGAACAGTTCCATGCTCGTGATAATGAAAATCATCCCAGCCAGAGGAGCCATAAGCCAAGTTTCACCGGAAGAAGAATTTGTTGTGGTGCGAGAAAAAAGAAAAAAAAGAAGTCTTGGCCCATTCATCTCCCATTGCCTGGGGAATCGGTGAATCTCACATCATCACTACTTCCAACCTGATTTGGATTCCCTAAATTTTGCAGAGAAGAACCAGAAGCTCTATGGTCCTGATGCTTGACAGCAACAGACAACAATAGCCGGAATGAAAAAGCATCCAGTCTGCGCTTGTTCCTTTCACTTTTATTGTCAGTCGGTCAGTCCGTTGTATTTATTGAGCACTTAACTGTGTGCAGAACATTGTACTAAGCATCTGGGAGAGTATGATATAACACTATAACAGACACATTCCCTGCCCTCAACAAGCTTGCAGTCTAGAGGACAGATTACAGCTTTCCAATTCTTACTTTCTCAAAGTTTGAATTATTTCCAGTCCTGGGCCTGGGGGCCAGGGCTAAAGTCTGATTTAGTGCCCTAAATTGAAGCTCCTCACTGTTTATTCATTCATTCAATAGTATTTATTGAGCACTTACTATGTGCAGAGCACTGTACTAAGCGCTTGGAATGGACAAATCGGCAACAGATAGAGACGGTCCCTGCCCTTTGACGGGCTTACGGTCTAATCGGGGGAGACACACAGACAAGAACGATGACAATAAATAGAGTCGAGGGGAAGATCATCTCATAAAAACCGATGGCAAATAAATAGAATCAGGGTGATGTACATCTCATTAAACAAAATAAATAGAGTGATGAAGATATATACAGTTGAGCGGACGAGTACAGTGCCGAGGGGGTGGGAAAGGAGGCGGGGAGGAGGAGAGGAAAAGGGGGGGAGAAGAGGGCTTAGCTGCGGAGAGGTGAAGGGGGAGGGTAGAGGGAGCAGAGAGAAAAGGGGAGAGCTCAGTCTGGGAAGGAGTGCTCTGCACACAGTCAGTGCTTAATAAATACAATCGATTGATCGATTTTCACTGTGTTTCTACTTGGATCTTTTAATTGTTGTCAGAAGCAGCGTGGCTCAGTGGAAAGAGCACGGGCTTTGGAGTCAGAGGTCATGGGTTCGAATCCCAGCTCGGCCACTTGTCAGCTGTGTGACTTTGGGCAAGTCACTTAACTTCTCGGTGCCTCAGTTACCTCATCTGTAAAATGGGGATTAAGACGGTGAGCCCTACGTGGGACAACCTGATTCCCCTGTGTCTACCCCAGCGCTTAGAACAGAGCTCGGCACATAGTAAGCGCTTAACAAATACCAACATTATTATTATTATTATGTGTTCCTCATTCAGCAAGGGTGTCGACAAACCCCCAGAAGCAGGGTCACCAACCTGAAACATAATGCGGCAGGTCACTGATTTGACCTGTGGGACGGGAGAGGGGGAGGAGGAGAGGGAAACGGGGGAGAAGAGGGTTTAGCTGCGGAAAGGTGCAGAGGGGAGTAGAGGAAGCAGAGGGAAAAAGGGGAGAGCTCAGTCTGGGAAGCCCTCTTGGAGGAGGTGAGCTTTAAGTAGGGATTTGAAGAGGGGAAGAGAATTAGATTGTCGGAGGTGAGGAGGGAGGACATTCTGGGACCGCGGGAGGACGTGGTCCGGGGGTCGACGGCGGGATAGGCGAGACCGAGGGACGGCAAGGAGGTGGGCGGCGGAGGAGCGGAGCGTGCGGGGTGGGCGGTAGAAAGAGAGAAGGGAGGAGAGATAGGAAGGGGCAAGGTGATGGAGAGCCTTGAAGCCTAGAGTGAGGAGTTTTTGTTTGGAGCGGAGGTTGATAGGCACCCACTGGAGGTTTTTAAGAAGGGGAGTGACATGCCCAGAACGTTTCTGCAGGAAGATGAGCCGGGCAGCAGAGTGAAGAATAGACCGGAACGGGGCGAGAGAAGAGGGAGATCAGAGAGAAGGCCGACACAGTAGTCTAGCCGGGATATTACGAGAGCCTGTGGCAGAAAGGTAGTCGTTTGGGTGGAGAGGAAAGGGCGGATCTTGGCGATATTATAAAGGTGAAACCGGCAGGTCTTGGTAACGGATCCGATGCTTGGGGTGAACGAGAGAGACGAGTCAAAGATGACACTGAGGTTGAGGGCCTGAGAGATGGGAGTAGTAATGAACTACTACTGAGTTAGTAGTTCATTAGCACTGCAAAGAATACCAGTTGAAAATATTTATTAAATTCACTGTTTTCTGACTTAAAATAGTTGCCTATTGGTTCCCCCTTGAGGAGAAAATGACTACTTAAAAGGGTCAGATAAGTACCAGAGAGAAAGGGTCAGATTCAAACCCATTTTTTTTAAGGTTTCTTCTATCTTCCACTACTTTCTAGCATTTCACCTAAAGTGACAGAAGTCACCCACTCTTTCAAACTATCTTCCCGTAAACCCTAATTTCCCATTAGGCCAACGGTTGACTCAAGAATTTTTGAATACATGTGGGTTTATAGGAATGTCTGGACTGACTAATTTAAACACACTGCTCTATCTAGCTGTCCTTCAAGTCTGAAGACAAAACTCCCCGCAGTGAGATTTTTCTCACTGCATGATAGACCAATGCATGATAGACAATCGCCTGAGAACTGCAGGCACAAAAACAATGTTTCTTTTGCTACTGTAACCGGAGCTGACTTCCTTTCTCCTTGGAATCGGGATTTTCCCA